>NC_042617.1:311208085-311525243 GCF_901001135.1 Rhinatrema bivittatum
CTACAATGGAAGGGATCCTCTCCGGAGCATTCAGCTCTCGATGTTCCTCCTCAGGTAGGAAGGGGGCAGTAAAACTCTTCCTCCTGGTTCTTCTAACTAAAATCCCTTTCCCCACGCCTGGGTCCAAAATTACCAGAAGATCCTTGAATCAGATTACCACTATTCCTATGTTCCCCTAAAAAGATTACAAAGGAGCAGATCTTCCTTATCCTGGGCCCCACAGGTTCCCCGTGCCCTTTCTCCAGGTAACAGCCAAGGGTCTTACAAGGTTTTCTACCACGAAAATTGTCCAAAACCCCAAAATAACCCAAAGGCAAACCCAACCAGCCAGTGGACTGATAGTGCAGCTTCCCGACTTTGCTCAGGAACCTCAGGCAGGGCTTGCCTGGATCCTTTAAGCAGGCCCAAAATCCAACAAAGAAAAACGCTCCTGCACTGGCCCCTAACTCTGAAACCCAAAACCACTGCCTCCAGTCTCTCAGCAGAGAGCTACTTTTATTGCCTCACCAGGGGCAAAGCCATCCAACTCCCTCAAAGAAAGGGGTTGCCTATGAATGGCACCTCCTACTAATTGCCACCTATATTGCACCAGCTAAAAGAAGTTCACTAGGGCCTTAATGTTAATGAGCCCAGAGGGTCAGTACAGAGAAATGGAAGATGAGAGAGGGCACTGAGGGAAAGAAACCAGGAGATGGAGAGGAAAGACAGAGGTGATGAGGGGAATATGGGGCAATGGACGCAGAGGGAGAGGAAAGGAAGAAGTCAAGATTGGGAAAGACAAAAGAGGAGATAGAGAGAACTGATGGTGGGACTGGGGACAGCAAGGGGGAGGTGATGAGGCTGAAGGTAGTTTGGAGGTGAGAAGAGATGGACCAGCAGTAGGGTGTGGGGGAGAGGAAAAACAAAAATATTTGTTAGAGAGGAGACGGGCCTGGTTGGAATATGCTTCCCGAATCGGTTTCGGGACATATTCCAACCCTGAGGCAAGCTGGATTCTGATCTCAGAAGGTGAGATAGTTTCTAATCTCCTTTGCCTTGTCATAGCTGAGAGTGACACCTCAGCAGTACTTAGGGAAGAGCACAGTTTAAAAAAGATAATTTACACATTTGCTTTGTGAATTTAGTTGTAGAAATATTGATACAAAATTTGCAGGGACTTAATCATGAACTTGGTTTGTTCACAGAAGTTCTTTAAAAACATCTTCCTGACCCTGCGTTGTGGTGACAGAGTACTGAAGCCAACAGGAAGTTGCAGCCCAACCATTTAGATCACTGACTCCATGTGACCCTGAGCAAGCCAATTTGTCTCCCTGTCCCTCCTAGTCTCAAGTGAAACATTTGATTTAATTTTGCCTTGCCGATCAATATTTTTTTTTATACAGGTACAAATAAACAGGCCATGCGCCTTCATAAATCATTGGATTATGTGGGCTATTCTCTGGGCTCAGCAGTTTGCTTGCTCTTTCTGGGGTTCTGCTGGACATGGCAGCTCACTGAGCTCCTCCTCCTGGCTTCTGATCCCACCCACTTTCTAGTAAATTCTTTGTTCTATGTGGAGGGTACTGGCCGTGATTCCCAGCTTGAGACTTCCTCTCCCCAGGTCGCCTGGGGCTGGGGTTGCTATGGGGGCAGCCTTCATAGCCTCTGGGGTGGAGGGGAGAGGGTCATTGTGCCAGTGGCGACATCTAGGGGGCCAGATTTAGGGCCCATGGTTACAGGGTTCTGGATTTGTCACCACAATTACTGGATTAAAATAATTTGGGAGGAGACTGAAAATAGGAGGAAACGTCCTCAGGTGGTTGTGAATGAAGGCACCGGATCCCAGATCTGGTTCTGACTTGGCCGAAAGCCCAAAGGGGGCAGGAAAAAACTGCCAGAGTGAACAAAAAAAAAAAAAGAAAAACATTGCTTCCTCTTACCAGCACTGAGAGACAGCACCAAGGAAAGAGGGTGACAGAGATACAGAGAAAGAGAAAGAGGGGTGCTAACAAAAGATGCAGACACATGGGTCCCTATTCAATAAAGAAACTTTCCATAAGCAGACACAGAGAGAGATTGAGAGAGGGAGAGAAAGCAGGTTTGAGAAAACAAGAGATGGAGAGAGAGAGCCAGAGCCAGAGAGAGAGAGAGAATGAGAAAGGAGAAGAAGAGAGAGGGAGTGGGGAACAAAGACAGAGAAAGATATAGGAGAGAGACCATGGAGGGAGATTACAGTAACAGAAGGGGAGAGAGAGAGAGCAAGGGAGAAAGGGGGAAGAGAGAGAGAAAGAAAGAGGGAAATAGAGGGAGAGGGAAACTATGAGACGAATGGAGAGTGGTGTGCAGCAGCAGAGGAGGGAGGGTAGAGATAAAGAGAAGCAGAACAGACAAAAAAAGAGAGAGAGCGAGAGAGAGAGGGGGGGATGTGTTGCTAAAGAGTGAAAGAAGATGGGGACTGGGAGAGGAGGAGAGAAATTTCTGAACACGGCAGGAAGAGAACCTGCAACTCTCTTTGTAGCTTCTAATTTTAATGCACAAGGTCAAAACCATTCTGATGTTATTAAAAACATAAATGTTGCAAAATGTAAAAAAAAAAAAAAAAAAGCAGAGTACAGCGATGGCAGAAGCGAGGGAGCTGGTAATATTTCTGTGAAGCTCCGTAAGACGCTGAGTGCTGGCACTGGCAAGCATGCACACTACATTGATTTTTAATTTAAGCCGTTAAGGTCAGTGGCAGCAAATGGGGCTGAGTTTAAATTAAAAATTAAAAATAAAATGAAAAAAAGGAAGGAAAATGAAAGGAGGAAAGAAAAATAAAGTGTAATAAATATATAATGCGTGTCTCCATTTTCTGGGTTTGATTTTAAGCAGGGGAGGGAAGGCGGGTAAGGAACAGGGCTTTCAGCTTTTATACCTAACTAGCCATTTTCCAGTCCAATGGCTCGTTAATTAACTGGTGGAGTTTCTCAGCTGTTGGCTGTTACCCCAGGAGAATAAGCGCTGTGTTGTTAGCTGTCCCCATGAAAGCCCACGCATACTTCCACACACCCAGCAACATGTACACACAAATAAACATGCCCCGTGCATGCACACACACATCTATATTCAGCCTGCATATGCACAATGTGCACACACCCTGACAGACACACACAAATGGTCTGAGGTCTGGCAGCTAAGATTTAATGCTAAAAAAATGCAGAGTAATGCATTTAGGATGCAAAAACCCAAGGGAAAGGTAAGTAGTAGAGGTGAAATTCTTCTAAGCAGAAAGAAAAAGAGCAATCTGGGGGTAATTGTATCTGATGTTCTTAAGGTGGCCAAACAGGTGGATAAAGCGACGGCAAAAGCCAGAAAGATGCTTGGCTGCATAGGGGGAGCGGAATGGTCAGCAGGAAAAGGGAGGTGATATTGTCCCTGTATAGGTCCCTGGTGAGACCTCACTTGGAATACTGTGTACAGTTCTGGACACTGCACCTTTAAAAGGATATAAACAGGATGGAGTCGGACCAGAGGGAGGTTACTAAAATGATTAGTGGTCTTCATTCTAAAGCATATGGGGTTAAACATGTATATCCCTAGGGGAAAGACAAGATAGGGGATGTATGAGAGAGACTTTCAAATATCTCAAAGGTTTCCATGCACAGGAGGTGAGCCTCTTTCAATGGAAAGGAGGCTCTAGAACGAGGGGTCATGAGATGAGGTTGAAAAGGGTTAGACACAGGAGTAATCTTAGGAAATATTTCTTTACAGAGAGGGTGGTGAATGTGTGGAACAGCCTCCCGGTGGATGTGGTGAAGACAAAAACAGTATCTGAATTCAAGAAAGCATGGGATAATTTACAAGGGATCTCAAAGGAAGTGATGGGACTTATAATACTAAATTGATTGGATAGATGGGCAGACCGGATGGGTCATATGGTCTTTTTCTGCCTTCACGTTTCTATGTTTATTGCTAAACTACTTAATTATGCCCATTAACAGTCCATTATGCAAGCTTACCATAAGAAAAATAAATTGTGCTACCAGAATCAAAGTATTCAGATTTTCCAAAATTATTCATATAAGTTCTCTGCTAAAAGCGAAAGGAATTTGTGCCCATATGTTCGCACTAGTGCAGAAACAGATTTGGTTCGCATTGCAATTTCCTGCATGACTGCAGGTTTGGCAGGGTGGATCAGTTCAGATCTGTGACAAAGTGGAAGCAGCGAAATGTTTCACGGGCAGTGTGTAAAATGGAGCCCACAGATCAGCTTTTTTGTGCATCAACCCTAGTTTCCCCCCATGTTTTTGTGGGAGCCTTCAGGGTAGGTTTATGTCAGCATTCTCCTATTTTCTGAGTTGAAGTTTGTGCAAGTTCTGAATCCATTTTTTTTTTATTACTGCAGTACAATTGTTAAGCCACACAGAGTTATGCTGATGCTGCGCTCGAATGATGGGGTGTCGGATAAGGCGACACGATTATAGTTGTGACAGTTCCTCATTCACGGCTCAGAAATTTTACTCAGTGTTGTTGGTGTTAAAAATTAGATTCTGATTCACGGTGCCGCATCAGAATACGTTATTGGACTAAAGAGTTTTATGACAGAAAGTTCACAGATTGGAGAGCTTGCAGTTACACGCATACTTATTATATCGCTATGGGGACCTTGGTTCGAGAATGCTTGGTGGCACGGGCACAGAGAAACCCCATCTCGAGACTGATGGACATTCAGGGGCTAGGACAGGCCACTTGTGGTATCATGAGGGATGCATATCATGGCTAAGGTTTTGGAACTGAGTGGATTTGACTGTTTTTTGGTGTTCAGATTATATATCCATCTGTATATTTTGAAGATTTTGGTGTGTGTTGGGGCCCCGAGTTGGGAGATGGCACCCGAACACGTTACTTCATGAGTCCTGCTCTCTCTTACTCAAAAGCAGTTTTAAATTCGGGTTGAAATACACAGTGGGGAGGTGGTTAGGGGGGGTGTGGAACGGAGAAGGCTGGGAGGCAGGGGCTAAGGGTTGGGGATATGGGGGTTAAGAAAATGGGAATAAAGAGCGATTCAGGGAAAGGAAGGATGGGGGAGTTTAAGGAGCCCTCGCGTGAAGTATCTATTGCTAGCGGTTTGGCTATCTTTAGACTACTGGGAAGAGCACAAGTGGCACTGAAGGCACTGGGATGCAGTTCGTACTCATGAAAAATGAATCACATCGAACAGCTATGCTATGCTTCTGATACTGTATTTGGGATGGCGATCCAATTTAAGTGCTTAACTTGGAATGTGGTGCGCTTAGGCACTCCAGTAAAAAGGGAGAAGGTTTTATCTCAATGTGGCCTTCTTGTAAGAAACCCAATATGACCCATACAGAACATAACAAACCAAGGAAGAGATATTGGGTAAATCAGGTATTTGCAGCACAAAAGACAGCAAAGACCAGTGGAACAGTTATTTTGATTCACAGGAACTTACTTTTCCAAATGGAAAGGTTTATTGTTGACCCTAATGCTAGGTTTATTTTGGTAATAGGCTTATTACAGTGTAAAAAGTATATTTTGGCATTGGTGTACACCTCAAATCAATATGATCATCATTTTTTTTGCACAAGTTCTGTCACAAATTGTTGCTTTGGAACCTTCTCCAATTCTAGTAGGAGGGGACTTGAATTGTATTTGTGATCCCAAACTGGATAGGAGTTCAACTATAGGGGTAAATGCCTTGGGAGAAAATAAGGGTATTCTTTTTCTATATTTCTATGTTTCTATGTTTGGAAAATGCTACACCCAATGGAGAAGGACTTCCCTCACTTCTCCAGATCACGTGGTTAAAAAGTCCCACATAGATTAGTTACTTTATTCGGAGTAGCTTCTTTCTAAGATTCATTGTTCAGTAATTGAGACTCTGGGGAACTCTGACCATTGTCCAGTATCTTGTATTTTGGGGCAGGGAATGGGGGGCACTATAGGGAAGAAATGGCAGATGCCAGCATAGCTTTATTTGGATAAACAGTTTCCAGAGGTCTTGGAAAAGGAATAGATTGACTTTAAGGCCAATAATGCTATGCAAAGAACAGCCCAGTTCTTTTCTGGGAAGCAGTAAAGGCTGTCCTTAGGGGGAAGATTGTTAGTTATGCTGTAGCAAAGACAAAAGAACTAGACTGAGATATTCTCAGTCTGACTACGGAAATGGAGCAGTATAAGAAGGGTTGAAGAGTAGAGATCCTCATGACATGGTGGACAAATTTTCTGCTGTCCAAAAGCTTTCAAATGAAAATTACTTCAAAGGACTACTTCAGCATTATACTCACTCAAATATAAGCTCTATCTGTTTAGTAATAAAGCAAGGAAAATAATGGGCAACATGGTTAAAGCAAAAGCTGTTTCACATTTATAAAACAGATAAGGAATGTAGGGGAAGAATTTAAAAGATTAGCAAAGGATATCTATAAGTGTTTTAAGGCATTTTACCAATCTTTATACCAAGCTGAGGTTTCTGATAGAATAAAATCCAGGCATTTCTGAGAAAAGTACAGTTTCCTAAATTGTCCACGCAGCAGTTGGATTTATTAAACTTCCCTCTGAATCCTATGGAGATTGGTTTGGTCATATCTTAATTACAAAATTTCAAATCACCGGGTCCAGATGGCCTCCATCCTCTTTTCTATAAATCTCTCAGCCCATTGTTTGTCGCGTTTGCGCGGCTTATTCGAAAAAATGGAAAATGCCCGAAACTTTGCGGGAAGCTACTATTGTAGTTCTACCCAAAACGGGAAGAGATCTTACTGTCACAGGGCCTTATAGGCCTATTTCACTTTTGAACCTTGTTATTAAAATCTATATGAAGTGTGTTCACTAATTGTCCAAACAATCTCCTCCCTTCCTTAAAGGTGAATTTTAAAAGCCCGACGTGCACCAAAATTAGGGGATGCCCGAATATGTTGGGCTGGTGCGCGCCGAGATTTTTAAAAGCCGGCTGGATACGCGCGTACTTGCCACGATGTGCCCAAATGAAATGTTTTTTAAAAAGGGACGGGAAATGGACATGGTCTGGGCAGGGCATGGATGTTCTGGGATTTAACCATGAAAATTGTGCGTAAATACTTACGTGCCCTGGCGTGCACCGGGGTCCCCTGCCTCGTAATTTTACTTTTGCTCTGGATGATGTGTAAGAAGTAAAACAAAAACATATCGATAGATCAGCAGGGTTTTAAAGGTCAGGGTTAACAGGGAGGAACTAGGGGACTTTGGAACTCCTATCCCTTAACAGGGAGAACTGGGAACGAGCTGGGAAAATAACCAATGGCATTGGTGCGCGTGACTTTTAAAATTCCCCCGCTAGCACAGTAGAAGTGGCATTTGTGAGCACAGGCGCGTGCCCACTAAAAATCGCACACATATGTGCATGCCGTCAGGTTATCTGATAAGATGCGCGCATATTAAACGCGTATATTATAAAATGGCTGTGTCCCTGGACACACGTGCACCCATGACTCGCATTGAAAGTTATCATCCCTGGGTCTTGGGGGGGGGGTGCGGGCGACAAGTGGAGTTTATGAAGGGGCGAAGTTCCATGGTTCATGTTCGTAGACTTTTGGCTGTTTTAGAAAAGTGTCATAGTGGTACTATTCTGGACCCACTTATCAAAGAACTTGACAAGGAGAAAGCCTTTGGCAGGGTTTCCTGGAGGATTTTGGCAACTACTCTACAAAATACAGTTTCAGGGCTTTAGGTTCCAGTGTACTGAAGTTTTGTACTCTAACCCTATGGCACGGTATGGATAAATGGATCTTACTCTGACCCATTTTCTTTTACCCCTCTCCCTCCTGCTGTTCCTGCTGGTTCACCAGCTCGAGATGTTGTTAGCTAAATCAAAGATGGCTTCTAAAATAGCTGGATTAATGGCCCTGTTATCTGTCAGGTAACATCAGCAAAATGATATTTTGCTGATGTTACCTGACATCACTGCCATTTTATCTCTAGTGCTTGATCTTTTTGCAGTCTATGGAGCGGTCTCAGGCCTTAAACTAAATCCAGATAAATCAGAAGCTTTGGATGTTCTTGGTCAGTTGAGAGGTCATTGGCAGCATTTTCCTCTATGATGGAATAAATGTGGATTTAAAGTATTTGGGGGTCAATATACATATGGATCCAGCATGCTGGTATTCTATTTGTAACCCCAACTCAGGGTGATAACTGAATCCTATTGGGGCCATAAAAGAATTTATATATCTCGAGGCTAAATCCAACTGTCTCATTCACCAATCTTCTTGTTCCTAGGGATATGGGTTCTTTTCTGTTGGGGGGAAGGATGACTTTCAAGGCCCAGGCAGGGAAGTGGAATCCCCTTCCTTCTGTGTTATATGCCTTCCCATTGATGATACTTCAGTGACCAGAAGGACACAGTTTGGGTATTCAAAATTAAAGTTTATCATGATTTCTTCAGAATAAATAAAGTCCAATCAATTTGAAATAACTGGTCCAAAATACACCTGTATTCAGACTGGTTTCTGCACTCTCTAGATTGCTCTTCCCTCTCTATCTCTGTGTAGATGTCCTCAGTACAGGCTCCTGGGCTAGAGCTACCCCTCCTAGAGTGAATGGATAAGTTTTCCCAGTTGGGTAGGGAAATCCTAGGTGTGGGTGGGATCCCCTTATTTCTGAAAAAAATCATACCTGAGGTCTACAAGAGTCCAATTCTTCAAAACCCAGCCTGTGTCCTGAGTCCCAAAGGGTGGAGATCCCAGAGATGGGTCCCCAATAATATTTGCTAGAGATGTGAAGCAGAACCGGAATCGGTTCGGTTCCGGTTCTGATTCAAATCGTGCATTTTTTTTTCATCCGGCCCGATCGTTTTTGTTTTTTTTTTATCGGCTGTGCCCGATCTGATAAACAAAAAACCCACCCCGACCCTTTAAAACCGCTCCCTTAGCCTCCACCACCCTCCCGACCCCCCCCCCAAAAACGTTTTAAAATTACCTGGTGGTCCAGTGGGGGTCCCAGGAGCATTCTCTCGTGCTCGGGCTGTCGGCCGATAAACAAAAAACCCACCCCGTCCCTTTAAAACCGCTCCCTTAGCCTCCACCACCCTCCCGACATCCCCAAAAATGTTTTAAAATTACCTGGTGGTCCAATGGGCCCTGGGAGTGATCTCCCGCTCTCGGGCCGTCGGCTGCCACTAATAAAAATGGCGCCGATGGCCCTTTGCCCTTACCATGTGGCAGGGTAACCGTGCCATTGGCTGGCCCCTGTCACATGGTAGGCGCACTGGACGGCCGGCGCCTGTCTCTAGCTAAAGGGGTTAAACCAAAGGCACTACTGGAAATGAACCCCAGTGGGTCTTTGCACCAATGTTTATCATAACCACATCATCCGGCATCATATTCCACAGCTTCATCGTACCTTGACTGCAAAACTATTTCCTTAAATTTGTTTTAAAATCTACTACCAGTTAGTTTCATGGAGTATCCCCTAGTCTTAGCACCGTTTGAGAGTAAATACATGTTTCCTATTTATCTATTCCACACCATTCATGATTTTATAAGCCGTCCTATCCCCTCTCAGCTGTCTTTTCTCCAAGCTGAAGAGCCCTAACCCGTTTAGCCTTTCTTCATGTAAGGGACCTCTGGTTTTCCATACCAGGAGGAATGAACTAACCAGATGGGAAGGTGCAAAGATAGTTTAGTGACAAGAGGCTTGGGTTTTACTCCGCCGTGTGGGAGCTGCAGATGGTGTGCTCTGTCTGTTTACAACCACCAAGCGCCATCTTAGGAGTGTGGATCGTAGTTTGGATTTTTCCGAAGGCAGGAGCTCTCTGCCCCCTGTTATTTAAATGTACTGTCTGTTTTCTTCCTTTTGTGGCCTACTTCCTTTTGTGACCTACTCCTTGTTTTTGCTCTTTTAAGTCATTTTTGGAGATTTCCCTTGTGAGACCTTGCATGGACTGTGCACAGAGGTTTGGGAAGTCTTTGCATATGGTAAAAACAAGGGTAGGGAAGATTCTGGCAGAGTTGTATCACTCCTCCCAGAGACAGACCTGTTAGTGAGCCAATGCAGAGGAGTTTCAACTTTAAAAGATCTGTCCTTTGTGCTATCTCCTCAGCTGTGAGACAAGGAAGATTTTACACCTTCCTGTCTCTGGTTGTTTTCCCCTTTTTGTCTGTGACCAACCCTTCGGTTTGTCACCAGATATCCCTAGGTCACTTACCATGTGGACTGTGACAGCATGGGGTTGTCCAATCTCTTTCAGTCTCTCCGCTGAGCTGACTGGATTGGCTCATAAGGCAGAGTTAGAGCAGTACAGAGTGTGGCCATTTTGAGTTAGAGGTTGAGGAGTAAAGAGTGTTGTTTTTTTTCTTTTCTCCCAGCTGAGCTTGGCCCACTAACCCGAGCTTGGTAGTTTTCTTGCTTTCAGAGGAGATCCCTTCTCAGTGCACTCCCTGTCTGAGAGGGTCTGCCTCCCTTTTTTTTTTAGAGTGAAGATTTTTGTAGCTTTTGAGGAATTTTTCTTATTCTGGGGAACCCCCTGTGTCTTGGGAAAGGAGCAACCCCCCCCCCCCCTCTGATCCTGAGAGCAGGGGCTGGAGACCTGTGAGCAACCCCTCTTCTCCCTAGCTCAGTGGTTCTCAACCTTTTTTCAGTGGGGACACACCTGACAGATGGTTCTCACATGTGTGACACACTGAACATGTGACCATCACTGGACTAAACGTAAAAGTACAGTTTGCATCCACAGGAACCCCCCTGTCGCACAATAATGGATGTAAAGCAGAATTATGACATTCCCCGTACAACTAACCCTACAAAAGAGATATTCTGGTGCTGGTGTCATCTCAGTAACAGCAACTCAAACTCCTTCAACTACCAGGCTCAATAGCCCTACTTATGAAAAGACAGCAGTTTATCACCAATGCATGTCCTCTGAGAAAACACAACAAATAAGACTAAAACAAATGCTTACAAGCTAGTAAAATACCACACCTCAGTCACACACAGAACCAACCTAACATACTCCCAGGATCTGCAGTAATGCACACAAACTAATCTGCACACAGTTACACCTGTATTATGGAATGCACTCAAACAGTAACAACCCTACCTATGAAAAGGCAACTCTACAAATATTAAATCAGGCCTTAAACACCAATTCACCTCCTATTAGGAAAACAGAACAAGCCAAGCTGCTATAGATCCCCACACAGAAATAATTGTAAAACTATACTAATAAGCAGAATAAATGTTTCACAACAACTATGAACAGAATAACATCCAACAACTCATAAAAATTATTAAAAATTCTCCAAATACCAATAAAATATTTCAAAACAGCAGACACATCACATAATATTCAATAATTAAAATGGCAGTCAGTCAAGAAAAATAAACTTAAAAAGCCACCTTTACTTACCCCCTCCAGCAGCTCTCTTACTCCTCTTCCATACAGGTCAGTTGCACACACCAGAAGCAGCAGTAGTGGCTGTAGCTCTGTACTCATAGTCCTCTTCCTTAGGGCCCATGACCAGTCTCTCTGTCTCTCACACATACACATATCAGTCACACTCCCATGCCCAGTTTCTGTCTCTCACACACACCACACACCAATCATCTCCCAGCCAGTCATCTCCCAACCAGTCTCTTACAGGCACACGCACACACACACACACACACACAAACACACACGCACACACACATACCAGTCACCTTCCCATGTTCTATCTCATGCACACACACACACACACACACGCTTCCTACTCCCATGTTCTATCTTACATATAGAGGCTTCTCACCCACACACCCAGGTTTCACTTTTTCTTTTTCACACACACATGCACCAGTCTCTCTCTCACTCCCATGCTTGCTTTCTCCACATGCACAGGCTTCTCATTCCCATAATCACTTTCTTTCTCTCTCATACATACACATCAGTCAACTCCCTAACCAATCTCTCTCACATACACACCAGCCATCTCTCTGACCAGTCTCTCTTTCTCTCTCTCTCTCTCTCACACACACACACACACACACACACACACACACTCCAGTCATCTCCCTGACCAGTCACTTTCATTGTCTCTCACAAATACACACATCACCTCTCTGACCAGTTTTCTCTCAATCACACATATGCTCTCAATCAAATACATGCTCTCACTTACACACAGGCTGGCTGGCTGTCTCTATCTCTCACTTCCTGCCCCTCCCCTCACCGAGCACAAATGGTAACTGCAGCAGCCTCCTTCTCCAGCCCCCGCAGGCCAAGAAAGAAGAATCTCATTGGCAGCTAGAGGCTAAATCTGCTGTCTCCTTTGCCAATTGCCGGCTGCTTCTGATTTTGCTCTGGGCCCACGCTACTGCTCGGGGCTGATGTTGCCGCTGCTACTTTTCCATGCAGCATGGCTCTTTCTTCTTCCCGTGCACCCCACTGCACATCACTTCCTGTTCCGGGCCATGGGGGCAGGTGCGGGAAGAAGAAAAGGCCCAGCCGCAGTTGCCAGCTTCCACTAACACTGCTGCCGTTCCCATCCGGGCTTGAACGTGCTGATAGACCGGGCGGCAACAGCAGCAGTGGAAGATCGTCTGTCTCTCGCTCGGAGAAGGAAGAGGAGGGAAGGGCAGTGGGGGACTGGCAGCACGTGACACACCTGCCGGTGCTTGGTGACACACCGGTTGAGAATCGCTGCCCAAGAGGAAGCAAGACCAGCGACAGCACTACCCAACATGAGACTTTTTGGACAGAGATTTTTTGGATTTTGCCCTTTTTAGTTTGTGTGGAGGCTTTTTTTCTCACCCTTCTGCATAAACTGGTGAAGGAGATAAAGAGCTGTGAGCTGAACTGGAACATCTCGCCTCTCTCCCTGAGAGGTCCTTTCAAGGTTGTACCATCAAGCCTTGGGAGACTCCCAATCGGATCTCCACCCCAAGGGGATCGGGACACAGGCTGTGGGCGTCAGACTGAACTTTGGACTCAGGTAGGATCTTTTTTTGTGATGTAGGGCCCTCACTAGGATTCTCCCTCTACTGGGCTGTTGCACGACGAGTAGGCAGGGGCAAGCTCCCTCCCCGGAGCGATGGACACCAGCACCCCAGCAGAGACCCCGTATAAATAGTTCAGCTGTACAGTTTCATTTGTTGAATGTGTGTGGGACAGTGATTGACCTTTTGGAATTAATCAGTAAATATGATTTCAACACCCAGCCTGAGTCCAGCCTGTCTGAACTTGAGGAGAACACCACAGCAGAAAGATATACACGTATCAGGAGGGACTCTCTCCATCACGTGGGCCACAGAGGGATTTCCTCTTCCCCCACAGAAAGAGGCTCACTCCCTGGGAAGTTCAGGAAGGATGGCAAGAGCAGCCCCGACTTATAAAAAGTTTTATGGCCCTGGGGGGGGGAACCAGCAATGCCCCAGCAAAGGGTTACATGAATGTAACCCTTTTTTGGGGAATGGTGCAGATTCTAAAAGGCCATAAAATAATTTATTTCCGTGGGGTTTCTCTTTTTTTCTCCCGGGGGAGGGGGGGGATTCTTTCTGTGGGGGTGAAGGATAACCTTCGTGGCCCAGGCACGGGCCTGCGTGTGTTACTCTTGCTCTTTGGGACATGTGACCTGGACAAAACAGGCAGGACTCGCTGGATGGATGTTCAAAAAATATTTACTGATATTGATTGAAGGAAAATCAATGAAGTGAATAAATGAAATGTCCAAATACATCCAGAATCCTTGTCTTTGGTGTGGTAAAAGTTTAAATGATGTGTCCCTCTGTGGAAGTGTCCCTTTTTACTGAAACCTGGAACTTGTAATCCAGTCATGGTTTAGAACGAATGTCTGTCCCAAGGGGCTGGGGTAGCCTAACCAGGGCAGATGTCCCTTTTCCCAATAGCACCTGACTCCAGAGGAGCACTCCTGATCTTTACCTGCCTGTGCCCCATGTCCCAGGGTGGAAACTCCAGTTGGGGGGTCTCCTGATGGTCTTCTTCTCTTTGGAAAATAGCTTGCTCGCTGGGCAAACAAGGGAGGGCAGAAAAACTACCTTCCTTTCCACAAAATAGAAAAAAAAAATACCAAAAGGGGTTTCACTTGCCGGGCACTGCAACCTCCTCTTGATGGGTCAAAGGGGTATACAGGTCCTTCCTGCACCTCTGAAAAGGGGGATTACAGCCTCCCAGAAGGTGCAGGTCAAACCAGCCCAAATCCTCACTTTCAGTCTGGGAAAAATTACAAAAATCACTCTGTTTCCCTCCCGCCTAATCACCAAGAACTGGCAGGGCAGTGTCTCTCCCTTCTTTTGCTAAGCTGAGGGCCTAACTCTGGAGGGCACACTGAAACAGATCCTTCCTTCCTTGAAATTAAAACTACACTGCCTCCTCGTCCCATGGTCTAACCCCCGCCCCCCCCAGACCCACACACACACACACACACACACACACTTCCTGCAAACCTCTGGGGGAGGAGCAGTAGTGAATGGCATAGCCTGGAATGCTGATGTCTAAACAGGGCTGGGGAGTGAGGCCATCTGATGGAGCCCTAAGCATCTCTACATGTAAAAGCCTATTTCTGTTTCACCTGGAGCTGAGTGCCTTTGGTACCAGGGAATCAGTTCCCTTTCTATTGGGAAAAGGGCCTTTCACCTAGTAAGAGTTTGAGGAGTGTAGGTTTGCATCCAAGCAAGGGCTGAAGGTATTCAAGGACTGTGTTTGCTGCTGACTCTGGTGTGCTACACTCGAGAGGAAAGTGCCCATCTGGTATCTCCTCAGGAGATCTAAGAAGACTTCAGGAAAGGGATGAGAATTGGGACTTACGTTCTGATCAAGTACTGGGACTTTATTCTAACCACTCAATAGTGGCTAGATTCTGGGGTAAAACTGGAAGTTGGAAGGAGGAGTAAGCTTTCTTCAAAAGCTGAATACTTGGACAAAGAGGATATGGATTTCTAAGGAACTGGCTTCAAGCAAATTAAAAGACTTTACTAGAAGAGTGAAGTCACAAATGTATTAATCTTTCTTCTGTCTATATGTTTCTTGGCTTTATTTCAAATTCTGAATTGAGTGCTGTAAATATTCTTCAGACATCAAATCAACCATCAGTAAAGAAGTTGGAAACCATGTTTGCTTCTCAGTGTGAGTTTTGGATGCAAAAGACTGTGGCCTGTTATCAGTGCTGTTTACAGAGAAGGGGAAGTGGCTGGTACTGCAAAAGGGCCTTGAGATTCATCCTCCCCCCACGGGGACCCCTGGCATTCAGATGTAAATGCTGTCTGAGGAGAACTAGGAGCAGATAGGGTTCAGTTGCCTCTGGGTGCAGTCCAAGGGTTCCATCTCCTTTATCACTTCTGTTGCCCTTCTCTGTACCTTTTCTAGTTTTGCTATATCTTTTTTGAGACTGAGTGACAGAACTGTTTATAGACATTACTCATAAAGATTTGATATTCCGCCTTTTGCCTAGCATCAGCACAAGGCAGAGTACAATCGAATGTGAAACAACAGCACAGTAACATTAATCGCAAGGTCGCTTACTGTCTCTGGGTGCTGGTAATATCTATAGCAGAATCGAGGCTCAATTGCGGGGAGCAGGAATATACAGCAGCTAGGGGTGAGAGTAGGGATATATTAACAATAAGGCTGGCACCTGGTTCAGGCAAAGTAAGAGCCTTGAATATGGGAGCCCAGAGGTGTCTAAATTAGTTCTGGGTAATCTAGTCTTAGCACTGAAGGTTTCTGCTGAGAGAAAAAGGGGAAGGCTTTGTTGAATAGCCATGCCTTAGCTTTTTTTTCCAGAAAATGAGGTATGATGGCTTGAGGCAAAGGGGTAATGGTACCTTGTATGGAATTTTTGGTGCACAGCAGCTGCAAGCACCCAGTCTTACAGAAGTCAGTTTGGCAGATTCCAGAGGAGGGGAAGGAAGAATGGCTAGCTGGGAGGCTTGGAGCTGTCTGGTGAGGGTATAGGAAGAAAGAAGTTGGGTG
This sequence comes from Rhinatrema bivittatum, assembly GCF_901001135.1. Classification (NCBI taxonomy): domain Eukaryota; kingdom Metazoa; phylum Chordata; class Amphibia; order Gymnophiona; family Rhinatrematidae; genus Rhinatrema; species Rhinatrema bivittatum. Next base: position 311,224,005 of record NC_042617.1, read on the forward strand.
AGATACTCAGGGGCCTATTTATTCATGCATTTAAAAACAAAGCAGAGGCAGAAGGGGCCACAAGAGCCTGCGGAGATCCTGGCGGCCTAAGGGAGGCAGCGGACACAGGCCAGAGCAGGAACGAGCAGCAAGACTGACCGCCATTGCCTCTCCAACTCCCAATGCAGCTGGGGGGGCCACAATTTGTTTTTTTTTTTTAAATAAATTAATGCTGCTTGTGCGGCTGGAGCCAGAAAGCAGCAGCAGCAGCAGCATGTTACGACTGTTGCTGCCCGACGTCTCCACTCTGCCCTCCTTACCTCTCTGGCGACTCCTCCCGCGGTTGATGGACGTCTGGCTGCCGCGGCATCTGCCTGCCGTCCTCTCCGGCGTCCCCGGTCCGGCTTGGGCGCTGCCTCCCGCCATGCTGTCCAGCTGCCTTAGGGCGCTTGTGCCGCGTGGCCCTGCTTCAAATACTTTCTTTGGCACGAACCTCAGGGGCATCCCCCTGTGATGACGACACGCATCCCAGATATAAAAAGCCTATACTACTGCTAGCTAATCAAGTTAGCAAGGTGAAGGGATTCCTTACGGATGGGATTCGCTCTCTGTACCTAGCTACTCTGCCTCTTCATTATTGGACTTACTCTATTGGGGTACCCACTCCTCAGGGACCTCTCTCTTCTCTTTCAGGTCGCTGTCTGGAATCGGTACTCGTTCCTCAAGGGCCCATGTTCCCGGACTCGCTGCCTGGACTTCACTTCTGCCTGGAAGATACCACTGCCAAACCATCAGTGAGTTACCATCTACTTCTCTCAGAGCTGTTTCCTAGAACCAGGTACTCACTCCTCGAGGGCCTGCCTCTATTCCAGCTCCTGTGATTCCTACCAAGAGAAACCGCTGTGTGAGTACTCAACCAACGAGGCTCTATTCCAGAACCCTGCATATACTTTATTGTACTCACTATCTCAGTTTCTCTTCACTACAGCACAGCCATTGAGGGATCACTGTTCCAGAGCCCTGAGGGACTACAGCCCAGCCGGGCTTCATCTCTGCTCACTACTGCCACCTCTGGTGGCTCCTCAATAATGTTAATAAAAAGATCTATCTGTGTTGTGTGTCCTAAAGCTAAGCCTGACCCGTGGCCCCTCACGGGACTTCCCCCCGTGGGCATGGTCAGCAGCCACAGTGTCCATGGGTCCACCCAAAACCTTACAAACAATAGCACAGCAGTCATGGGAATGCTGACGCTGCGAAATTAAAAGGGCATACAGTGCTGGGGGCCTTAGGCACACCCCTGGCATGTTATGGATGCAGCAAAGACATCTGCAGGCAGCTGCACCTTGAAGTGCAGGAAGGCCCTTTTAGAATTTTTTAAGTTAAAATGAAAACTAAATAAACAACTTTAAAGTTTTAAAAAATGTGGCCATTTGAGTGGAGAGCATGTAGAGAGGTTCCCACATTAATTTCAGCACCCGGGAAGCACTCTGGCAAACTTGGTGGCAATAAGTTTAATAAACTTAAATTTAATAAAGTTCATTTCTTTGCTAGTGCTGGTCTTGTTTAGGGTTACAGTAACCTGACCACAATTAGAATTAGGGTCAGAAGTGAATTTTAAGAGAGTTATTCCACCCGTAGGGTATCCCTGAGATGAAAAAAGTGATAAAAACCCTTCAGAAAGTGGGGTTTGGTGGTGGTGGTCACCAGATGGGTTTATAAAAACATTGTTTTGACTTCTGGTTTTGGAAAACAATATTTAATTTGCATAATATAAATATAATTAGCTTTATTAAGACTGCTTAACATAACTAATATGGTTCTGAAAAGACACAGGACACCTGTAGCATTAATTTAGAAGCTAAACTGAGAATTTGGTGTAGTTTGAAACTATGAGAGTGGAGTTTTTATTGTTTTTATTTAACTAATTGTTCCTATTTATTTTAAAGGGCAATGTTAAGGGTGGTTAAGAATAAGATCTGGTCAGCTCTCACAGAAGGAAAAAAAGCCTCATTAAAAAATTCCCTCGGCAGCATCATAGCATCGATAGATCACGTCAGTGTTCATGCAAAGCAGTTAAGTGATCAGGTTGGTGTAACAATACTGAGTTAAGCCAAAGAAATAAATTACCTAAAGAGAATGTTTTGAGCTTATTAAAAATCCTTTTTGAAGATGTTTTCCTTAGCTGAGGGGTTTTTAAGCGGCTCCTTAGAGAATAAGTAGATTTCCTGAAGTAGATAAGAACTATTTCTTAAAATGACATCAGAGGAGTAGGGATCTCTGCTGAAAATTTTCACTGAGCATGTGCTGAAACTGCAGGCAGAGCTGAGCTGGAGTCGGAGGGAGTGAGACCAGGTCGCAGAATCCTGTCACAGAGGCCTAGTTTACATGGAAGAGCACCCAAAACACTTAGAAACACTAGGTTAATGTGGGAAATTGTGTGTGAGTAGTATTTTTTGTAAATTTAATGCTGACAGAAGTAAAAATTTAGTTAAAGTAAATTTCAGTTCATAGCTGATTTGCGGTGGTTATCAGCATTGATAGCTAAGTGAATGTGAGGAAAAGTGGATTATTGGTGATCTGATTCTGAATTTATTTAACTGAAGGGTTGAATATACGTTATCTGTATATAAAGGTACTTCTGTGTTGTTTCCTTAGAGGAAAAATATTTGGAATAATTTGGAATGTAGAAGTCCCATAACTTATTCCTGTCTTTACTGGCAAATGTATAAGTTTGGAATGTGAAAGAGAGAGAGAGTAATCATTAATTATAATCTTACTCTATCAGTTCTCACAAAGAAATTGCCTGTAACATATCATCTAAGTTGAGCCTCTAAATATAATTAGAAAGGGCTGATACAATTATTTTTTTTTATTTCTGTTAATAAGAACTCCGGTCTGAATTAGACATTGAGACCCACACTTCCTCATATCACACTAGGTGATATGAGGAAGTCAGTATTTGTTATTGATTTGATTTGAGTTAGCGTAGTAAGTAAAACATTGTGTCCTGAGACTTTGTGATCAAGAGCGGCAGTCCAGTCTAGTTGGTGCTACCAGCCAATACACTGTGTTTCCCAATAACAAGCCACCAAAGTTTCACTTCATTCCTGGGTCAGCGATCTCTATCCAGCTTTCTCAAGCTGCGCTCTCAAAATTTATTACCCAGAAGTAAAGATAAGTGTGCCTCAATGAACTGTAACAAAATTTGGTTAATTGCATTAGTAAGCTAGTGCAACACATACTGTATATAGACAAGAGCTCATAGTTAGTCACTGAGGAGTTAAACGAGATAAAAAGAAAAAAAAACTGTCCATATTTACCTGAAGGGAAATGTTGGAGAATTCTAGAATATCCTGAAGAGCCTGTAATGATAAAAAGTTAACACAAAGAATCAGATTTTCTTGAATTAAAGTTGAAAATATAACAGTTGCTCTCATTCAGAAAAACTAAATGAGGAAAATACTTATCTGATAGTATCTTGGTGAAAAGTAATCCTTGTAAAGGAACCAGTTTCTATTCAAAATACTGTGTTAAAAAATATTTGAGTGAGAATAAAATTTAAAATTTGTTTTGTATATCACTGAAAATATTGAAATAATTGAAATGTTTATTCTGTTCAATAATTAAACTTGTTTCCAGAAGTGAAGAACCTGAAAAAAAAATTATCCATCCGCCAGCAAAATTAAACTATTAATTTGATTATAGAAGTGCTGTTGAGTTCATTTTCTATTTTAACTTTTTTGATGGTGTAAATACTCTGGGTGTTCAAACTATTTCCATAACATCTCTTAAAATTAAACTATTGTAAAGCTTGTTGCTATGTTACATTACAATGTGAACCGGGGTGATGTTTTTAACGTGCCCCGGTATATAAAAAAAATCCTTAAATAAATAAAAGTGGAAACCCCTGGCTCCACTGGCTATCAACGTGACAGTGTTTGAAGCAGTTTTGTGCCCGGGGTGTTTACATTTCCTGCATCACTGAGGGGCTCTTTTTAAAAAATTGGCATTAGACAGGATATCATTTTCCACTCTTCGGGTACAGTGGCCAGATAGGTCCTTCTTAATTTGGACATATTACCTATGCAGATGAAAACTGCTGCAAACTCGATTTGTAGGTTATTCCCAGTATGGATTTAAATCACATTAGCAGGGACTTCATAGAAGAGTAAATGTGTATATAACATATCTGCCATGAACTAACAAGGACCTTGTACAAAGGCCAAGCACCAACTAGCAGGAACTCTGCAGAAATCCTGTAACTTAATTTAGTTACTAGACTAAAGCAGAGACAGATTCATAAGCAAACACATACATGCAGGTGAAGACACACCGACCCGCATATAGACAAGTGAAAACAAACATATACTTAATTATACAGACACACACACACCAGAAGGCAGAGAATGGCAGAGAAACACATATAGACATTCACAGATACACACAGACCTATCAAAACACATACATATATAGGTAAACACATACATACAGATAAATACATATAAACAGGTAAACTCAAGAGACATCTGCAGAGACACACACACACACACACACTCACACAAGTATACATGTGCAGACACCGAAACACAAACGCACAAGTCTGGTTCGTTGTTGCCAGCACTGACTCCCACGCAGGGACCCACTTCATGATTGAGATGCCATTTACTGCTCATGAATATTAAAGTCCGAAGGAACAGTGCTGCAAGGAGCAGAAGAAGCATATTGTGATGCCATACGGAGCCCATCCTTCTTCAGGCACAGACAGTAGTGGCTCTGTAAATCACACAGTTATGACAGTCCATAAACATATTCCAGCCCTGACCAGTAAAATATAGTCTTTGTCTGCACGGAGCTTTTTCTGTATCTTTCTTCTTTTCTTTCTTATGAAAAAGGAGGAGGAGGATGTGAATCGTGGGAAGCTAAGCGCAGAATTTGTGGTCAGCAGTCTGCTGGTACCTGATCTCTGTCTATAACCAGTGCACCATGATCTGATCAGCGATCCCTGAAACTCACCTCCTAAGCTAGGGCCACTGATTGATGTTGTTGTGGAAGAGCACAAACCTTGCAGCCCTGGAGCTGGCTATCACACAGGCAGTCGTTACTTGGAGAGTGGGGCAATGGCCCCTTAAAAATAAATGAAAAACACAAAAGTGTGTCACACAAAGAAAGAACAGGGATGGCGAAGGGGGAAGGTACAAGGACATGTGAATGGAAGACGAGGTAAGGAGAAATATTGAGCACAAAATGCTCATAAGCTGGGGAATAGAATTCCAGATTTGCAAGCCCTAATAGTGGAGGCAGATCTAGATATTGTGGCTGTCACAGAAATGCGATTCAATGAATCCCATAACTGGGAAATACCTTTTTCAGATAAAGACAGGGTAGGCTAGAAGGTTAAGTTGTGCTTTACTTTAGGCACCTACTTTTATCCTCATTGCAGTGGGGTGAGGTTAGTTCGGGGGAGAAAACTACGCACATAGTTTTGGATTTTGAAAACTAGGTGTGTAGTTTTGGTCAGGAGAAGTATCTGTTGTGAATACGGGCTAGTGGACCCTTGGGCCGGCCTACAGGAGACTTGGGAAGGACTTCACTGGTCTCGACTGAACAGGCCGGGAGGCAGACTTCAGGCGGGCAGGTCGAAGCAGTTTCACCCTGGAAGCTGGTACTCCCCCGGGAGGAGCCCTTGGGAGTCCAGCCGCTGGGGCTTAGGAGATTCACCCTGGAAGTCGGAGCCCCCCAGGGAGGAGCCAGTAGAGGCCCAACCGCTGGGACTTAGGCGAGGCGATCGATGGAGATGAAGCAGGCGAGTATCAGGCTTGGCTGAAGCAGGCAGGAATGAAGACAGGCAGGAACCCGGCTAGGGCTGTAGGTAGGCAGGAACCCGGCTAGGGTCGTAGACAGGCTGGAACCCGGCTCGGGCTGTCGGCAGGCAGGAACCCGGCTAGGGTCGTAGACGGACTGGAACCCGGCTTGGACTGGCTGGCAAGAGTCCGGCTTGGGCTGGCTGGCAGGAACCCGGCTTCAGCTATGGGCAGGCAGGCTTGAGCTGGCTGGCAGGAACCCGGCTTGGGCTGGCTGGCAGGAACCCGGCTTGAGCTGTAGGCAGTAGCCCTAGGGCAGTGCCTTCAAGCACAGCTTCCAAATTCATTATCATTTCCCTAGGTTTTTCAAGTCCCCTTTCATCGTTCCCATCTTCCCCATGTGTCTATTCTGTTACAGATGTTTCTATAATTTGTAAGCAGGCTTACCTTTCCTTCAACGCCTTTTGAAAGGGTATTGAAAAGACCAAGCCCCAGCACTGAGCCCCGAGGTATCCACTGATCACTTTACCTTAACCAGAGTGGACTGGACTTCACTGTTTACCATTCACCGACTTCATTTGCTTAACCAGTTCCTCACCCAGTTAACAATTTTCCGTCCTCCTGGCGTGCTGGCTAGATTTCTCACAAGGAGGGCCAATATTTACTTCTGAGGTGCCCCTAGGCCCAGGAGTGGGGAGAAGGAAATTCCCCTTCTGAAGATGTGCCGTGGTGAAAAGAGTGTCTCCACCTCTGTGTCCACAGCCCTCTCTGTCAAGCACCACTCAGCCTGAGTGGTGGGGTACCAACAGACACACCCCCCCCCCCTTAAAGGCTCAGGGGTAGCCTACTGGCTAGTTCAGTTAGTGAGAGTACAGGTTAGTGTAAGGGGGAGGATACCATTCAAATGCAGCCCTTCCCTTTGAGGAGTCTGGAATGGCCGTCCCCCGAGAGTCTATATAGCAGCTCCCTACAGAGATCTCAGGTGGCAGTCCCTTTAGGTTTGCTGAGACTTAGGAGGTAAAGAGGAGTTTTTCTTGAGTTTTTTTCAGGTCCAGTCAGAGGAGCCAGGCAAACCCTGCTTGGTGGTTCTGACCAGGGTCCGGAGGGGTTCCTTATCCAGTCCACTCCCTGGCTGGTTAGGATTTTCCCTCTGGTTATACTTTTCGGTTTAAGATTTTAAGTGGTATGAGCCTTGTGAGAGCCTGTACACCACCTGGACCCAGGGCACGGGGAAACCTGTGTCTGGGCTGTATAGTTTAGGGAAGACTTGCCCTCTATACCTCCATGAGGAAGGAGGTGTTAGTGACCTGTTGCAAGGAAGAACTCCGGTTTTAAATTCAGTTGAGGGAAAGATTTTGATTTCAATATCTAGGAGGAAGTTTTGGCTGCCCTTCCTTCCTATTTGAAGCAAAAGCGAACTGCTTGCTTCAAGGGGATCCCTCCCATCACAGATCCAGAGAGAACAAAACTAAACTTATTAAAAAGTTCCAATACTGTTACAATGCCAAAAGACATGAGTGAATCACTAGTCAGCACAACAGAAATTGCGATTTTCTACCGACACAATATTTATGTTTGTCTACACACTAATTATAAATAGAATCAATATTGCAGAATTATAATGGCAAACGTGGTATGTACAAAAGTTATATTATAAGATATGTACTGGGTTATGCATGTGAACAACTTATTTTTTTAAATTTCAGATTAGTGATTCATTTTGTGCATTTATTTTCACATTAATAACAAATATCTTTATGCATAAGATCCAGTAGCTATTTAATATTACTAGGTACATTTACACAATCCAGTCCACATTATAATTTTTTTGTACAAGTAGAACAGTTTATAGTGATATGCTATTTGGTGAGTGTCTAATATTGGGTCTGAGTTGTTTGTGTTGAGAACGGTGTTTTAGTGTGCCCTTGGGCCTCAGCCTGACCCAGACCTTCTGAGCCGGGCCAAGGGTTGACGGTGGCTCCGCATGGCTGATGGTCTACCCTCTGCCAGACCGGCAAGCTCCATGGCCAACATCCGAGAATGTTGGAAGGTGAATGGTCCTCCGACCATTCCGAGCCCTTTCGGACCTGCTGCGAGCAACATGGAGCAGCAGGCCTGGCCTGAGGTTGAGGGCAGACGGACCTTGACATGAAGACATGAAGATTGATGCAACGGCATCACATGGCACAAAGACTTGGGTTGATGCGACGGCATCCATGGCACAAAGACTAGGGTTGATGCGATGGCATCCATGGCGAGGACACATGGCTGATGCAACGGCATCCAGGGACGAAGACACTTGGGATCGAGGCATCCAAGATGAGACTCTTGACATCCATAAAGGCAACACGAGGCATGGACATTGGCACTGTCTCTCAGGGCGCCCTACTCAGGCCACCCGCGGGACTGAGTCGCGGACCACCCTGTCCCATTATGCGCCCTACACAGCCCTTACAGACTGGTCACGGACCACGACGGGAGCGGGACAGCACAGGAACACACATCCGGGACAGGACAGCTCAGGAGCACAGGACAACCGTCCACAGGCAGGCTAGTCCTCTCAGGAGTACTGCATCTGAGGGACCCCCGGCCTACCGGACCTGAAGGCTTGAGAGCAAAGACGAGGCATGGCTTAGGAAGGAACATCACGGAAGACAGGAACACCAGGACGTAGAGGATGAAGACACCTGGCACGAAGACTTGACATGGAACAATGTTGCTACTCCAGCCCGGGGCTGCAGCCTGAACGCCGCGAAGAGGCAGATGACGTCGGGGGCACTCCCAGCCCTGAAGAAGGCCGCGGCTCCAGCCGCGGAAGACAGAGGAAGCACAGGCAGCCTCCGGACTGCGTGGGCAGGCCGACGACGGCGTCCTGCCGCGTCGGCGAAAACGGCAGCATGGGTAAGTGAGCCTGCTCGCGGGGGGACCCGCGGGCAGCGTTCATAACAGTTTGTGCACCTATAAATTTATTTTTAAGGAAATATTGAGGATATACTGAGCAAATAAATATTACAGGAGTATATAGATTGATTCGTACCTTTGCTGACCTATAAGGTTATCTCATTATCCCTACATATTTCTTTCTTTGTCTGCTATTGTTCCTTTTTTGGAGTAGCCATAATCTATTTATATCTCTTATCTATTATATATGTATAGTCTTTCATTTTTATTGTGCTTTTATTATTATTATTTTTAAATTGTATATTGTACCATTGTACAGCCCCTGACGCAGCCTAAAGGACGAAACTCTGCCAGAGTCGGGCGCTTTATGGGCAGATAAATCATTCCTTTCTTTAAAAAAAAAAAAGGGGGAGCTTTATGGGCAAATTATCCCTGTAATACAAATACAGGATTCCCTTCTTTATTGATGACTCGGCTATACGAGATCGCCTTCCGCTTTGTTCTTCTTGGACCAACCCTCTATCGGATATGTCTTTATTTTCCTGAATGCTGCCTGGACCTGACCCTATGCTTTGGATCTATCTACTCTGTTGTCTGCTGCCTGCCCCGACCTCTAGCCAGGTATCCTTGTCTACTGTCTTCTGCCTGCCCCAACCTCCATTTGGACCTGGACTCTCATATTGGATAGCCCTAAGGACTCACCTAAGACCGCTGGCCACCAGAACCCAAGGGCTCAACCTGCAGGGGAGGCAGCTGTTATAAGTGAAGCTCCAGCTGGCCCCCGCCTAAGGAATTCTCCTAGGCCTAGTGGGTTCACTCGCTAGCCTGCGCCAATCACACCACATCACCAAGGGTCCACTATTTCTGTCGGTGTTGCACTCAACAATATAGCTCACCAAAAAAAAACTGAGGGAGAGGTCAGAAAAAGATATCAAAGGAGTGAGTCTATGTCAAATCAAAAAAATGAAAAAATGGAAAAGGCTTAACAAAGATTCCGGGTTATTATAACTCATTCCCAGTTTCATTAACAGTACCTCCCTCAGCAGCAACTGAACCACTAAGCTTCTTCACATCTAGAAATTTTCTCAATGGTTCTGGAGCAAAGATAACATAATTAGCCCCTGCATATGTAACTTAACGTTTGTGTGGGTAATGCAAAAGAAAAGCGCTGAGCTCTCTCGGTGCATAGCTAAGAATAACTTTCTTCTCTCCTGAGTTGATCTTGCAACATCAGGGAAAACCAATATATGCTGACGCATAAACTTCTCTGATGCCCTTTGAAAAAAGAATGAAAAACTAAGTCCAGATCATCTTTAAATAGAAACAGAGCCAGTAAAGTAGCCCAGTTGGATTCTTCTGCGTCATTTCGCAAAACAGTTGCATTCAGTCCTTCTCCAGGTTATGAACACCCTCATTCCCAAACTGTATAGATTTCTTCTTCTAAGGCATGTAATAGACTTTATTGAAAGATGGAAAGGCATCAGATGGAATAGACAAAATATCAATAAAGTGCTTTTTTCCAGAGGCATGAACTCAGTGATCTGGGAAAGTTGTTAAAATGTAGATTCAGTTGTCTGGTTAGTTCAATTGTTCCAGACACCTGGGAACAAATATCTTACCTTGAATCAAGGAACCATTTATAGATTTAATGTATTTAATCTTCTCCTTAAGGTCCCCAATATCTTTAATAAACTTCTTGCAATCATCCCCTTGCCTTTTTTGCCAAGTCTTTAACAGAATCTGCCAGCTTAGATATATCACCAGCTGCCGCTGTAACAGAAGTATCCAGCCTGACCAAAACTGCCCAGATTGAGTCTAGCGTCACTGCTGGAGGCAGGGATAAAATGGAGGAAAAGCCTGAAACAGTACCTTGCAGGTTATCAGCTTGCAAAACCACTGAAGAATCTATAGCAATGCTTTCATGCACTTCTGAGCCAGCAGATTCTCCTGCCTGCACCTGCTCTTGGAACTGATATTGATGTAGCACTGAGCATGAGCATGGAAGCTCGAATTTCTACAACAGCTAGATGTGGTTGTGGTCAACTTCATCATGCCCATCAGCTTTGCTCTTTTTTTTTTTTATTTCTGGCTGGCCTAGCAATTCTAATCTAGATGTTACTAATTTCCCATTTAGACTTCTGCAACTCTGTGTATGTAAGTCTACCCTTAAAAAGTACCAGGAGATTACAAGTAGTCCAGAATGCCGCACATTTATTGACAAACTTGACCTTTAGGGATCATATTGGTTACCTATTGTTGGGCACAATTCAAGATGTTTTAATTCATCTACAGCCCTAATTTTGGTTTCCTGCATGTAAAGAAATGGCTACAAAGCTACACTCCAAATTGAGCTTTAAAACCTGCCTGGGAGGCTTTCCTCAAAATCCCACTTGTCTCCGAGGTGAAACTACAAGGGACAATAAATTCAGCTTTTTATTTTGCTGCTCCCCATTCATGGAATTGTCTCCCAAAAGTGGCTCGCCTCTTAATTGATTATTTCAGATTTAGAAAGTCAGTGAAAACTTGGCTGTTTGCCACCACGTTTAAAGAATAAAGGCCCTGAAAAGTTTCCATAATTGATTTTAGTGATTAAAAGTTTTATTAGCTGTCATCAGGCAACCAGGATTTATGCTATGTATTAGTCTCTTGATCACGGTGACCTTCAGCTCAATGACTTTATATTTTATGGTTTTATGGCTTTTTGCTTTTATTTTATGATTATCCTGTGTTTGACTGTTTTATGACCATTAGGTTTTGCACTTGTATTTTTGTACTGTTTTCAACTGGATATTTAAGTTTGATCATGCTCTTTATCAAATTGCAATAATAAAACAAGTTCCAGCCAAAACGCTCCATTCCTCACAAAATGTACACGTGCGCATTGCATCTACAGCCGAGGCTAAAGTGCCTGAAACCAGCAACAAAACATTCTCCTGTCTGGGACCCAAATTGAAGTAAGAGCCATCACAGATTACCTTGCTTTCAAAACACACTGCAATGCTTGACTGTTTAGGTCCACTTTCCCAAAACATGTTGCAGTTTCCGTGACCCACCCTTAAGCTAATCTGCTTAATGATTTCTTCCCAGAACCTGTCCTGGACCAATCCTAATGCTACATTCCAGAATGTAATGAAACTACCCAAGACACCTCTCACCCCCTAATCACTCTGGGCACTGAAACCGACTACGACGCCTCCCCATCTCTTAGCCAGCCCAGTGCGCTTCCTCTGCCTCCGTATCTGTGTAGCCTGCATTCAGGGTAGCAACGGAATTCTCCTGGGGCCAGAAAAATCCCGGGGCTGAGTCCCAGTCTTACTTTTACCAGTCCTGTTGCCCCGGTTCCTGGGTTCTAAATCTCTGGGGTGGGGGACTGTCCTCCGAATCCAGGGCGTGTGAATGGAATCCCATTCCCTTGTGCGTTATTATCCCCCAAACTGCGATAATGCTGCAGGGAACTGACAGGACACAGTACTGGGCATTCAAAAGTTAGAGTTTACTGTGATTTCTTCAAAATAAGAAAAGTCCAATTACTTTGAAAACCTTTCCAAGTTACATCTGTGTTAGAAGTGGGTTCTTTTCCTCACTAGACTCCTCGTCCCTCTCTGTGTAAGTGTCCTTGGGATAGCGCTTACTCTTCTGTGGAGTGAATGGACAAGGGCTCCAGTAGGACAGGGAAATCCTAGGTGTATATGGGATCCCCTTGTCCCCATAAAATAGTATCTGAGGTTCTCAAATCCCAGTCTGTGTCCTGTGTCCCAAAGGGTGGAGCTACCAGTGATGGTTTTCCAAAGATCTTTGCTCTTCGTTCTGTTACTTCGCCCTCTGAACTCCTCCTGGGGACCTCTCTTGGGGAAAGTTCTCTTGATGGAAGAATGCAGGGCATTTATAACCCAGCTTCAGTGTGAAGAAGGGTGGTGTCAAAATTTCCTCACAGACAATAAAAAGAGACAAACCCTACCAGAGTCCCAAAACGTCCTCTGCTGCTCCTTCACAGGCAGTGAGAGTGGTTCAGCAAGTCGTCTTGCCTCTGACCTCCGGATCAGGAATGTCCTTATTCCAGTAACTAAAGACCAGGCTCTCACCATTGGAAAAAAAAAAAAACACCGTAAAAAATATACCTCATAAACTACTAACAATAGTCCTTTTTCCAAATAGGAGGCAGATCCTGACAGGCCAGGGGTGCACTGAAAGGAATCCTTCTCCCAGACAAAAATGTCAGGCCAGAAGACCCAAACTCATATTAAAGAGTAAGAAAAAACATCGCCTCACTCTTCAACTTCAAACCAAAAATGACCACACACTACTCTCTCCTAACCCCCCCCCCCCCCCCCCCGCCCCTTGTGTATTAGGAACTCTCCAGCACATCCTCTGGGAAATTGTTATTGGGAATAGTAGGCCCCTCACCAGCTGGCTAACCCAAGGGCCGGGACCTAGGGCCATCTAGTGGTGACCTAGATGTCTCTACATCTGTACAACCATTACTATACTGATCTATTGATCTATTTTCGCTATTGCACCACCTTTGTTGTATTGTAATTTGTTACCATCATTACTGTATTGATCCATACTGTATTACCTGAACTATACTGCATACCATCTAGTGCACGGGTTTGATATGACAGTATATTAAAACATGAACTACATTACTTAAAATAAATAAGCAGCCCAATATGCGAACTTGTAAGAGTCCCCCCCCCCTATGTCCCTTACTAACTAAATTGCCCTAGCTTAAGCCCTGAATTAAGATTAGATTGGAGGTAGTAGTTTGCCGATCATCCCTTGCAGGCACTTCCTTTTAGGATGCCTGGATTGGTCAGCAGCTTGCATAAAAGCAGGCAGAGCCCAAGGAGTAGTGTGGCAGCTTGTGTTAGAGTTAAAGGAAGCTGGAGAGTTGCTGAAGTAATTACACATTTTTAGGACCCCCAACCGGATACCAGAGAGTGGATGAAGAGATTTTGGGAGAATCTATTTGAAGATTTTTGATGGAGCCTGGTCTTGCCTCAAAAGGAAATTCCCCCTGCCTGGAGGAGATCAGGATATAAGAACTGTGATTCCCTGCCTGCCATACAAAGAAGAGTCAGCAGTGTCTTGCCAGTAGATATAAGAGTTGCAGTTTTCAGAAGAGTTTTGTTCCTGTTTTGTTGGGACAAATCTTTGCTACCAATTCCTATCCATGAGAAGGAGAGAGGATTTTGATTTTTGTATTTTGGAACTTTCTAACTGAGAGGTCTAACATTAGTGAAAGAAATAGGAGCTAGGAGCTCACTCTGCGTTGGATTAGTTTTGCCAGTGGTATGCCACCTACAGGACACTGACTTAGCTGATAGAACTGAGAAAAGACATACTTTTGGACAGTTTGATGTAACCCCTTGACAGGGTACAAAAAATGATGGAATAGAGTTTCCCAATTGTTTGACGATCATCCTGTCCAAATTTGTTTGGTGGGTTCTTAAGTTTGGTCAAGCAGTTAGTGAAGTGGATCTTAATAGCAACTGCAGGTTTAGTGTATGAATCCCATTCTCTTCTTGTACTGACTGGACAGGAAAGATAACCATCAACTCCCCTCCATGAACTCTGAGCCCATGCTCCAACCCAGTGCTGGATGAATGAGTGCGGCAGACTCCGAGTTGCAAACTTCCAAACAGTTAACTTTATTTTTCTGGATGGACCAGCCAGCAAATATATACAAGGATGTGAAGCAGATTAACTGAATACATCCAAAATTCATGAGTTTCCAAACAGCCAGAATAACACAAAATCCCAATTTATTTAGGTCATAATGGTACATTCCTTCTCTTTCATCTCTTTTCTCAAATAACTACTTTTCCATGGACCAACTTGAATGGACGATCTACTTCCCTGTTAAGGACAGGTATTCACCTTCAGCATACCCATATCAACATTCACATCCAATGAGGACCAAATGCAAATCCCAGTCACCTGAATTACTCCCACCCCTATGATATTCGACCTTCCTTACGATTTCCACTCCACCTTTCTCCCATGCAGGTTCTCTGGATCACTACACTTCAAGGGATTCTCTGGGGCAATCCTCTTCTGGGACTCACCCAACTCCTGAACTCCTGGCACACTTCCTCAGAGGGAGGAATGACCCTTTTGCCTCCTGGTTATGTCTCTCCTTCACCTCCAGGTAGCTCCTTGAGAAGAGGAAGAAACATGGTCCACACCACTCCAAGGCCATGGGCCTCTACCCTTGAGAGGAAGATCCCCTACAGGGTCCCACTCCCACTTGGGAGGGTCCCTAGGCTCTGCCAGCCTGTGGACTGACTACTCCAGTCGGTTACATTCTGGAGGTCCTTATTACCTGCCCTTCCCCGAATAGGGCAAGAAACAAAAGGGAAAAATCTCGGCAAAAGTTCTCACTTTTTTAGCTCCCACTAAACAATGATGACCCAATCATTAACAGCCCAAAGTCTTTACAGGAACATACACACTATTTCCCCAAACAACACATCAACCATTCCATATAATGCTCACACCTCTAAAATGCCATCTGGTATATGTTTTTCAAAACATGGTTAACATAGTCACAAGGGGTATCTCTCCCACTCAGAGTCTCTTGTAAGGCCACCAGACTTAAAAAGAGTGCACTATCTTGGGGTCCATTTTAGGGGTCTCCCTACATTACTTTTTGTGACATCAACTGAAGAAGCGATGTTGATCATTGAACTTGAAGTATTTTTGATTGCAGTAATGTATTTTGGAACACCCCAACAGAGTGTTCAGCGTCTTCAGAGAGTCCTTACAGCTAGGACATCTGAATAGTGAGTACAGCTGGGACAGAAACAGCAGAAAGATTGAGAAGGCTGTGTGCTGGTGTCCGCCCTGTGTGCCTAGGGCTCTGGAGGTAAAATTCCCCTCCCTGCTAGGCAGAACCCTGGCACCTGAGGGCAAGTGGTGAACTGTTTGGGGTGAGGAGAAAGTGGCCCCGGGGACAATCCTGTACCCCCGTATTTAGGATTCCCGCCAAAAAGGGGGTTACATGCAGTACAAGAAAATAGAGTAAAGCATATAGCATTTACCCAAAAAGAAAAGGCAATAATCCCTATTACAATATATTATGTTTGTTTATCCTCTACTAAGTCCTCAACATAGGGGCAAGATGCTACAGAAAATTGGGAATCAGATATAAATAATAAACTCAAGGGGAAAAAACCCCAAAATAACCTCACTGGAGGCTTCACTATTAATCACATAGGCTGTTGCTGCCCTGGAGTATCTATTAAATCAAGACACTCATTGTCAGGTAATCTTGTTATCTAGAAAATTTCTTGTGTGTTTAGGGTGAAAGAAAATATACCTAATATTTGGTAATTTAATCAAACACTTTTAGGGATATGACAGAAAAAAAATTCACCGCCGAGGTTAGTTGCTTGCTGCACCTGCAGAAACATTTTACCTTTACTACTATCCGGGAACAGCCATATTTTCTGAGCTATAATCACATCGAGGGCCACATCCAGTGGGCTGGTGAATGGGGGAGTTACCCAGGCAACTTTGCCTAGATCTTCAGCCGCACTTGTCCAGTTAATTCTGGTGCCGAATATACCCAGACAATGCTACCCGGCTCACTGTAGGACAGGCATCTGACGCGGCCAGTCTAAATGGCTAACTTTAGCCAAAGAACTCTGATAAAAGGCATTGCTAGGTTCTTAAAAGATCTGGGGCATGGGCCTATAAGCCCTCCTTCCCCCCCCCCCCCCCACTCCCAAGATTTTGATAATTACTTCAGTCACAATCAGCAGCTTCCCTTCCCCCCCCCCCCCCCAGTCCTATAAAAAACTCATAATTGGACATCACACACATGATCTCTGGTCTACATTCCCATACAGCTGTCTCTAGATAGAACCTTCTAAGTAACAAAGAAACCCCTGGCCTGTTACAACCATCTAGCAAAATACTTCTACAATTATTCACGAGCCTCAATCAATAAAAAATATTCTATGTAGGCATTAAATAGAATCCCAACATAAAACCTGTACCTCAAGTCTACAATATCCTGTATTCATAGAAACTCCCCCAACAAAGGGTACAGAGCAGAATAAGGATATTTCCCCTTACCACTCATTATAGAAAATAATATTCAAATTCTGGTGTCACTTTAATAACAGCAATACAAACTCTCCATTACTAGGAACACTGTATAATACAAAATCCTACAAACATCACAACCTATAGGAAACCGGCCATACTATAATACCCTAGTAACTACCAGACTCAAAAAGTCAGAACCTTATCTATGAAAAGGCAATACTGCAAATATTATATCAGGCCATAAAACGCTAATATACCTCCTATGAAGAAAACAGAACAAGTCAGGCTGCTGTAGATCCATATACAGAAACTACATGCCAGCAGAATACTTCACCTTGGTCATATATACAAAACACAAACAGACCCTCACCAAATACAGAATAAATAGACTGTAAAATCAAAAAACAAATGTGCAAACAAAAACTGAATTGAAAACCATAAGAAGCCAGACTTTGTATGCAGTACAACAATGGAAAAACAGAAACATCACCATTCCTCATAAAACATCAAACAATAAAATCAAGAAATATAAAACAGCAATCATAATAGTAAAACAATACTAATAAAAATAATAAATAGTTTAAAGCAGCTGATGAATAGCATAATATCCAATAATTAAAAACTCATACAAATCCACTCGTTCTTGTATACGATCTTTGACCCAGATATGGTCTTCTGACTTCGGGATGGAGGTCACTCCAGCAATGTGGAATCATATTTGGTCCTCTGGTATCCGTATTTCCTTGTCTGCTAGTCTGATTCAGACTTCTTTTTTTATCCTTCATAGAGCAGTCTGGACCCCATGGAAGATGCATCGTGCTGGTGTTACTCCCTCACATGTCTGTTGGTCCTGTTCGGCCCCAAAAGCCACGTTTAGTCATATGTTTTTTTATTGTCCTTTGGTTTATGCTTTTTGGAGTCAGGTTTGGCGCACGGTTGCCCGCATATTGCGGGTCACTGTTCCCCTTTCCTATGCTTTGACTATTTTGAAAGGTGCCGAGCCGTCCTTACAGCTCCGGCGACCACAATGTAAATTGATAGATTTTCTTTTAACAATAGCTCAATACAATATCATGTCCAATTGGAAGCATAGTGCGTTTTTATCTGATTCTCTCTGGTGGAACACTGTTTGTTTATTTTCTAAATATGAGAAGGCTATGGCAAAGGCCACTGGCCGTCTAGGTAAATGGTCTCAAGTATGGAAGCCCTTGGACGATTATGTTGCATGTCCCTCCTTTGTCTCCTAATGTTTTCCAGATCAGGTATTTCTCTGATGTTTTTGTTTTATTTTTGTGTTTTTGTTTTCTTTAGTTGTTTTTTGTATTGTTTGATTTGCTTTGTTTGATTACTATGCTGATCCGTGCTATGTTATATTTTTCTTCGTTGTATTTGGATTATGTAACTCAATAAAAATATTTCAACACAATAAAAAAACTCATACAAATGTTTTAAAATGTACCAAACACCAATAAAATATCTCAAAATAGCAGACACATTAAATAATACCCAAACTCATAAGGATAAAATTCCTCCACTGTCCATACCTGGAAACTTTTGATTTCCAGTCACAGAGTCACACATTTTATCTTCTCTTTGTCGTAATCACACATTCTGTAACACACATGTTCATTCTCTTGCACACTCTCACATGCTCTCACTCACACTCTCACACATATAGGCACATGTTCTCATATATATTTCCCCTCTCTGTCACATATACATGTTCTCAATCTCATACAAACTTCCTCTCTCTCTCTCTCATACACACACACATACACATGCTCTCCTACACACTTCCTCTCTCTCACACACACATGCTCTCATACACACTTCCTCTCTGACACACACACACACGTTCTCAATCCCACAGGTTCCCTCTCACAAACACAAATCCACTTACTTTCAACTCCATAGGCTCCCTCTCTCACACACACACCCACATGCTTTCAAACCCACAGGCTCCCTCACACACACACACACACACACACACACACACACATACACACACACATGCTCTCAACACCATAGGCTCCCACTCTCTTCTTTCCAGCTTGTTGCAAGCTTCCAAGTTCTCTTCCCTGTTGATTGTAACTTTGACTCATTCCTACTTACTGTTTATCTTTCGTTTACTTGAATAGTTACCCCAGTTTTTTATTCTTGTTAATTGTAATCCGATCCGATATGGTTATTTACTATGAAGGTCGGTATATAAAACTGTTAAATAAATAAATAAATAAATAAATAAATAAATAAATATATTTTCTCTCTCTCACTATCACACTCACATATATACTTTTAATCCCATAGGCTTGCTCTCACACACCCACATGTCCAAGCGCACACACACACTCCCACAGGCCCCCTCACACACATACACACAGGTTCTCAATCTCACAGGCTTCTTCATACATAGACACACTCAATCCCACATGCTCCCTCTCACTCAAGCACACAGGATCTCACACTAGGCCTCCCCCTCTCTTCTTGACCTCTTCTTCAGCTGCCACAGAATGGGGTCCTTGGCAGCCTGTCAGGCCCCCCTCTTCAGCCACTGTGGGCTGGGGTCCATGGCAGCCTCACTGGGCCTCTCCTTTCCTTCACCGCCCGAAAGACCCTGAAGGAGACTTGGGGCCTGTGTGCCCAAAAACTCTGGTACTGTGCTGTCCAGCTAAAGTGTAACCGCACCCCAGGGACGTCTCCAACTCCGCCTCTTCGTATGTGGGTAAATGATATCTAGGCAAAGGTTCACCCACACAAAATGTATCCAGTTAGCAGTGGGATATTTTTAATCTTGCAGATTTAAGTGGATAACTCCCAAACTTATCCGGATAAATCTTTTGAATATGGACCTTATTATTTTTAGAATGATAGAAAAGTCTCATCAAAGATGTCGCCTTCTTCAGCAGAATCCTCCAGGAATGCGGTCAGATCTAAACTATTTTTGGAAACAACCCCTTCACAGGCTTCCTAAATGGAAGACAGAATACCTTATTCAAAAGGGAGAATTATCTCCCTGGGAATTATGAGGATCTCAGGTATTTTTTGACCACCTCTCTCAACCTGTTAGCAGGCACATGAGGAAAGTCGAGAGCCCTCACATTCAAACACCTCAATCTTTTCTCCAATAATTTCAGCTGTAATGTAACAATGCACTATCCTGTGCTGTAGCAGTTGGAGTGATGCAATAAGGTATATTGGGATTCCAGGGCCTCAGTCTTCCCTACATATTCTACCGCTGACTTCTCTAGCTTGGCTGGTTGTTTCTTAACAGCTCCGACAGAGGCTTCCATGCCACACATCTTAGTACTCGCTGTTTTCTCAGGATACACAGCTGCCTGCCAAATGGCCTCCATAATTATAGTATTAGGTCTCTCTAGATACAATGTCCATGGAGAGCAGAGCTCTTTACTGTCACTATCCTCCCAGCTCCCAGTTCTTCACTTTCTGAGCCAATACCTTCCACAACAGCCACTGTCTTTCTCGCCAGACCCCCATACTCCCTCGCATCACATCACCAACTACGGCTGCTCCTGCCCTTCCTGCCTCACCAGCTGGCTCTGTCGTAGAAGCCTCCAGGAGGGGCTCCACAAGGCCTCCCCAGGTCCTCTGTGGCTGCTGCTGCACTTCCAGGATCTGGAGCTAGAGGAGGAAAGCAGTCCTCAGGGCTAAGCAATACCTCTGCCTCAGGCTGGGGTGAAGTTCCCCTCTTCTTCCTCTCCACAATGAGGGAATCCTCAAGCCTTTAAGCTTACAGACAGGACCCAGAAACCGTGGCCTAGTCACCTGAGTCCGAGGTAAATCCTCAACTTTTCTTTCCTCTTCATTACTCATAAAACAGGCAAAAGTTTAATTTAGAAAAAAAGTGATATACAAGAGTGCGGCACTGAGGTGAAACAATTCACGCCTCCAGCACCATCTTGAATCTCTCCTAAGTTTGATCATTTTATGATTGATATATTTCATAACTGAATCCCTTGTATTGTACTGTTTTACCATTTTATTGTATGTAATCAGGACTTTTTTTTCAGGGGGTACTTGCTGATACTGAGTACTGGCACCTTTTTCCTCTACCTGCATGATTGTCCTACGGTCCTCCTCCTCAAAAAAAACCCTGCATCTGCAAAGCTAAGGGTACCTTTTTTTTCCAGAAGGATAGCACTGTATATAATTATGTTGTGAGCAGTCGCAGCTATTGTCACACCGTGATCAACCGTTCCCAAACTGTCATGCGGGTAAAACTGTAAGTATATACTCTACCACTAGGGGGTAGTCAGAGAAAGGAAGCAAGGCATTACAGGAAGAAGTTACCAGAGCAAAGCTCTTCCTGAAGTAATTGTGTGAACAGTAAAGGTTCCAGTTTTACCAAAACCAATCCAGGCTCGCCTGGCCGCTTACTCAGCTCCACCAAAGCTTGGGCACTGTCCCTAGCTGCTCCCAGCCTCTGGAACAATCTCCCCTCCTCCCTACGCCAAGAAGCCTGCCCAAAAAAAAAATTCAAACAGTACCTGAAAACATGCCTCTTCAAACAAGCATACCCCGATCAGTACACCTCCCCCACCCCTCCCGACACCCTTTCCCCCTCTGTCCACCACGGCTCCCTCATAAATATATTTCTGTAATATACCTTTTCCCTCCCTGACCCCAAGGCTTTCCTATATTCCCTTTATTTATTTTTATGCCTTTAATTTTATATCGATTAACTTTTATATCTATATTGTCACCTGTTCATTGTTTCACTGTAAAGCGCTTGTTTGCTGATCTTTTTGTTTAATGTGAACCGATGAGATGTTCCCAACGTTCATCAGTATATAAAAACGTCTAAATAAAATAAATAAATAAATAAATAGACTGACTTCAGACTCTTTTCTGAAAGAATGGACGATTACCCTGACCAAACATAGGTCAGCAACCAGAGTCATAGTATTGTCATACCATGGTCAACCTTTCTCAAATATGGTCAGCAAGATAAGAGCAAGAATCCTTCATGCCTGGTCACAGCTGAACACACTAACCCACTGCTCAATTGAATCCTTTAACCCCCATCAAACGGAGAATCACGGTTAACCTTCAGCAGCCTGACGAATGTGCGAGGAGTCTGTAGGCCGGTGAAACACCGCAGGTCTGATTCCATTTCAAGGGGCATAATCTGTCTTTAAAAAGTACCAGTAAGGAAGATGTTTCCCCTTTCTGCATCCCCGCAGTCGCAAGAGCTGCGCACTGAATCTGACTTTAATTACAACTTCTCCAACTCCCAATCATCACCTGCATTTTATGTGCCCCCCTCCCCTTCCATTCCCTATATCATTCATCTGAGTAAAATTCCATTTACTGGATTACTAACAGAGTCAGTCTCCTACAACTAGGAGGGGGGGGAGGGGGGTCGTATTTGCTGTCGCTGCCACAAACCCCTGGATTCCCCTCATGAATGCTCGGGCGATCGCCGAGCTCGTCTGGCGCTAATCTCATTGCAGGGCTCAGGGTGCATTTCAGGGAAGCTGCCACTGGGTGGCAGTGGCTGGTGTCAGTTGGCCTCGGCAGCTCTGATTTCGGTAAGGCTGGCAATAGGACCTTTTTTTGGTTTTTTTTTTCCTCCAGACATATTCGGGACCACAGAAAAACAAACGGGGCTTGGAAAGTGGGAGAAAGAAGGGCCGAGGACAGTGATTGCAGCAGTCACTGATAGGGGAAAAAAAAAATCTGAGGAAAAGGATGTGGGTAAGGCAAGGGACAATACGAAACTTCGGAAAAATGGCTGTTGTTACCGTGCTCAGATTCTGTAAACTTCATTATAAAACGGCAGGATCTGGTCAGGTAATGGGAGTGCTCAGTTAGGTGACATGCTCCAGCCTCACAGCTCCTACAGCGTCAGCATGGGCACTGCCATGCGGAGGAGCTGGGTCCTCTTCCAGGGTCAGATCTTCCAGCTGCGGAGGCAGCCCTCACAGATCTCGGACAGGAAGGGGGATCCTGGTCATCTTGCAAGGACGACACCTACGGGCTGGATTTAGAGCCTATGCCTGCAGGTTTCCAGAAGGATCCCTGCTGCATGGCCCCTGGCAGAGACCTGCACTACGAGGACTTGCCGAGGTGAGCTGAGAAGGGGTATAAAACCCACTGGATAGCTGCCAATGAACGTTCATAGTGCTTTATTCTAGTCCTCTTTCCGATTAAACTGGAAGCCCAAAGAAGGAAATTGCCAGGCACTTTGCCCCCTCTAATAAAGTATAAATATAAAATTCATAAGTGCTTTATGAAAAGATAAGAAGTGGTATTCTTATGGTTTAAAAATTTCGCAGCTTAGCCATACTACCTTACCTCAATCAACCAAACAGGCTGATTTAGTCTTGGTTTTGCCTGAGTGCATACATGGACTTGAAATACTAATTTTTTTCCACTGACATCCCTAGGAAAATTGGAACTGCAAACCCATACATTCAACGGGGCAAAACCAGAACTGGATCAGTGAGGGGTGAGGTGGCAATGCTATCACTGTCATGCCATAGGTTTGCCTTCCCTTGCACTGCTGATCTGGCAGTTCTTATAGCCAAACCTGCACATGGTGACACAGATACAGTATGACAGTGGCACGTCTCAATTTACAAAACCCTACAAAGTCAGAGCACTGTATAATGTTTCAGATGTCCATGCCACAAGTATTGACACTTGAAAACTACTGGGGCATAGGAGGTATCCAATGGAGACAGTTAACAACTTTGGATGTGGAATTTTCATCTGAATGATTTTCTTCTTTCGAAGGGATTTTTGCATATGTGCTTATGCCAGACCTTGTATGCATGCACGTCTGTTTACTGATGCTGTTTAAATAATCTTGTTTGCTCTTTAATGGTACAAGATGACCAGGATCCCCTTTCTGCCCCCGCAGCTGGAAGATCTGACCTTGGAAGAGGACCCAGCTCCTCCGCATGGCAGTGCCCATGCTGACGCTGTAGGAGCTGTGAGGCTGGAGCATGTCAGCTAACTGAGCACTCCCATTACCTGACCAGATCCTGTCGTTTTATAATGAAGTCTACGGAATCTGAGCACGGTAACAACAGCCATTTTTTTCCGAAGTTTCGTATTGTCCCTTGCCTTACCCCTACTCTGTTGGGGTTTTTTTTTCCTATCGGGAACTGCTGCAATCACTGTCCCCCGCCCTTCTTTCAACCACTTTCCAAGCCCCGTTAGTCTTTCTGTGGTCCCGACTATGTCTGGAAGAAAAAAAAAAAAAGTCCTTGAATTCCAAGAGACTCTCCTATTGCCAGCCTTACCAAAATCAGAGCCAAATGACACCAGCCACTGCCACCCAGTGGTTTTGCCCCATTGTATGAATGTCGATGTAGAGCAATGATGGTTGTCCACAGATAATAATAATTCATGCTCCGTGACTATACAGCCCTGTGTACAATGATGGTCTTTTATAAATGGAGGGTAATATTCCAATATTCTAACATTTGTCCACCCTGTCTTCGAGTAAAAGTGTGACGGCGGCATTCCCAGGGGCAGGGGAGGCAACAACACAATACAGTTTGGGGTTTTCAGAACTGCTTCCCTCAGGATCCACGTCTTCGAATGAATCAACTTCCTGAACCCTCTGCCAAGGACTGGGTCTTGAAACTTATTCACGATTGGGATTTCCTGCACTAGATCCCAAAGCTTCTTTCACTTGCAATTTCTGATTTGACTGTATGCTGTTCTCTTGCCTCTGTTAATTTACAGTTATTGTAATCTGCCTTGAGACCCAACTCTGCGGAAAGGTGAAATAGCAAATGTTCAGAAATAAATTCATTATTGCACAGGGTTTCCACCAATATGGGAGTTTATTGCACACCCCCCCCCCCCCCCATACTTATAATGAGGCTATGGAAGTCGTATTGGCATAGTCCCCTATCCCTGTCTCTGGATTATGTGGGTCTTCTTCCAGTTCCTCGCTGTCTTTTTACACTGAGGGAATTGGAATGCAGCCCTCACTCCAGAGGCAGAAAGCAGAACATGGAATTATCTGCATCTCACTCATCTATCACACAGATAATTAGTAATTACCCCCTTGAGCTGGGTGTGGAGCTGAAGCTAAATCTCTCTCACGCAGGCACATGACATGTGGGGAGGGTCAGGGCTGGTCTGCCATCCATCATCTCAGCCCTGAAGAGCACAGTGAGAGGCATTGGTGCCTGAGCAGGGAGAAAGACATCTCCGAGCTGAGAGAGAGATGTTAGAACAACGGAAGCGACCGAAGTCCACAGAACAGGTACAGCCTGGGCAGCAACAGTGCAAGCTTCCCTCACACACACACACACACACAAACACACACTGCCCCCACCAAAGAACTAGAGCCTGTGCTTCCATTAGGAAAATTAGGTGGTTGCCTAGAGAGCGCCAGTATTTTTGGGGGCGACAAAATCCCTGACAGCATGAGGCATAGAGAGGTGCTATACAAGATCTAATACTGTAAAAAAAAAAAAAAAAAGGGAGCACTGTGCTGGAGGCACCGCTGCCCATAGGAGGAAGCCCTGTGCTGGATTTGCCGCCAATAGGTAAGCTGGGGAGGGATAGTGCATAACCGAAAGTTCCCGTAGGGTGCCAAATACTCTTGCACCAGCCCTGCACGGAACAGGTAGAATAGACAGCAGCAATGCAAGTTTCTCCCACACACACACTGCCCCACCACAGAACTGGTACAGCACAGGCAGCAACAATGACAGGATCATTTATTCTCCAAGCTCACTCAGTCCTTGGCTTCTTGCCTGACATTGCTTACAAGGATATCAATTTGTGCCCATTCTGAAGGTGAATTTATATTGATCTGGACACTTGCCCATTGAGACCTGTTCTGAGGCCAGCAACTGATTGTGCATGTGCTCCTGAGCATTCTTCAAATGGTAATAACTTTCGGTCCCTGCTATGATTAATATTATTTTTAGCTTGTTAGTTTGCAAATTTGCTTAGCCGTTCCTTTGCAGTTTCCCTCAGCACCTTTGTTTGAAATAGTGTTGCAAGTTACCTCAATCCTGCTATACATATTGGCTATGATATCACAAATAACATCATACAAAGGGAATGCTTGGCTGCTAGCTTTCACTAAAAACTGCTGAGTAATGCATTTGGGGTGCAGAAATAAAAGGCAGCAGTGCATGATTGGAGGAGGAGGGGAGAAATACTGATGACCACAAAGCAGGAAAGAGACCTCAAGGTAATTGTCTGATATTATTTCAAGGTAGCAAAAGAGTGCGACAGGATGCTGGGATGCATAGAGAAATGTATAACTAGAAGAAAATAAGACTAAATCAAATAAGTAACTAACTAACAGGCCAATGCAGGTTGGTGAGGGTTAAAAAAAACACTGCATTTGATTTCAGAACAAGGTTTTAACACTCAGCTTAAAATATTTTTTAACTCCCCGATGCAGAAAGCTAATGGTATGCAAATGCATCAGGAGTTAAAAAAATTAGCATAAACTTTAAAATGTGCATTCAGCCTGGGCCGAGCACACATTTTAACTCGGGAAGGGGGAGGCATCCCTGACAGGCTATTATCTGGGTAAGTGGCAGCAGCTGCTTGTTAAGATTTCAGCAGCTCAAACTCACTGTACCCTATGACACCTCCCTACCAGCAGAAGCCTCTGGTGAGCCCCGCTCAGCACTATCCTCACCATCTCGCCTCTGGTCTCGCGTCTCAGCCTATCTTGCAGCTTCCCCTCCACCAGGGGACCTCAACAGCCATACTCTCCAGGCTGGCCAAACTTCTCCTCTCTGTTCTCACCACGCCCTGGTCTCTGCCCTATGTAATCTAGGCCTGCCATAGCCACATTGTTGATTCATGGAGTTGCCTTTGGCTCCTTGTCCTAGCCTCTTGTCTTTCTCACTACTTTTCCTCTAGCCTTGCCCTGCAGCCATCTGGCCTTCTGGCTCCTTGCCTTGTCTGTCTTGTGGCCTATCTGGCCTCATTCTGTTACCCAGTAGCCTACGGGCCATATGCCTAGCTGCCTTCGGGCATATTCCTTCTGTGTTCTGTGTTGCTTTGCTCAGCCTCTGTTCTGTCTTATTCCAGTCCTGCCCTGTCCAAGCCTGGTGTTGTTGCGTCCTGTCCTTATCCTTGCCCTGTGTTTGTTCACAGATTCTGCCTTGCTTGGTTCAGCCTGTCCACAGCTTTGCCTAACCCAGACTGTTCATTGCCTTGCCTTATCCAGCCTGTTCTCAGATTTCCCATGTACTGTCACCGCACTGGACTCCAACTGGCCCCTAGCACCCAAAGGTGATGTTCCCTGAACAAGGAGTGCGTAACACTGCCATTTAAGCAAATAAATATAAATACTGATTTATCCAACTATTTGGCGCTGTTCACCACTACTTTGCTAGAAAACATACTTATCTAGCTAAGTGACAGCGAATAGTGCCAGATAGCTGAATAAATACTGATTTATCCAGCTATCTGGCAGCTGCAACCTGCTGCCAGACAAATCAGTATTTATTTGGCTAAGTGACAGCGGCTGCCAGCACTTACCAGGAGTGTTCCTGACTTTTTTTTTTTTTCAATTTTTTTTCCCCATTTTTTTTTTAATAGCACTGGAAACTTGTTGAAAACTTTGAGCCAGGAGTTAAGTTTCCAGCGCTAAAAAAGGTGTGCTGTCCAAATGCAAACTCTCTGCATCGAGGATTTCTATGCGAGAGTGCTTAGCAGTACTTCCATTTAGGGACACATGTTTTCTACACACAAAGCTCCTTTGTTGCATCAGCCTGCCAGCTGCTCTTTTTCTGCCATCTTCTAGTAATATGTTACTACGTAACCAATCAAACTTCATTCTGTGTAGGGTAGTGTATGGGACCAATGTGTGGTTGTTTCCTGGGAGCTGGTATCAAGAGGTCACAGAGTCATGGCCTCTGATCTTTAAGGCTGGTTCCCTCTGACTGAACCTAAATAAATACCCACTTTCTGAGGAAATTACTTCTGGACACTTTCTTTCCTTGTCATCCATTGAGAAAAGAAATGTTTAGCTTTCTATTCTAATGTTATTAATAATAACAAAAAATATATATATATATCAACTCCCAGCTCAGTTCAGACTAGCTCCCCAGGTGGAAGAGCCTATGATTAATTGCCAAATTCATGAAAACACTTTGCCAGTCTGGAAATCTGACCTTACCTCACAAACAGAAGGCATACTGGGTCTTCCTGCCCATCAGCTTCCCATACATAGCACAGCTGCAGTGAGGGGAGGGAGGCCTGATGCACAAAATTTACTTTGATGATTCGCTTTTGTCGAAATTTATTTTCCCCTGCAGTTGATGTTGATAGAATCAGGGACATGTTCAGCCTATGGACAAGCTCTCCCAGTGACACCCATCCAGGAATGAGATACACATACTCTATAACCCTACCACACCAATGTTACGCCAGATAGGAGGGTCACGGGGGGTGCAGAGGACATGGGGTGAAGAATGATGGGATGGGGTCAGGGTGAAAGGGATATTACTGGGGGTGCAGAGAACATATATAAATCATCTAGGATTTTCCAAAATCTTCCAGAGTATTCAGAAGACCAAAGCATCTAACTCATTCCAACCTTAACGTCAACAAAAAAAATGTGCTTTGAACTGTAATAGCACTGTTGGTCCTGGAGAAAACTGGATCCTTCTCCAGCCGTGGTACTTTTTATTGAACCAAAATGCAAAGGTGTTTTAATAAATGAGCTTCCAAGACTTCACAGTCCCTGCTTCAAATGCGATAAGGCGCAAAAGGAATCTCATGTTGACTAATTCTCACGTTGGTCCAATATAAAGTAGTC
This sequence comes from Rhinatrema bivittatum, assembly GCF_901001135.1. Taxonomy (NCBI): domain Eukaryota; kingdom Metazoa; phylum Chordata; class Amphibia; order Gymnophiona; family Rhinatrematidae; genus Rhinatrema; species Rhinatrema bivittatum. Next base: position 311,252,520 of record NC_042617.1, read on the forward strand.
GAAACCTGCAGAGAACCCTTAAAAGGAAGATGTGGAGTGAGAAAAGACGATGACTAAATCCCTTTTAAACATGAGAGGAGGGAACAAAATAAGGATTATTGTTTTGGCCAAATAACAGAGATGTTGTGTCCGCGGACCCTTGCACTGAGATGAGGTTGGCTCTACCCGTAGGGAGGAGCCCTGCAAGTTCTCAACGTCAGCAGTCGGACCCAGGCAAAGCAGAGACCGGCCAGGAGCTTCACCTTTACCAGCCCTCGTTCCCCTCAGGTTGAGCCTTTGAGCACTAGGGCTGGCAGGACGTAGGCAGGGTCTCTGCTGATGAATGGAGACGTGGTCCAAGGCCAGGCTAGGGTCATAGGTGAGCAGCGATCAGGCGCAGGTTGAGTTGCCAGTCATCACCATTGAGGGGGTCTTACTGAGGTTTTCCCCAGAAATCAGGGATCTTGGCTTCTTATTGACTCAGCTTTTTGTTTAAAACTGAAAATTGTGTGCCGCCCTCAAGTCAGCATTTTATAAGCTTCGGGTGCTTTGTCCATTGAAATGCTTGTTACCGGTCTCCAATTTCAGAATAGCGGTGCAAGCGTTCATATTGAATACATTGGACTACTGTAACTCACTTTTATGTAGGACTGCTGAAATATACGATTGGATCCCTTCAATTATTGCAAAATGCTGCTGCTGCCTGCGTAATCGCTTCTGGTCCTATTAAAGAGCATCTCTCTCCTGCCTTGTCTCAACTTCACTGGCTTCCTGTTAAATATAGGATCCAGTTTAAACTTATGGATGTTATACATAAGGCATTTTATTCTGCTTCTCCTGTTTCTTTGGTTAATAAAATTGTTAGGCACACTCCATCGCGGGCCTTACGCTCACTCGGCAGATAAGAGTTTGCTTTCTGATCCTACTGCTAAAATTTATCCTCTTCAGTTTACCCCTTCTAGAGTTTTTGCTGCCTCCGCAGGGGCGGTTTGGCCTATCGGGGGATCGGGCATCCCCGGTGGGCCGGTCGCGCTAGTCACGTGGTCTGCCAAGCGCGGCCTTGGCAGAGTCGTGCTCGACAGACCACGTGGTATCTCCTGGGATGGCCTGGACGGCGAATCCCCGGGCCGGTCTTCATCAGGAATCCGCCACTGTGCCTTCGGACTCACATTGGGATATGAGTGACCTTTGGACGTGAGGACTCTCTCCAATTACAAATCTTTTAAATAAAGTTGAACGTACATTTTTTTAAATCTAGCTTTTTCCTGAATTTCTATTGATATGTTTTTAATACATGTTGTCTTTGCTGCGTCATATTGTATTAAAGATGTTTATTATGATGATGTACTGTTTGCATATTTGATGTACACTGCCTACGACTGACGTTTCTGCTATTGGCGATATAGAAAAACTTGTAAATAATAATAAATAAATAAATATCCAAGTTCAGGCAGGGGTCAAGCCAGATAGTGGTCAGGCGAATCCAAGTTCAGGCAAGGATCAAGGCCTGCGGCGGTCAGGCATAACCACATTCAGACAAGGGTCAAAGGCAGGCGGGAATCAGGTGTATCCAAAATCCAGGCTAAGGTCAAAATCAGGAATTTGTCCGAGGAGAAGGAAGAGGGATGGATGATGCTGAGGCAAGTGAAGGGTGGAACAGGTTGAGACGAAGACTGGAGCAAGCAGGACAGACAAAGACTGAAGCAAGTAAGGCAGACAAAGACTTGAGCAGGCTGAGGAGAGGGCTGGTAACAACACACACGACTAAATAGCTGGACCTGTTGCTGAGGCTGTGAGGGCTGAGCATGTGAGGTCATCAGGAGGTGCCACGGGACTTTTCCCACTGTGGGCCCTTTAAGTAGGATGATGTCAGGCATGCGTGCGCCTAAGGAGAGGAGCAGTGCATTGAGTCTGATGGTGTCCTGTTGCAAGGTGTTCGGCAGCAGGTTGGCGGCGTTTCACCATGTCTAGAGGCAGAGTGGCCGGCCCGGACACAAAGGAAAGGGTGGCACTTCACAGGGTCAGTCCACGGACCACCGAATGCAACAAAAGGCACTCTTTGGCAAACCTGTGATAGGGATCTAAACTCATATCTTGGGTTTTATCCATTCACTTCCAGGAAGTTTATTTCATTTCATCGATATAAAATAAACATGCCTGGTTTCCAGCCAGAATTTGAAATGCTATTCGTGTTCAGAAAAAAATAATTAATAATATTTTAGGAAGCAGAGGTAAAGGAGGTTAGGACAGCATTCTGTATATTCTAATCAGCGGGATGTGCTGTTAAGAGTTAGATATTTAAGTTATTTATTTTTCAACTTTTCCTAGCCAACATAGGATTTCTCCTTACAAGTTCCATTGGCTGATGCTGCCTTAAGCTGTAAGGAACATGCAAAATCTAGCTCTTCTGTCACTATGTGTTTTACCTCACCTGGGTCAACCAAAAGAGGCTACTCCAGTCCTGCTTTTGCCCTATTGCATGCATAGATTTATAATTCCCACTTTGTTTAGAGAAATTGATGGCAAAAAAAACCCCATACATCACAGCATGACTACAAATCCATGCCATGCGAAAAGCCAGGATTAGATCAGCTTGTTCAGTTGACCTATGGTGAGGTGGCAACCCTATCAGGAATCAGCAGAGCCACTCTATGTTTTATTTCTGGTGGTATCTATCAGCTTGTAGTTCCTGCTCTTCTTAGAAGCATTGGAACTACAACTTGTTAGATTCAGCGGGGAAAATCCAGGAATGGGATCAGCCTCTCAGGACTGATCTGGGTCAGGTGGCAACCGAGGGATTTGGGGGTGGTGGGCAGGGGTCAACTTTGGAGCTGAAATGCCTCTCTGACTTCCACCCATCTAGATACCCCGTTCAGGCACCTCTCTGCCATTCTTGGTGGGACTTCGGTTCCAGGCCTGTTTTGCGGTGGAAGTTGAACCAAAGGCTGTTGCGTCAGAGGTGGACCCTTGGGCCGAGGTGGGGTTGACGCAACCCATAGGTAGGGACCTACGGGTCCCCTCTGTTGGCAGGAGGAGTGGGCTGAAGATAGAGGCCGCTGGAGCTTCACCTATACCAGCCCTTGTTCCCCGTGGGTTGAGCCTTTGGGGGCCGGGGCCGGCAGGACTTGGGTGGGCTTCGAGGTTGGTTCATGAAGTAAGGTGATTCAGCCCAGAGACAGCAGTCGATAGGTGGTGTAATCCTACCCTGGACTGGGTTTGGTACAGGAACTCGGGCACCAGTGGATCAGAAGGTAACTGGAGGTGCCTGAGCAAAGGAAGGCTGAAGCCTTGTAAGTCCACGTACAGGAAGTAGGCTGAAGGAGGCATCACTGACAGGCTAGAGTCAAGTCTGGCGACAAGCAGAGGTCGTGGCAAGTAGTGAAGAACTCTGGACGCAGAGTAATCAGTTGCGTAGTTGATCAAGGCAATGGTCAGAGCACGGAGAAGGCAGGCGTAGTCAATCAAGGCAATGGTCAGGGCAGGGAGGAGGCATGCGTAGTCAATCAAGGCCATGGTCAGGGCACGGAGAAGACAGGCGTGGTCAAACATAGCAAAGGTCTGGGATTGGAGATAGGCTGAAGAGTAGTCAAACGTAGCAAAGGTCCAAGGTTGGAGACAAGCTGAGGAGTAGTCAAACAAAGCCGAGTCAAAATCCAGGGAGTCAGTCCAACACATAGGGCAGGAACAAGGCAGACTGGAACCGGGAACCACAGGAAACAGGAATACAACGTAGAGATGATTCTCTATCAGCAACGAGTACTCGGAGACCTGTTGCAAAGGCAATGCTATGGAGCGAGGCCTGAGCTTATATACGCTGAAGAGTCTGACATCAGCATCCGGGGTGGCGGCCAGGTTCCCGCCTCGGGCCCCTTAAAAGAATCAGCGATGCGTGCACGCCTAGGGAGGGGCACAGCGCCGATGGCAGCGTCTCTCTGCAGGCCATGTGGAGAGGCCTGACGAGCAAGGACATCTTGGCTGGCAACACTGGGTACTATGGCAGAGCCGGAGACACAGGAAGTGACCCGAGGTCGGAGCTGGCGGCTCACCACCACCGCCAGTGGAGAGGAACCAGGAGCTGGAGTCCGCACAAGAAGGTGAGAGGGCCGTGCCACTGATCTGCCGCGGGTGGCACTCGTAACAAAGGCCAGACTGGGACTCAGCTCTCTCCAAGCCCAGGAGCATGGGTTAGCTGGCTGGTGTTCCTGCTGGATGCATCGCAGACTGAGGAATGATAAAGCAGAGGGCCATGCTCCCAATCACCCTCTGTGGAAATATGATATACAGCCTGACTGATAAGAAGTGATGTCCCTAATTGTTCTGGATTGCCTTTATTATCACTGCAGAAGATGAGTGTTACAGCGTTTGCGCACACACACACACACACACACACACACACATACGCACGTGGTTGTGATGCGCTGTCTGCCTGGGGCTGCAGGCTCTTAAATCACCAGCTAGCCAGGATTGGTGTACCTCTGCTCTCAGCCTATGGGCAGGAGAGAGCAGTCACCATCCTCCCCTGCTCTGGCTCCCTCCCTGCTGCACAGGGCCTGTATTTCTTATCAGCCTGTCTCATCCTCGCCACTGAGCTGACAGACACAAATTACCTGTCCTTGAGCATGACATGGCAGGGATGCTAGATGGACAGCACAGAGGAAGCTGCTTCAGCTGCTGGCTGGCTGGCTGGCTATGAACAGAGACACTCTGGCTGCTTTGAGAAAAATTTGTCTCATGCCCCGAGCTGCTCTCTAGAGTCTCCCACATCCCAAGCCCAGAGGTTAGTAGGGTCTGGCACTTTGTTAATCTGAAGCCCCAGTCTAGAGAAAGGATGTTTTCAGTGGCAATAGTAACCCCTGCTGACTCTCAAACATTATTACAGCTGTGCTTCCCCCTTCCCCCAATTCCCAAGTTCCTCTGCAGAAGTGACCCACTAGTGGTTCTTGAGTTTAGCTATAGGAATTGTCCCATTTGTTCTCCTCTTCTGGCCTGGTCCTGCGCATTGCTTCGGGCTCCTGAGAGTGTCTGCAAGAGTAATATTTACGAAATTCTGAGGGTCACTACAGTTCATAGCCGGCAGGATCTCCTAGAAGTGTGATGCAGACTAGTGAGAAGGGGAAGGATATGAACAACCAGGATAAGGCAAATAAGCTCCTTCTACTAGCTCTTCTAACTCGGGGCTAAGTCTGTGTTTGGAGCCAGATATTAGTTCAAATTCTGAGGTCCCTCATTGGAAGATGTGGCACTGCAGTTTGTACAGTGAGTGTTGAACCTTGTTAGGAAGGAAGAAATTGAGGAGAACATAGGAAAATAAAGCAAGACAACAACAGATATTTATTTGTGGAAGTTCTGCTATTTTCATACCCACCATGTTTGGAGTAGTTAGCTGCTTATGTCCACCCCAGGAGAGCCTAAACTTGTTAGATCTCAGAAGCTATGCAGGGTCTGGCCTAGCTAGTTCCTCAACTGGGAAGACCAGATAGTGTGAACTGTGGCCTGTGGAAGATAATCACAAATTCTGATGTATCCTGCCAAGAAAAGGTCAAAGGCACAGTGGTGGACCTGTGATCATGCCCAGAAATGGGTAGAAACAAGATAGGAAAACCCAACAAAACATATTCTCATACTAATGTAGAGTTAATTTAAAAAGCTAACAAACCCCGTGGACATCTTCAGTCAGTGATGTTCCCCAGGTACAGGTAGTTCCAAGCCTATGTGGGTTGGTCAAAACAGGGCTGTTAATAGGCTCCGCTTCTGCTGCTCCAACTGCTCCAGTCCTTGATTTCTCTTCTTCCTTCTTCTCTGGACCTCTCTTGTCCTGTTCATTTGTTTGTTTCCCTAGTTTCTGTCTGGGCCTTCCGGTGACCCTCCTTCTTTGTCCTGTATTTACCTTGACTTGCCATTGGTTCTTATTTACCTGTTTCAGTGTATACTTTGTCCTTTCTTGTCTGGGCCTTCTTGTGGCCCTTCTTGCCTGTGGGTCTAGGTCTCCTGGTGGCCTAGCTCATCTGTATACCTTTGCCTTGTCCGTGTTCCAGTGTGTTCTTGTCTTGTTCTGTTTTTCCTGTGTTCCTTGCCTGTCTATTTGTTTGTCTGGTTTCCTGTGGGCTCCCAGTGGTTCTTCTGTACCTTGTCTAGGCCTCCCAGTGGCCTATCTAGTCTGTCTGAATCCTGTCTTGCACCCCTATTATGGTTTAGTCCATATCTTACCCTGTTCCTTCCTCTATATATATATATATGTGTGTGTGTGTGAGTTACCTTGTTCTTGCCTATGTTTTTTACCCGGTTCCAGCCTTGTCTCTCTGTGCTCCTGCCCTGCCCATCTTTGTCTTCCCATCCAGCCTTGTTCCCCTATCTTACTGTTGCCTTGCCTTTCCAGTTTGCCTTCCTTGGACTGATCTTCGCTGCTTACTTGCCTCTGTTTGATCTCTGCCAGTCCCGACCTCTGCCTAGACTCTGACCTTGCCTGACTGCTGCCAGTCCTGACCCCAGCCTGTCATGCACCATGCCAGAAAAGTCCTGCTGGCCACCAGAATCTGCAAGCCCAACCCAAGGTGGAGGTGGCTGGTCAGGCAGAAGATTTTGCCCTGTTTTCTTGTAGAGCTCTGTATCGCTCCTGCTGGAGGAATACTAGTATCCAGCCTGACTGATCATGACAAACGAGAGAGAACAAGCAAATTTGTATTTTCTCTGTCCAGCAGAAGAAATAAGTGCCATAAAGCCTCTGAACCAGGTCCAGTCCAACATCTACCTGACCAATTGTGTTTTTTTAACCTACAGAGCTGGCATCAGGAGCATAAAAAAACCAACATTAGACTTCTTTTATTTTATGTGCCCCTCGCTGAGGATTATATATTTGTAATTCCACCCGGGTGTGCGCATCCTGCATGGGTGGGGCTGTAAAAGTATTGTAAGCTCTTTGGGACAAGAACCCCGACTAGCTCTTTTCTGTGTTTCTTTCCCCAGGAGCTGAAGACTCCTGATGAGCATCCTCTGAAATTCTTACAGTTCTGTTACTCAGGGTTAGCAGGTTCTTCCACTTCTTTTGATTTATTTCAGTCTCTGACTCTCCTCTGGATCCCTTATGAGAGGGATCCCTACAACCAGGTTCTCTTGCCCTGCTCCTCTGCAGGTAGGAAGGGGCAGCCAAAAATCTTCCTCCTGAACGTCTCAACTTAGTGTCCTTTTCCCTTAACTGAATATAACACCGGAGTTACTCCTCACAATGGGTCACCACCTCTGAGGGCAGGTCTTCCCTATCCCTGGGTGTCCCAGACACAGGATTCCCCATGCCCTGAATCTAAGAAAGGCCCAGGTGTCCAGTGAGGCCCTTACCACAAAAAGCTCTAAATCCCAAAAACAACCCGGAGGGGTATCCAAACCAGCTAGGGAGTACACTGGCAGGAACACCCTCCTGACCTTGGTTAGGAATCCCAGGCTGGGTTAGCCTGTTCTTTCTGACTGGGTCTAAAATGTTCAACAAAGGTAAGCTCCTATTACCTTCTAACTCTCCAAAAATGATACACGACTGCCTCCAGACTCTCGGGAGAGAGCTGTTATAAAGCCTCCTAGGGGGACGGCCATTCCCAGGCCCCTGAAAGGGAGGGACTGAATGTGAATGGATCCTCCCCCCATCCATTAACCTATTCTACCTAGTGCTTCCCTGGGCACACTGGTAACCAAAGAATGGCTCTCGCTTACATTTTCATGAAACAGGAACAAACTACAGGGTGACATCATCAGCCATGCAATACTTTATTCTATTCTGAAGGGGGGACGGTTTAGCTTTTAAGTTGTATTGACTAGATAGTTTTAAAAGTTATGATACCTCTTATTGGATCTATAAATAGTTTTCATACATAGGCCTTGTTTTATGTTACCTTTCAGGGTCCCATAGATCCTGATTCATCAAGGCCTTTTCCCAAAGACACCAAATGGGAGGAAAATGTCAGTGGATCAGGCCCATAGTTTACTTCTGTGGATATTTCAAGTTGAAACCAAGTTCATCCATTCTCAGCTATTGATTAGCATCTACAGTTATAATTGTGGCACACAGCCTTGGCAAAGGCTGCAAAATCCAGGCACGGAATTGAGGGATATATCCTGTGTAATCGTGGGAACCAGGAGCCGAGTCAAGGATGTGTGGGGGTGCATGATTCTTCCTCCATCGCAGTCTGCAATCCTCCGCCCTTTACCAGCGATCTCCCCAACAATATCTCTCTCTTAGTCACTGATCAGCAGGTCATTGGGCTGTGTCTTGCTCCGCTGACACTTGGTGCCTAATAGGCACTGCCTTGCAATTGAAAGCAGTGGTGGTTTCCCTTATGTGCAGGGTTTGATTGCAATTGAAAGCAATAGTCAGGTCATGAGCTGCAGAGGAGGAGGAAGACATGGCTCAGTGCACTCTCGATCTCCTCCTTCTTCTGCTGGCCTAAGTAATTAGTGTTAGTGAGATAGGTGGGCAGGGAAAAGGGGATCATTGGTGGGGGAGGGGAGCATGGTAGGATAAATTTATTTAATTGTTTTATGAGTTGTTTTTATTTGAATGGTTGGAATTTGTTTATTTTTTAGTCCTAGGAAGTTGATTTTAGTATATTTATTGTGTATTATTATTTATTGTTGTGAACCGTTATGGTGGAACCCGAGTGACGGTATGCAAAAACCAAAAAATAAAATAAAAAATAAAAATAAATGCTCATTGTGATCCACAGTGAACGCTTTTGTAAACTGTGGAATACAAAACTAAAAGAAATAAATAAATAAGGTGCCAGGGGAATCAACCAGGATGGTGAAGAGAGGCTAGGAGGATGAGGACATGGAGGAAAATAATAGGGGGGACTGACTGGGAGGAGATGAGAGGGGATCAGCAGGAGGAGGTGAAGAAGGAATAATGAAGGATCAGCTGGGGGAGGGGGGGGGCAGTGGAAAGTTTCTTAAAAAAATTTTTTTTTAAGTGTCATGATTTCCACCTAAGTTCCACTTCAGCTGCAATGGGGAAAAGGAAGCAAGTGACCTGGCAGAAAACCACCACTGGCTGGGGCAGTTAGGAGGGGGACTAAGGGAGGGTCTGCAGGGGAAAGTGAATGTGTGAGAAAGAAGGAATTGGTGCCAGCAGAGGGGGAAGTGAGTGAGGGCATGTGGGTTTTTGGGAGAAGCGAGAAAGGAGGTTAGACAAGGGCTGAGAATGCAAAGGGGAACAGGGCTGGTGAGGGACATCTGTCTCCCCACCAATCCGGATCCTGCCTCTCCCGAATCCAAATTCTCTTCCCCAGATCCTGGAACCTCCCCTCAACCATTCCAGATCCTCCTACCTCTGATCCCAGATCCTCTCTCCTTCTCCTGTCTTCTCACCTTCTCCTTCTTCTTTTCCCTTTCCTAATCCTCAAAATTCCTTCCCTGTGCTGATATTTGAGACCCTTTATTCCCACACACACACACAAAAAAAACTTAATAAATTGTTTAAATGTAGAAGCAAGATCGGAAAACGATTTTTAAATTGGGAATAAAATGATTATTTAATATGCAAAAAGACGCAAATGTATGGAAACGTGCCACAAAAGAGACGCAGCTAACTCCTGCCACAGAATCTACTCCTGAGCTGTCACAGGAAACAGGATTGTGGTCATAATGAGGGTAATTTTCAAAGTCATTTCCGCTGGTAAAATGTGGAAATGGGCTTTTTAAAAACTGCCTGCCCTACACGCAGGTAAACATTTATTTTTTTATGTATTTTTATTTATTTAAGTTACAAAAAACAATGTGCCAACGCAGAGGTTTTGTGGTTCAGGTGATAATGACTAAATAACACAAAAAAAGAAAAAACTATGGTCTTTTGCAATTTCATATAAAATATCAGCATAGACAGTTTTTATTTATTTAGACATTTTATATGCCATCATTCCATTTATAGAGCACAACGGTTTACAAAGTGACATTCATTATTGTAACTCAAAGAATAGACAGTAGGGATTGCTTACCGAGGTGTTATGCAGAGGCAGGCATTTTTCTATCAAGTTAACATTTCTAGTCCATATTAATATTGATCTAGTCCTTCTTGTTTTTGCGGATCTGTATATTCTGATGTTTTTAAGTTAAATTGTATGCGGTTTTGAACAGCCATGTTTTTAGTTCACATTTAAATCTCTTTCTATCTGGTAGAATACGTAACGTCTCAGGCAGAGAATTCCAGAGCTTTGGACCCGCTATGGAAAGCACGCGATCTCTTATTTGCGTCAGATGTGTGCTCCGTAGTGTGGGAATAGTCAGTGGTCCTTTATTTTGAGATCTTAGTGTTCGCAAAGGATTGTAAGTTTGTAGTGTCACTCCTAACACACTGGTGTTATTGGGAATGAATGATGTTGAATATTAGCATTAATACTTTATGGCAGATTCTGGGTTGAACTGGTAACCAATATAGTGATATGATCATTATTTCTCAGATCCTAGTAATCGTCTTGCTGCTGTTACGGTCCCGGTCGCGACCCGGCCCTTACCTCCGTGGTCCCAGTCCGTCTCTGAGAGCCTGCGGCCTGTTTCACGGCGTCCCCACGGGGGGGGACGCCGCCGAGGAACCCTTCCTGGATGCCGTCTCCTTAGGCGCCGCGCGTGCAGGAGCCGCGCTTATGAAGGCCTTTTCCCGCCACTGAAGGCTCCGCCTTACCCCTGACATCAGACGCTGCGGCCCCGTTGCAAGCCCAGAACTTTGCCTTGCAACGGGGTTCCTTGCGGTTCCCAGTTGCTCCGAGCCCCGGAGTGTGCTATTGCGTTAGCAGCTCCGTTCCTGCCTAAGACTTGCTACGCTTCTGTGTCCAAGTCCTGTCTTTGCTTGTCTGGTTCCAGTAAACTGTCCTGCTTCAGTTCCAGCTTGGTTCCAGTACCTGTCCCGCTTCAGTTCCAGCTTGGATCCAGTACCTGTCCCGCTTCAGTTCCAGCTTGGATCCAGTACCTATCCCGCTTCAGTTCCAGCTTGGTTCCAGTACCTGTCCCGCTTCAGTTCCAGCTTGGTTCCAGTACCTGCCCTGCTTCAGTGCTTGCCTGGTTCCAGTACCTGTCCCGCTTCAGTTCCAGCTTGGATCCAGTACCTGTCCTGCTTCAGTTCCAGCTTGGTTCCAGTACCTGTCCTGCTTCAGTTCCAGCTTGGTTCCAGTACCTGTCCTGCTTCAGTGCTTGCCTGGTTCCAGTAACCTGTCCTGCTTCAGTTCCAGCTTGGATCCAGTACCTGTCCTACTTCAGTTCCAGCTTGGTTCCAGTACCTGTCCTGCTTCAGTGCTTGCCTGGTTCCAGTAACCTGTCCTGCTTCAGTTCCAGTTTGGTTCCAGTAACCTGTCCTGCTTCAGTTCCAGCTTGGATCCAGTACCTGTCCCGCTTCAGTTCCTGCCTGATTCCGGATCCCTGCCCGCCTGCTTCAGCTCCAGCTTCCGTGATCTCCTAAGTCCCAGCGGCCGGGCTCCTACGGGCTCCTCCCGGTGGAGTACCAGCTTCCTGGGTGAAGCTCACCGTCCATCACCTGCCTGGTATCGTCCTCCCGGCCTGCCCCCAAGCTGAGACTATAGTCCATCTCTCCCCAGTCTCTCACAGGCCAGCCCAAGGGTCCACTAAAACAGCTAATTCACAACAGCTGCATCATTTTGCAATAGCTGTATTGATTTTAAATGACTTGCTGGAAGACCTAGTAATAGGGAGTTGCAGTATTCAAGGTTTCAGAAGATTAGCATTTGCAGTACAGTACAGAAACATCTGCATAGTAGGGTTTTTCTGTGCATGTACTTTTGCCCATGGTGACAAGAAATGTTCCTGGAGATGGGATTAGGGATGGGTTTGGAACTTCGTGCATAATGTTGCATTTTCAAAAGTATGTTTTTCTTTTCTCTACTGAAAAACACCTGCACAGGTTAGTAGGTGTAAATGTGCATAGATAGTTTTTCCTGTGATTTATTTATTTATTTATTTATTTATTTATTTAAAATCTTTTATATACCGTTGTTTAGTATTGCACCATCACAACGGTTTACATATAGGCACATATATTTATTTTGGTTAGAAATGTATTTACAAGAGTGCCATTACAATGTCGGAAAGTACACGCAAGCTTTCATTTGAAAATTGGTGCCTAGTCTGTGGGCAAATATTAGTCAAAATCACCCCTGGTATCATCCCAGCTTGGTCAACAAGCATGGTTGACTGAGCAAAAACAAAAAAGAGGTTTGACAGTAGAGAAAATGACACTATCTAAAACAGAAAAAATATCTTATTTGCTGTTTAATAAAAAAAAATGCTTAAATATACCAATTATTGAAATGAGATGGAACCACACAGCATAAACAAAAATGTACTGAAAGTTAAATCACAAACTGCAAATATTGAAAACTAGTGGACCCAGAGTGAGCCATCGTGTTAAAGAACATCCAAATACATTATCATATGTTTCCCCTGATATAGGCCTTGTTTCACTGTAGCTGTCTCCTGGGACATAGTCATGTTAATTTGTAGAAAAAAAAATCAGAAACACAACTGCACAAAAATATATATACATGTATCCAAGCAGATTAATGAATTAGATTACCCAAACAAATAACCACCAGCAAAAGATTTGTTTTCCAAAGAGACGAGTGTAACAGATCAAATTTAAAGTGGATGCTGAAAAGGTGCATGCAATAATACATTTACCAGCAGGGAAGCAGGGGCAAAGAAACCAGCCAATCAAGTAGTGTATTGTAGAATATACAATGAAGGAAAAAGCACATGAACAGAGTCAAATTAAACAGACCACTCAGTATCTTGATTGAGATCTATGCGGTACAATATATATAAATAAATAAAAAAAATTCCAGGTTAGAAACAAGTTGCCTCCATGAGTACAGGGAGAACATCATTCGAAACAAAAAAAACACAGGTCAAATAAAGAATGTTAGTGTTCAAGGTAATGGGTCACCAGTGGTGATTCCAAACGTGAATGTCTAATATTGCTACAATTTTCAAAAATACAAGTCTTGATCATATAAGTAGTCTTATCAACCTATGTCTTTGCATCTCTCTGTTTTAGTGGACACCTCTTGCTATCCAAAGTCGATCTTAGCAATACTCCAACCTTGTTCAATATCTACCTATCCCCTTGATGCTCTCTGCTTTTTCCTGTTTGGATGTCTTGTAAAGTTGTTCGCAGATGAAATCCAATTCTTTTTTTAGGTTTCCTCCACATTGGAATCTGCATTAGAGAAATTAGCAACCTGCTTAGTCAGGATTAAGTAATGGTTGTCCTGTAACATGCTTGCCCTTAATATCAAGAAAACTGAAATAGTCTTGTAATCCAGGACTGAAATGGTTAATAGCCATGTTGAGTTTCTGTTTGATAGGCATGTTACAAAGACTGGGGTTATTAATAGACTCTTCTCTTTCCATGCAATCCCATATTGATTCTTTAGTCCAGTCATCTTACTACAAGCTGCAGCTACTGCGTGTTACGTGTGTCCTCCGTGGCAGACCCGCAGCATGGCCCCCTCACCTTCTTACATGGACTCCAGCTCCTGGTTCCTCCTCGCTGGCGGTGGTGGGCCGCCTGCTCCGTCCTTGGGCTGTCTCCGGTGCCTTCGGCTCTGCCATGGTCCCCAGTGTTGCCAGTCAAGATGTCATTGCTTGCCGGGCCTCTCAGCGTGGTCCCGGAAGAGACGCCGCAACCCGCACTGTGCCCCTCCCTAGGTGCGTGCGCACACCTCGCTAATTCCTTTAAAGGGCCCGTGGCGGGAACCTGGCCACAGCCCCGGATGTTGACGTCAGACTCTCTAGTGTATATAAGCTCAGGTCTCGCTTCGTAACATTACCTTTGCAACAGGTCTCCGAGTACTCCGAGTACTTGTTGCTGATAGAGAATCCTCTCTATTCCTTGTTCCTGACCTTCCTTGTTCCCAGTTCTTGTCTTCGTTGTTCCTGCCCTGTCTATGTTTTGGACTGACTCTACGGATATCAACTTTGCTTTGTTTTACTATGCTATTGCCTATCTCCAGACCCGGACCTCCGCTACACCTAACTACACTACTGCCTATCTCCAGACCCAGACCTCTGCTACACCTGACTACTCTACTGCCTATCTCCAGACCCAGACCTCTGCTATGCCTGACTACGCTATTGCCTATCTCCAGACCCGGACCTCCGCTACACCTGACTACTCTACCGCCTATCTTCAGAACCAGACCTCTGCTACGCCTGACCGCCAGACTTCTCCGTGATCAGACCATCGCCTTGATTGATACGCTATAGACTTCTCCGTGTTCAGAATTCTACATTGCTTGCCATGACCTCCGCTTGCCGCTGGTCCAGATCCAAGCCTGTCCTTGACGCCTCTCCTAACCTATTCCCTGGACATGGACTTACCAGGCTCTGGCCTATCTTTGCTCGAGCGCCCCCAGTTAGTCTTCATTCCATTGGTGCCCGAGTTCCTGTACCGTACCCAGTCCAGGGTAGGACTATGCCACCTATTGACTGCTGTCTCTGGCCTGAACCAACTACTCTTCAATCAACCTCGAAGCCCACCCAAGTCCTGCCGGCCCCGGCACCCAAAGGCTCAACCCGCGGGGAACGAGGGCTGGTATAGGTGAAGCTCCAGCGGCCTCTACCTTCAGCCCACTCCACCTGCCGGTGGTGGGAACCTATAGGTTCTTACCTACGGGTTGTGTCAATCCCACCTCGGCCCAAGGGTCCACCTCTGACGCAACACTGCGTTCTCTAAAGCCTTCCTTATCTCATTCAGATTTTCATACTGTAACTCAATCATTTATTCGGTCTTCACTGGACTACTGCAATGTTCTATTCTTGTGGTTCCCCGATACCTATTTATGGGTACTCCAACTTATACGGAATTCTGCAGCGCATCTCATTTCAGGTACCAGAATGCATGACCATATTTCTCCAACTCTAGCTAGCCTTCACTGACTTCCAATAGCCTGGCGGGTGAAGTTTAGAGTCCTCCTTTTGATGATTAAAGCTCTCCACAGTCTGACCCCTCTAACCAGTGTGTCTTCTATAAGTAGACACCACCCCATCCACTGCCTCTGCTCCTCATCACAGCATTTGGTTGAGATTCCATCAATCTTCCTTTGCCCGATTAGCGACCTCTCGCAAGCGAATGTTTTGTATGGCAGGCCTTGTTCTCTGGAACAGCCTTCCTGCAGCTATTAGAGCAGAGAGTGATCTTTCTCAGTTTAGGAAGAATTTAAAGACACATCTCTTGTCTCTAGCCTTTCCAGTCAGAGTATTGCTCGATCTTGTTAAGCTATGTTCCCCCCCCCCCCCCCCAAGAGATGTATAGCTATGTTGCTTTTTTGTTGTTTTGGCATGTTTATGTTTTGTATAGCATTTAAGTTTTGTTATGCTTTACTGTGTATGTTCACTGTAATCTGAGTTTGGTGGATCAGCATAATAGAAATCGTGGAAATAAATAAAGAGATAAATAAATAAATACTGCAGGGACAAATAATCACATAAACAAGATGAAAGATAGCATAATCAGGGGAAGAACTGAGTGTATATGACTGAAAGGAATTTGAATACACACAGGGCCAGATTTATGCATAGGTAGCACAGGCATATGCCTTGGGTGCCAAATTCTGAAGACACCTAAAAAATGGGTTTCCCTCTGCTGCTGTCTGATTTCCATAGGCAAAATCTACTACTATTGGTCCTCTGCTTATGGGCGCCATGATGTTAAATCTGACCCTGAATACATAAAATTATTCAGAGTCAGAGATATTACACAGATTTGCAGTGGCTACAGGCAAAACTGTAGAGTGCCTATGCCCAATATGGCCATGGCCATAGGAGCTGCTACCAAAAGGCACCATAGCACTGCCATGTTCCAAAAACAGCAGTGCAGCCAGCGGGTCCTCAACAAGAGAAAAAGCAGTGTAGCCAGTCAAAATTGACACTGTAATCGGCGCAACCCCGCTGGCAATGTTGCTGAATCTGGTGGTGCTGCGCTGCTTTTCCGCTTAATAAGACCTCACTTACCACACCATCAATTTCATGGAGCCGCACTGCTTTAGAGAAGAAGGAGAAGCACACCCTGCCCTGCCAGAAGTAGTCCAATGTTAGACATGGCTTGGACCCATCGCCAGAAGTCAGTCCCTTAGCCATGGGGACTGAAAAAGGAGACTGCTGCTACCTGTACATCAAAGAGGAAGTGTGAGAGAGTATGTGTACATGTATGTGGGAGAGTGAGAGACAGCATGTGTGCTTGTATGTGGGGGAGTGAGAGAGCATGTGTGCATGTGTTTTGGACAGTGAGAGAAAGCATGTATGTGGGAGAGTGAGAGCATGTGTGCTTCTGTGTGGGAAAGTGAGAGAGAGCATGAATGTGGGAGAGTGAGAGACAGCATGTGTGCTTGTGTGTGAGAAAGTGAGAGAGAGCATGTGTGCATGTGTGGGAGAGAGCATGTATGCATGACTGTAGGAAAGTGTGAAAGATCAAGTGTGCATCTGTGTGGGAGAGTGAGAGAAAGAATGTATGTGAGGGAGTAAGAGCATGTGTGCTTGTGTGTGGGAGAGTGAGAGAGAACATGTGTGCTGCTATGTGGGAAAGTGAGTGAGAGAGCATGTGTGCTTGTGTGTGGGAAAGTGAGAGGAAGCATGTGTGCATGTGTGTGTGGGAGAGTGAGAGAAATCATGTATGTGGGAGAGTAAGAGCATGTGTGCTTGTGTGTGGGAGAGTGAGAGAGAGCATGTGTGCATGTCTATTGGAAAGTTAGAGAGCATGTGTGCTTGTGCATGAGAAAGTGAAAGAGAGCATGTGTGCATATGTCTGGGAGAGTGACAGAGAGCATGTGTTCTTGTGTGTGGGAAGTGAGAGAGAGCATGTATATGGGAGGGCATGTATGTCGGACAGTGAGAGAGAGCATATGTGCTTGTGTGTGGGAGGGTAAGGGAGAGCATGTGTGCTTGTGTGTGGGAAAGTGAGAGAGAGTATGTGTGCATGAGTGTGGAAGAATCAGAGAGATCATGTGTGCATGTTTGTGGGAAAGTGAAAGAGAGCATGTGTGCATGTGTGTGGGAGAGTGAGAGAGAGCATGTGTGCTTGTGTGAGGGAAAGTGAGAGAGAGTATGTGTGCATGAGTTGGGAGAATGAGTGAGAGCATGAATATGGGAAGTGAGAGCACGTGTGCTGGTGTGTTGAAGAGTGAGAGAACATGTGTGCATGTGTGTGAGAGAGTGAGAGAGAGAATGCATACATATTTGTGGGAGAGAGAGAGAGCATTTAATTGAGAGAGTGAGTACGTGTGCTTGTTTGTGGGAGAGAGAGGGAGAGTATGTGTGCATATGTGTGGGAGAAAGAGTGAATGTGAGGGAGAGTGAGAGAGAACATGTGTGCTTGTATGTGAGAAAATGAGAGAGAGCATTTGTGCAAATGTGTGGGAGAGTGAGAAAGCATGTGTGCATGTGTGTGGGAGAATGAGAGAAAGCACGTATGTTGGAGAATGAGAGCATGAGTGTGTGGGGGAGAATGAGAGAAAGCATGTGTGCTTGTGTGGAAACTGAGAGAGAGAGCATGTATGTGGGAGAATGGAAGAGTAAGAGAGAGCATTTGTGCTTGAGTGTGGAAAAAGTTAGAGAGAACATGTGTGCTTGTGTGTGGGAAAGTGAGAGAGAGCATGTGTTCATATGTGTGGGAGAGTGAGAGACAGCATGTGTGCCTATTTATTTATTTATTAAGGGTTTTTTATTTACCGACATTCGTAGGTATATCATGCTGGTTTACATGGAACATTAATAACAACAACATTTGTGTGGGAGAGTGAGGGGGCATATATATGGGACAGTGAGACCATGTGTGCTTGTGTGTGGGAGAGTGAGAGCATGTATGCTTGTGTGTGGAATAGGGAGAGAGAGCATGTGTGCATGTGTGTAGGAGAGTGAGAGAGAGCATATATGTGGGAGATTGGGAGATTAAGATAGTATGTGTGCTTCTATGGGAGAATGAGAGACTGCATCTGTGCATGTGTATTGGAGAGTGAGAGAGTGCATGTGTGCTTTTGTGTTGGAAAATTAGAGAGAGCATGTGTGCATATGTGTGAGAGAGAGCATTTATGTGGGATAGTGAGAGTAAATGTGTGGGAGATTGAGAAAAAGTATGTGTGCATGTATGTGGGAAAGTGAGAGAAAGCATGTGTGCATGAGTGTGGGAGAGTGAATTAGAGCATGTATGTGGGAGAGTGAGAGCATGTGTGCTCATGTGTAGAACAGTGAGAGAGAAAATTTGTATGTGTGTGGGAGAGTGAGAATGTATGTGTATCTGTGGGAGAGTGAGAGAGTGTACATGGGAGAGTGCGAGAGAGCATGTGTGCATTTGTGTAGGAGAGTGAGAGAACATGTATGTGAGAGAATGTATGCTTATGTGTGGAAGAGTGAGAGAGCAGGTTTGCATGTGTGTGGGAGAGTGAGAATGTATGTGTATCTGTGAGCAAGTGAGAGAGAGCATGTACATGGGAGAGTGAGAGAGAGCATGTGTGCATTTGTGTAGGAGAGTGAGAGAATATGTATGTGGGTGAGTGAGAGCATGTGTGCTTCTGTGGGACATTGAGAGAGAGCATGTGTGCATGTGTGTGGGAGAGAAAGAGCATGTGTGCTTTTGTGTGGGAAAGTGAGAAAGAACATGTGTGCATATGTGTGAGAGAGTGAGAGACAGCATGTATGTGGGAGAGTGAGAATAAGTGTGTGGGAGTGTGAGAGACAGCATTTGTTCATGTGTGTGTGAGAGTGAGAAAGAGCATGTATGTGGGAGGATGAGAGCATGTGTGCTTGTGTGTGGACTAGTGAGAGAGAGCATGTGTGTAGGAGAGTGAGAGTGAATATGTAGGTGATAGAGTGAAAGCGTGCGTTTCTGTGGGACATTGAGAGAGAGCATCTGTGTATGTGTGTGGGAGAGTTAGAGATAGCATGTGTGCTTTTGTATGAAAAAGTGAGAGAGAACATGTGTTTAATTTGTGGGAGAGTGAGAGGGAGCAAATATGTGGGAGAGTGAGAGTATGTGTGTGTAAGTGTGAGAGAGAGCATGTGTGTGGGAAAGAGAGAAAGAGCATGTATGTGAGAGATTGGGAAAGTAAGAGAGCATGTGTGTTTGTGTGTGGAAGTGTGAGAAAAAGTACATGTGCATGTGTGTGGAAGAGTGAGCGAGAGCATATATGTGGGAGAGTGAAAGCATGTGTGCTTTTGTGGGAGAGTGAGAGAGCATGTGAACATGTGTGTGGGAGAGGAGAGACAGCATGTATGCTTGTGTGGAAATGTGAGTGAGAGCATTTATGTGGGAGAGTTTGAGAATAAGAGGGCATGTGTGCTTCTGTGGGTGAATGAGAGAGAGCATATGTGCATGTGTATGGGAGAATGAGATAGTGCATGTGTACTTTTGTATGGGAAAGTGAGAGAGAGCATGTGTGCATGTGTGTGGAAGAGTCAGAGAGAGCATGTGTACATGTTTGTGGGAAAGTGAGAGAGAGCATGTGTGCAGAATAGTGAGAGACAGCATGAATGTGGGAAAGTAAGAGCATGTGTGCTGGTGTGTGGAAGAGTGAGAGAGAACATGTGTGCATATGTGTGTGTGAGAGAGAGAGAGAGAATAAAAAAAAAAGGTTACTAAGAGCCAAGAGAGAGCCAGAACCAAGATGGCCGGAGCCAGAACCAAGATGGCCGCCGACTTGTAAAGACGCACGAGCAGCAGCTCCCGGTTCTCGGAGGAAATCTTTGAGCCTGACTTTTACTATATTTCCTTGAAAGTACAAAATGCCACATTCGAAAAGAAAGGCTTGCGTGAGAGAATCTACCTCGACTCCTGAGTATGACTCTCGACAACCGCGGATAGAGGCAGCTTTTGCAAAAACGCCGTCAATTCACCCGGAAGGAGTCGCTGGGGCCAGTAAGGAGCAGCTACTGAGCCCCCTGACGTTAGAGACCACACTAAGCCCAGGTGCACCTATTGTCCCTGACCCACCGACAGGACGGTCTGGTTATGCGGGAAGCTCTCCAGATGAGGGTGGAAACCAGAGGAGAGAAGTTGAAATCTCTCCGGAGAAGCCTGGGGAGCCAGGTTCCAGGTTTCACGCCCAAAATGCACAACATTGCAAGGAACAGCGAAATGGTGGAGAAGGCCTATCTGAGGTAGGAATGTTGAAAGAGGACAGTATAATTTTATCTAGCTCGGTTCCGACTCTTGCTCCCTCTTTGGAAGAGATAAGAATATCCTGCTGGTAATGCAGAAATCTATTAATTTATTATCAACAACTGTTCAAGATGCTATAAAGAAAAACACAGATAGTAGAAGAAAAAATGTTTAATATGGAAAAACAACTTGATGTAATGCGAACTAAGGTGAAAGAAATAGAGAACGTGCAAATAAATTTAATAAAGTCAGAGAAAATGTTTGAAAGTAAAATGGAAATATTTGAGAACCAGGCTAAAAGGGCCAATCTGAGAATCTTAAACTTTCCTAAAACCAAGCTAATGACGCCAATGGATTTATTCAAGAGTTATCTCTTGAATATATTAAAGTTTAAACCGGAGGAAATTCCTGGGATTTCAACGTTGTATTACCTGCCTCAGAGACTTGTACAAGGAGAAAGATCTAGAGAAGAGGTTAATCAAGAAGAGGAGTTGAATATAACTGATTTTCTTGAAAAATCATTTGAGATGGATATACATTCAAGAGCAACTTTATTTGTGCAGTTCTCTTTCCTAACAGAAAGGGACAAAGTGTTGAAAACTTACTTTCGGTATCAGAAATTAAAGTTTTATGGTTATTCAATTCAAATCTTTCCGGACATAGCACGAACAACACAAGCTAAGAGAAAAAAATTCTTAGCCATGAGGGAGGAAGTGATAAATAGGGGAGTAAAGTTCATATTGCGATTTCCTTGTCGTATTTTACTTTGTGGTGATACTAAATATGTATTTAATGACCCTATGCAACTTAGAGTTTTTCTGGACTCTTCTATGCAATCCTAAATACTCTTGGGGGTAGATTTTAAAAAAGGGCGCCTTCGCGTACTTTTGTAGGCGCATCAGGCGCAAACAAAAGTACGCTGGATTTTAGCAGATACGCGCGTAGCCGCGCAAATCCTGGATCAGCACGCGCAAGGCTGCCTATTTCGTGTAGCCGGCGCGCGCCAAGCCGCGCAGCCTGCCGCCGTTCCCTCCAAGGCCGCTCCGAAATCGGAGCGGCCTCGGAGGGAATTCGCTATCGCCCTCCCCTCACCTTCCCCTCCCTTCCTCTACCTAACCCACCCCCCCGGCCCTGTCTAACCCCCACCCCTACCTTTGTTGGGGGATTTACGCCTCCCGGAGGGAGAAGTAAATCCCCGCACGCCAGCGGGCCACTGGCGCGCCTAGACGCAACCCGGGGGCAGTTCCGGAGGGCGCGGCCACACCCCCGGACCGCCCCTGGCCGAAACCACGCCCCCGGGCCCGTCCCCAAAACGCCGCGTCCCGCCCCGAAAACGCCGCGCCGATCGGCCCCGCCCCCGACACACCCCCGACACGCCCCCCTCGGAAAACCCCGGGACTTACGCGAGTCCCGGGGCTCTGCGCGCGCCGGTAGGCCTGTGGAACATAGGCGCACCGGCGCGCAAGGCCCTGCTCGCGTAAATCCGGGCGGATTTACGCGAGCAGGGCTCTTAAAATCCGCCCCTTGGTATGGAATGGGTAAAAAGAGAAAGTCGGGTTATTATTTACAAGACAGCATTATATTTGAAAAATTTCCTTAAAGTATCTGCTATATTTTCTCCTCTTGGTTCTCCATATTACCTATGATTTTGTCAATGTGAGAAAGATAAGATTATTTGTTATGAAAATCTTTGAATAATTTTCTTGGAGATATTTTGTGTACTTGATCTTTCTGTATCACATTGTAAGCATTCTTGTTAAAATTGTTAAAAATGTAATAAAATATAAATTAAATTAAAAAAAAAGAGCCAAGAGAAACAGATAAGTATGTGAGAGAAAAAAAAGTGCGAAAGCTTGCTGGGCAGACTGGATGGGCCGTTTGGTTTTCTTCTGCTGTCATTTCTATGTTTCTTTTTTTTTTTTTAATTCAAATTTTCGCATAATTACAATACAAGATTAATCTTGATTAAGAAAAAGCATGTGGATAAAAAACAAAGATTCACTTAATTACCTACTAATATATATCCACAATACTATACTAGTCCTCAATTATTTTAAGGAGCCATACAAAAACAAGCACATAAGAAAATATTCTTCTTACAATAATATACCTTGCAGCGTACTATTTTTAATTTAGGGCTCACAGGACTTATGGTAACTACGTAGTCTCCAATTCAGTATCCACCACTTGTGTTTTATCACTCAAAAAAAACCAAACATAGAAATGACTGTTTTTTTGAGTGATAAAACATTTCTATGTTTCTATATTTGTGGGAGAGTGAGATACGGCATGTAATTGAGAGAGTGAGAGAATGCTTGCATATCTGTGGGAGAGTGAGAGACAGCATGTAATTAAGAGAGTGAGAGCATGTGTGCTTGTTTGTGGGAGAGTGAGGGAGAGTATTATTATAAAAGCATAATTTTTAATTGTGTGTGAGGAGGGTGTGATGGAGTGGAGGGGACAAGGCATTAAGGCAATAAAGTTTCCCTAGGGCACCTAACATCCCTACACTGGCCAACATTGCTGTACCAACACTGAACAGAGTCTCCCAACTCATGGTGTCATGTGTTATATAAAGAGGAGGGCGCAGTTTTTCACTTGGCCAAAGGTGCCAAATTGCCTGGCTACGGCTCTGGCCACAGGGAAAGTGGCACAAGAGCCTGAGAATTAGAACATTCCCAGAAGCTATGTCTGAGGAAACAAAAATGTCTCACAAATTATGACCATAGTGAAAAGCAAAATGGAGTGCATTATTACAGACAGTGTGAGGTGCCAAAACAGACCAATGTTGTTTAATGATGGAACAAACTGCCCTCACACTTTCAGAGTATGGCACCATCCAGGGCATTCTATTTGGATCAGGGGAAGAACATGGAATGCATGAAAGGTCCCAATTCATGTAAGCGGTACATTGATAGGCCAGTTTTATAACTCAGAAAAGATAACTGAGTTGAAAAAAAGTACTGGGCCATCTGCTGAGCCTGCGCGATGTATTTCCCATGTGGCACCCCTAGCGGGTCTGGCCAATAGATTCCACTATCCCTGTCCTTAGAACACACTTACAGGCCGATACAGTACAGTGCGCTCCGATGGAGCGCACTGTTAACAGGCATTTGGACGCGCGCTTTCAACGCGCTAGCTTCACCCCTTATTCAGTAAGGGGTAATAGCGAGTCGAAAATGTGCGTCCAACCCCCCCGAGACTAATAGCACCCGCAACATGCAAATGCATGTTGATGGCCCTATTAGTCATTCCCGCGCGATACAGTAAGTAAAATGTGCAGTCAAGCCGCACATTTTACTTTAAGAAATTAGCACCTACCCAAAGGTAGGTGTTAATTTCTGCCTGCGCTGGAGAAGCGCACAGAAAAGCAGTAAAAACTGCTTTTCTGTGCACCCTCCGACTTAATATCATGGCGATATTCAGTCGGAGGCCCCAAAAGTTAAAAAAAAGTAAAAACTAAAAACTTTGAAAACCGGACGCTCAATTTTGCCAGCGTCCTGTTTCCGAACCCGTGGCTGTCAGCGGGCTCAAGAACCGATGCCGGCAAAATTGAGCGTCGGCTGTCAAACCCGCTGACAGCCGCCACTCCTGTCCAAAGAGAGGCGCTAGGGACGCGCTAGTGTCCCTAGCGCCTCTTTTTACCGCGGACTCTAATTTAAATAAATTAATTTATTGTATCACGCGCACGGGAGAGCGGACGTTCGCCTGCTCTCCCGTGATTTTTACTGTATCGGCCCATTAGAAAGGGAGCCATCTATACCCTTCAGTCCCTCCCACCTAGAGATTCTGATTGGATGACTCTGCTTTTTAGTCCTGCCATTTTAAGACTCGGGGTGGGACTCATTTAGAGAGAGCAGCTGCAAAAACAATTTATATTTTTTCCATACTCTGGTGGGGCCTTCCAGCCTTGTCCAAAGGAGTTTACTATTAGAAGAGATACCTCACTGTGCACCCCCTGCCCGAGGGTCCTTCTTATAATTTACAGTGGGATAGACTTTTAAGCCTGATACCCCTCTGGGGCAAAGGGGCTCTCTTCAGGGGACCAAAGACCTGTGAGCCTACTCTACTCACTAGATAGGCAAGCACCAGTCACTGATCCTGCTGCGAGAGACTGTGAGGGCAGAGAAGCTACCCTGATTAAGATGTAAAGCATTTTTTGGAACTACAGAGCAGTGGGGAGGTTTTTGGATCCCCCCCTTCCCCAGAGGGATTTCAGCGCAGGTTTAATAGCCTGGTCCCCAGATTTTTCCACCAGAGAAATCACTTGCAGTAACAGGCGAGGAAAATGAACAACTGAACCAATAGAAGAAAGTACGAGAAAAAGAGATCCCATCCGGATTTTCCCCCCAAGGAATCAGGACAGGTCTAGTGTCCATGGGAAAGAAGATCTCTAAAGGTAGGATTTTTGCAAAGCAAAGGGGATCCCCTCCTTTAGGATTCCCACAGGACAGCCGCTGGGAGAGTTATGCACATTTAAAATCACCATGGGCTCTACCCAGAGGGCTCTACCCAGAGGTCTGTATACACCAAAAGGAAACCCTGTAATTACACTCATCATTTTGGACAAATGGACTTTAATTTAACTTTATTAATCAGTAAATTTTATTGTAACACCCAGACCTGGTCCTGTCTGACTTCTTTCAGCCTCTCACCTCATGGGAACGGGAAGCACTTAAAATACAGCACACACACAGTGGTTACCTCTTTTCATCGTCTGGGTCATAAGTGAGAGCTTCCCCCTAAAAAGGATTCCCCCTCCCCCCCCAGGGATTAAGAGTCAGCGTGGGAGTGAATGGTTAGCCAGAGCAGCCCCAGAAGATACAAATAAGATTGTTTACCCTTGGGACTTAACACACCCCAACCTAAGGGTTAAACCCATGTGATGAACATAACCACCATAGCCTAATGAATTGACCTACAAGAACAACTACAGTTCACCATTTTGTTACATAACTCATTCCCAACTAGGGGCGCAGCATTGTCACACCACAGTAGAGTAAACCATTTAAAGTCAAAGTCATCAACTGCAGCCAGACTGACCATACTGAGACATTCCTCTCCATGGTTGATCCTGGCCCCATGATCAATGGCTACAGACGGTAAGGGTAAGAGGAAATCCTTGATCAAGGTGAAGAACCGTGGCCACGTTCTAGATCATAAAGATGTCCCGAGACCTTAAAGAAAATCTGACCCCTGGCTGCATGACTTGGAAGGATATGCTAACCCAGGAGGAAGAGGCAAACTTCAATGTGAACAGATCTACAAACAGGCACTTTAAATAAATTCTCAGCAGAGAATGACTGATGCTAAGGAGCAAAAGATAAAACTGTGCATGCATGCAATGCTAGCGCTCCATTCTATGAGTACAATGCTAGTGACCTTGTGTTTCATCCCAGCTTTAGAAACATGTTTACTGAAACTTGTATTTCCCAGTTTGTTATTTTTCATCCTCATTACGCTCGCTCCCTGTTTCGCTCTCTCTCTCTCTCTCTCTTTTTTAGACCATAATGTGTCTCCGGTTTTCAGGTCATGTTTTTAGTAATAACCTTTAATGCAGCTGATCTCGGGCCAAATTGTTGCTATGGAACTATGTGTATAACTGATCAGATGGACTATGAAGTGTTAATTGTCCCCCAGGGACCAATCCTGCGTAAAGCTGTCATTAATTTCTCTGAATTACACCAATTCCGGGACATTCTTTATGGACAGATAGTAACAAAGACAGTTATATGGTGGGACTTGCTGTGCTAAGCAGATGTGGCTGGTATTCTCATATTCTATGAATACTAAATTGTTGCAACGGAGAAGCTCCCCATTACCTCCTGTTTTACTGTGAGCAGGAAAATGGTTGCACTGTTAATCATTAATTTCCACCAAAATGGGTTCTAAAACGGCGGCCGTTTATTGGATTGGAGACATGACAGCCAGTGTGATTGAGAGCCCACGTCTGTTCACTCTTTGGCTTCGTTCGCGTGTTCTCAGCTCTCCCTAGAAGTTCTGGAGAATTGGGCCAAGGTTCTGAGAGCAGAAGGAAGGAACAGGCAGGCCTTCGGTGCCAGAAAGAGAAGTGTTCTGTGGATTCATCACTGGAAATTCTCTCTTCTTACATCTTCCCATCCAGCTCTCCTCAAGCCTCCATCACGTGTGGCCTCTTTCCTTACACCTATCCAGCTGTCACCAAGAAACCATCATACACGGCTTCTCTCCTTATACCATCTGTCTGTCATCAGGAATCTATAAAACATGTCCTGTCTCCTGAATCCTAATTATCCAGCTCTCATCAGGGAGCCATCCTGTACAGCCTCTCTCTCCTTCCTATCTGGCTGTCATTATGTAGCTACTGTGCACTACTGCTTTCCTCACCATCCAGCGCTTATCAGAGGCCCATCATGCCTGGCCTCTCTACTTATTTCTTCCCATCCAGTTGTCTTCAGGGATCCATCATGCACAGCTTCTCTTTGCACATTTTCCCATCTAGCTCTAATCAGGAAGTCGCCAGGCACAGACTCCCTTCTCAGTTCCTTCCCATCCAGCAGCAATCATACACAAACTCTCTCCTCACCTCTTCCATCACGTTCTCATCAGACAGTTTTCATAGAAGCTACTCCTCGCACTTTTCCCAGTGGGCTTCTCATAAAGTTCCCTACATTGGAACACATACCGGTAGCTCCACAAATTTTACTGTAATAAAACGTATGCTTAGATCTGCAGCATGTCCAGTCTAGGTGTGAGGAGACCTCCATATTGGTGCCCCTTTCCCTTCTAGTCCTACCAGATGTTTTGGGTGGGAGAGACACAGAAATATGGTAATGTCTGAAATGTTATGAAAAATGTTTGGATTTTGAAGCTGCATTTCTGCAAATTGACCACTGGATGGCACGTGGCCTAGTGCTGGGTCTGGTACAGGTAGTGGAAAAGTGATGGACTGCTGGGTGGTGCGGAGACCTCCCTTAAGTTAAAAGAGGTTTTGATTGGTTGGGAGGTGTCCCGGGGAGGTGTAAAGCCTGGGTCAATTTGGCAGGGGTTTCCCCCTTTTTCCTAGGATGGAGTTAAAACAAGAAGGGGACCTCCAGGATGTTGCAGACCTGAAGTAGCCAGCCTGCAGGCTGGTGGTCCCCGGGACCACTGCATTATGGAGTGGGAACTTGTAAGGGATTCACCCCTCAAGGGAAAAGGCCCAAGACTGAAAGTGTGAAGAAGAGGTGTTTCCTCTCCTTGAGGAAAGGGCAGGAGGACAGAGTAAGGGGTTAATCTGGAATGAGGAGTCCCACACAAAAGTCCAGGACTTGGAGGATACCGGGGAGACCTGCACATTGCTGGATGGGAGAAGCTCCAAGTGAAAGGGTGCGAGGCAAGGGATTCATGAGTAGACCCTAAGTCTGTAACCCTCATGTCCCACAGATGTGAGCCTGGCGATTAAAGGGAGGAATCTGAGGGGAGTAATTTACCTGCCCGTGTGACTGGAGTGGGTTGTGATGTGAACAGATGTGTACTTAAAAATGAGAGAATTTGGGTGCATGGTACTGTAAGGAATGGAAGCCATATATTCCAGTAAAATGTTTGATATTGGGAGTGAAAGATCTCATTCATGTTCAAGTGAAGGCTGAGTGATTGCTACTTTCACCTTTAGAGATATCATATAGTATATTATGGGTAAGGTTTACTCTGACTGTTGTATCCCATGACTTCTGAGTATTCACTAATAAAGGGGCTGATGCAATACAGTGCGCTCAGCTGTAACCCGCAGTTGGATGCGGGTTGTGTAGGCGCTACCTAATCCTCTTAAGCAATAAGGAGATCTGTGCCTCCACAATGCAGGTCCAACATGCAGTAAAACTAATAGCGCACAACATATGCAGATACACGTTAACGAGGCTATTAGTTAATCACCCGAAATGCAAAAAAAAAAAAAAAAAGAGCATCTAAAACGCACAGTTCTGCGCTCAGAAATTAACGCCTGCCTAGAGTAGGCATTAATTTCTGAACACTCCCAAAAGTTGGACAGAAAAGCAGAAAACACTGCTTTTCTGTACATTCTCCTACTTAATATCGTTGCGATATTAAGCAGGAGGAAGGAAGAATTTTAAAAAATTTAAAAAAAAAAAAAGTTTTAAAAGTAGGGCCGGCAGATAGATTCGGGGAAATGCATGCTTAGTTAACAAGCGTCCGTTTCCCGATCCCATGGCTGTGCGCCGATTAGGAAAACGGCCGCCGATAAATTCAGCGTCCGTTTTTCTTAACCGGCGGACGGCCGCTGACAGCCAACCGCACGCGGGCTCCCGCTGTCAAGGAGGCGCTAGGGGCGCGCAATCAACCTTAGCGCCTCCTTGACAATGCGACCCCTAAATATTGCGTGGCGCCCCAGGGGAGGTGCCTGGGGGTGCGCTAGGAAAGCGGGCGCTGAACACTCAGCGCCCGCTTTCACTGCATTTTTTTTTTTTTTTTGCATCGGCCCCAATGTGCCTACCTTATTCTATCCCCGTACATTGTGACTGGATGGAAAACCCGAAATGAAGCTGAAAGTTTGGGTATACCTTAGAGTGACAAGACTCTACTTTAATGCTTTATTTGTCACCAGCACGAAGGGACATTATGGAGGCCAGGATTCATGGAGGGGAAGAGGTTGGTATTCTCCCCGACCAGTCCACTTCACCATCTGCATGACCCATAAGTTAGCACCCACTAAATAAATTTGGAAGTTTGATCTCATTTACCCAAGGTCAGTACCTCTCATTATTTTATGTGCCTTGGCGTGAGGTAGGGTTACAAAAAAGAATGGGACCTGAACTGCAAATGGAGCCCAGATTTCCTCCAGCGCTACCCAGGGGCTGCTGGAAAAGCCACCATTATCGGAAATCTGCGTGCACTGTGTAGACATTCCAACATCTGAAAGAAGAAAAAAGAAGACGGTTTTGAAGTCATAGCAGATTTGTTACAGTGATAAAACTGAAGGCATTGTCTGAAACCTAAGTACAGTGAGGAAGAGTCTGTGGGTGAAAGTTTTGAAAGCTACACCTATGGAACAAGCTGTCGCTAGCTAGTGACATGAAGCTTCATTTTCTGCACTGGTTTTTATGGAAACAATGATGCCATAAATGATGTCATCAACAGAAATGCCACCAATAATGTCACCATTAGCTATTGTTTCTGGCAGAGCAGAGTTTGTTGTGTTCGGCTTTAAAATTAAAGCCTGCTGAATCAGCCCAGTGGCTAACGGCACTGCCTGTTGCCCCGAGGGAGCTCTGGGTTCAGTTCTCAAGCGTGGCTTCTGCTCCCTGCGCAAGCTGGGGGCCGGAGATATTTTGGATACAGTATTCACGGGCCCAGCGCAGAGAGAGGGAGTGCTAGCCCATTGCAAAGCAGTGACACCTGGTAGACTTGGGATACACACAGGCCGGATGCTGGACAGAGCCAGGGTCTGTGTGGCTCCTGGTCAGAGGGCTGTCACCGCAGATTAAAGGAGGTGGTGGGCGTTAAAAAAAATGAGTGGAATACCTCAGGTGGGTTGAGATAGATGGCTCGGGTTGCCGTAGCCCAAAGGAAGCCACTTCTAATTGAGCTGAAAGCCCAGAGTAGAAGAAGGAAACTGCTGGGCCAAAATGTAATATTAATAATTTTTAAAGTTTGGTTATATAATTTTTTTTTCATTGATAAACAGAAAACTATTGGAAGCAGAAGACAAACTTCCTTCAGTTTTCTTCGGTAATGAAGCAGTATTTGACACTGCGAACACCGCAGCAGTTTTCTGGTGTATGGTTCATTAAAGTCTGAAGTATCTAAGAAGCCCAGAACAGTCAGGTCCCCTGACTTTTTTTCATGCCATACTTTTCAATTGCAGTAGCGAGTGCCAGTGAGGTTAATGGGCACCAGAATCTTCATTTAAATTCAGAGATACGTTTTAATAGAACTATGTCAGATTCCTTCTGTAATTGCCCTTCACATTGGGACTCATCGGGATGCTGAGTGTCTGAGCCTCTGGGTTGACAGCCAACATAGAGGAGAAATACCAGCAGTTACGGAAACTTAAATCTGCACTTCCTTGAAATCCAACAAGTTAGATCAAACAAAGGGCTCGATTCACACCTGCAGGTTTGGCGAACATTGGCTGAATATCGGGCTTTGTGTACAGTTTTGCTTGCCCCATCTCAAAAAGGATACAGGAGAACTAAAATAGAAAGATACAGAGGAGGGCAAAAAAAAAATAAAAGGAATAGAACAGCTCCCCTAAGAAGAAAGGCTAAAAAGGTTAGGGCTTTTCAGCTTGGAGGGGAATATGATAGAGGTTTGCAAAATCATGCGTAGAGTGAAACAGGTAAATAGGGAACGGTTATTTATTTATCCTAGCACTGAGGGAGATTCCATCAAACTAACTGAGAGCAGATTAAAGATTTTTATTTTCAATCAGCACACAAACTGTGGAGTTTGTTGCTGGAAGATGTGGTTATGGTAAACTGGATTTTAAAAAAAATCTTGGACAGGTTTCTGGAGGACAAGGTCCATTAACAATTATTAGCCAGGTAGATGTGGCGAACACTACTACCTCAACAGGTAATGGATCTTTCCCGTAAGAACTGTTGGGTATTATTTTTTTTTTTAAGTGACCTAAATTGGTCATTGCTGGAGACAGGATGCTGGGCCTCAAGGACCACTGGCCTCACCCAGCATGGCATTTCTTATGTTCTTATCTCCTGTTGAAGAAGGGAACATTTAGTTGCTGTTCAGTTTGTTACAAAAAAACAAAAAAAAAACATATTCAAAAGTTCCCAACAAAAAATACTTGAGGGAACGAAGGAAGTATGTGCTCCATTATAGGGCTCTGCTCCACATCTTGCTCAGGCCCCAAAAAGCTTAATCACCCACCTAAACACTCAGGGCCCAATATTAAGCACCATTTGGCCAGCTAAGTATGGACTTAGCTGGCCAAATGGTGGGAATTTAAAAATCCCACTGTGGTCTGCAGCTGCCACTTAGCTGCCTAAGTTTTTATCCAGCTAAGTGAGGGGCAGGGCGGGGCATTCCGAGGTAGGGCCACATGGCCAGCTAACTTAGCCAGATAAACGACGACATTCACGTATGTGTGTAAAACTTATTGACTATTCAATGGCATATATTGTAGCAATTTTTAAAAGCCCATTTACATGCATAAAGTGCATTTAGGTGCCTAAAACCCAGTTTTAAGCGTAGAAATCCTTTTGAAAATTACCCCACCCCCCCCAAGTGAGGAATATGGCAGCAAACACAGTGGCATGAACACCCCAAGGCATAAGTATACTGCCTATACTTTTTCCTGATAACTTTTATAAGAAAGGGAATTGCATGCTTCCTGACTTCCTCTGGGGAAAGAAACTTCCATGTATAGCCCTTCCAGAAACGTGGGGCAAAAGCTGCCAAGTAAAAGGACCTTTGAAAATTGCATTCCCTCCTCATGGGTAAAGTAATATGTACTGTGGAACAACACATATCCTTTCACCCACATTAACTGGAGACATTCTTGGGAACAGAGATAGGATGAGTAATTTCGCACTTTCAAAATGACACAAGTTATTTTGAAGGGGAAAAAGTATCCGCAGAAGGAGCAGATGCAAATGTCTATGAGCACTTTTGCCCCTAAGCAGTTTTCAGAGGGAAATTATACGTGCTACTTTCTCTTTGAGAACTGGTGCAAACTGGCGAAGCTACAGTATCTGCAGACTTTGTAAAGGTCCATGTAGCTTTGAAAATTGGCTCCAAATAGAACAGAGACACCAGCCCCATGACTCAGTGGCAATGCTGTGTGTTGCCGTGTGGAAGCTCCCCAATTCGATTCCCAGATCGGGTCTTCCGGGGCTGGGGATGCTGCAGAGGCAGCACTCGCAGCCTGGGGTGGGGATGGGGGGATGGAATCATGGTCATTGTGAAGGGCGACATCCTGAGGCCTGGCTCCTGGCCCTCAAGGTCGTTCCTGTACAATGACCAGACTAGGAACAGCAGGAGGGGTGGGTCTATTAAATATCCACATCGTTGTGAATGAAGAACATGGTGCTAGAATCCCAGCCCTGGTTCTGATTTCAGCTAGAAGAAAAAGAAGGAACTACAGGGTCAGCCCCTAAAAACGGGCAAAGAGAAAGCTGTGGGTCAGTTTCCCAACTTTTCTTCTGTTTTACCGTACATTATATCTTAAGACAAGTTTGATTGTGGCTGTGAAATCGAAGGGAAGATAATAATCCTTGATGGTTGTAGGTGGAGAGAGAACCAGTCATTTCTCTTGCCCTGTGCCATAATCCTACAAAAATAATTAAGGAAAATATAGTATTAACATCAACCTGTTGAGCCGTTTGGAAAGTGGACAACTCATTGAAAGCTAAATGAACTGACACTACCTCGGTGCTCCTATGGCACAACCCAATGTTTAAAGTTAACAATCCTTGCATTAATGGGCCTGTGTGGCAAAAGGCAGGGCTTATGGATGCTGGGTCGAATATTAAAAGAAATATGACCTTCCAAGAGATAAGGATGACATTTAACCTGACAACTTTTTAAAAATGTAAATTGCTGCAGCTGAATCACTGTTTGTTAGCAGGGAAAACTGATATCTATTCATTGCGAAACGCAGCAGAGATGTTTAAAACTTGTGATGAGGTGCTGGCATCCTCTAAAGTGTCAGTGTTTGTAGAATGCATGTACCATAGGTTTCTGAGGGATTGAAAAAGTGTGGGATAAAGATTTAGAGGTCTATATGGAACCTGTGCAATGTGCTATTTTATTCAGCAAGTCATTGCAGGTTTCCATGTCCAATTGTCCATATCCTTCATTCAGGCAATGAATTTTATTACTCATAGGGCAGTTTGGATCCCAATAACAATTGACAAACTCAGTGCTCAGGAAAATAAAAAAATGTTGGTTTTTGCCATACAATAGGAACAGTTTATATGGAAAGTTTGGATTGCACAGGATGGTATGGGGAAGAAAGCAGAGTTGCTTACCTGTAACAGGTGTTCTCTTAAGACAGCAAGACATAAGAACATAAGAAATTGCCATGCTAGGTCAGACCAAGGGTCCATCAAGCCCAGCATCCTGTTTCCAAAGGTGGTCAAACCAGGCTACAAGAACCTGGCAAGTACCCAAACACTCTAAATGAAAAATTAACTAGCTATGTGAATCAGCATGGACTACAAAGTGAATAAATAAATGAGATTGGTCTCTATTAACAATAGATGAGTACTGTGACAATAATTTTTATATGGAGATAAGACCTCAGTATTGGCAGGAGATCTGAATTAACAGAAACTTCTTATGGCCAATTGGTCCATTCATCGGTCTTATAATCTCTAGTTTTAATTTTTAATAAAAATTATTTTATTGAATTCAATTTTAACTTTTATCACAAACTTCCATTTTAATTTATTTTTATTTTTATTTTTAAAATTGGATACGTGTCTATAGACAGTTGTTTAACAACACTGTGAATTTCAATATATTTGCTGTTCTAAAATTGCTTTAATCAAGCTTAGTTTATTTTCTGTTTCTGTAAAGGATTATACTACTGAGTTGAAATTTTAATAATGCTGCAATGCTAACTATATAAGAAAATGATGTTGCAATATTACTTTTGTTTCTTAGATGATGATCGTGGAGCAATTGTTTTTGTAGCTTATTGTAGCTAATTTAAAGAGATGATGTAACAAATTTGTTCACAAAGCAAAACAGACAGCTATGCTGCTTAAATGGACCCGATCGTCTCAAAGGAATTTCATTTTGTTACTCGTCGGCAACTTTGTAACATCTTCTTAGGCTGAAATGTCTCAATATAGATTAAAGCACAGTGGGGGTCATTTTCCAAGGAGTTACCGCGGGAGATAAATTCGCAAATCGCGCTAACAGCCCTTAAAGCGATTTGCGAATGCAAATTTGTAATTTGGTATTCGGGGGCGGGGTTGGGGCGGAGCATATGTAAAGCAGGAAACAATTTATCGTGTGCCGCAAACAGCACACTCTACCTGGGCAACAACAAGCTAGGTTGAAAGAATGTTGCCCAAATCTCTTCTTGGAGTGAGTTTCCTCACTCCGATGGCCAGCAAATCTTCACTAGAGACCACTGTTCTTTCCGTACGTCTCATGTTGAATGTGAAGGTGGCCCCCAACCCCCTATGCTCATACCTAATCCCCACCTCGAGTTACTAGGTGGCCCTCCCATAGGGATACAAATACTTGTCTAGGGCATAGGCACTATAGCAAGGTTCTCTCTCTCTCTCTCTCTCTCTCTCTCTCTCTCTCTCTCTCTCTCTCTCTCTCTCTCTCTCTCTCTCTCTCTAACTCGAAAATGAGGCCCAGTGTTTGCTGGCAGACCTTTATTCTCTGCAGCCAGGCTTGTTGTACAAACTTTAGCAATCACATTTCAGTCTCATAATTTGAAGATTGGATCACTCTGTCTCACATATGATTTTGAATCCCGACAAATTGGCAGAGCACTTATCTGAAATTCATGATGATCACATGCATTTAGGATTTTTCACCACTATACTCTGCAATAACTTGGACCCAGAGGATCTGGTCACCGCCGCCAACGCGGCCGGCATTTCGCAAAAAACACTGCTTCAGGGCGGACTAATTTTTGGAGAGAAACTTCTTCTACTATGGTCGGGTTCAGACACTAACAACTTAGATCCCATGCTACTGATGCAATTAATAGCAGTGGCTATTCCCTAAGTAAACTTGATTAATAGTAGTTAATGGACTTTCCTCCAAGAACTTATCCACACCTTTTTTTAAAACCAGCTACACTAACTGCACTAACTACATCCTCTGGCAACAAATTCTAGAGCTTAATTGTGAGAGAGAAATAATTTTCTCTGATTAGTCTTAAATGTACTACTTGTTAACTTCATGGAAAGCCCCCTAGTCCTTCTATTATCCGAAAGTATAAATAACCGATTCACATCTACTCGTTCAAAACCTCTCAGGATTTTAAAGACCTCTATCATATCCCCCCTCAGCCATCTCTTCTCCAAGCTAAACAGCCCTAACCTCCAGGGGCGATCCAGGAAACTATAGACCAGTGACTTCAGTGCCAGGAAAAATAGTGGAAACTATTTTAAAGATCAAAATCACAGAGTATACAGAAAGACATGATTTAATGGAACACAGTCAACATGGATTTACCCAAGGGAAGTCTTGCCTCACAAATCTGCTTCATTTTTTTGAAGGGGTTAATAAACATGTGGATAAAGGTGAACCAGTAGACGTAGTATATTTGGATTTTCAGAAGGCGTTTGACAAAGTCCTTCATGAGAGGCTTCTAAGTAAATTAAAAAGTCATGGGATAGGAGGCGATAGACTTAGTTTTTGGGTAATTGCCAGGTTCTTGTGGCCTGGACTGGCCACTGTTGGAAACAGGATGCTGGGCTTGATGGACCCTTGGTCTGACCCAGTATGGCATTTTCTTATGTTCTTATGTCATTTCTTGGATTACAAACTGGTTAAAAGACAGGAAACAGAGAGTAGGATTAAATGGTCAATTTTCTCAGTGGAAAAGGGTGAATACTGGAGTGCCTCAGAGATCTGGACCGGTGCTTTTCAACATATTTATAAATGAGCTGAAAAGGAATACGACGAGTGAGGTTATCAAATCTGCAGATGATACAAAATTATTCAGAGTAGTTAAATCACAAGCAGATTGTGATACATTGCAGGAGGGCCTTGCAAGATTGGAAGATTGGGCATCCAAATGGCAGATGAAATTTAATGTGCACAAGTGCAAGGTGATGCATTTAGGGAAAAATAACCCTTGCTGAAATGTTACATGATGTTAGGTTCCATATTAGGAGCTACCACTCAGGAAAAAGATCTAGGCATCATAGTGGATAATACATTGAAATTGTCAGCTCAGTGTGCTGCAGCAGTCAAAAAAGCAAACAGAATGCTAGGAATTATTAGGAAGGGAATGGTTTCTAAAAAGGAAAATGTCATAATGCCTCTGTATCGCTCCATGGTGAGACCACACCTTGAGAACTGTGTACTGTTCTGGTCACCGCATCTCAAAAAAGAAATAGCTGCACTGGAGAAGGTACAGAGAAGGGCGACCAAAATGATAAAGAGGATGGAACATCTCCCCTATGAGGAAAGGCTGAAGAGGTTAGGGCTGTTCATCCTGGAGAAGAGGCGGTAACTCCTGAAACGCTCCCCAGGGCCGGTGCTCATCACCCCAGGGATGGTCCGCAGTCTGGCCGCCCGGTGGGGAGCCGTCCCTGCTCCTCCCTTGCGGCGCTCTGCTGGCTTTCCTCGGAGGAGGAAATCCAAGATGGCCGCCGCCATCTTTAGGCGTGAGGCCACGCCCCCCTGCTGGATTTAAAGGGACCTGATCTCTTCAGTGATACTCACCTGCTTCCAATGATCCAGAGCAGAGGAAGTATTTAAGGAGGCTTCCTCTGCTCATTTCTCGACTTGGCAACGTCTCCTGTGAGCTTTGTCCAGTCTGCTTGCTTCGGTGAGTTCCTCGAGCTTGGCTTCTGGTTCCTGCTTTGTCTTCCTGGTTCCTGACTTCGGATTGGCTTACGGTGATTCTCTGGTTCCTGACTTCGGATTGGCAAGTGGTGATTCTCTGGCGTACGACTTCGGACTGGTGAGCAACGACCCTCTGGCACTCGACCTAGGACCTCTTCAAGACTACCGTCTCCAAGGGCCCACCTAAGTCCCAGCAGCCCGGGTCCCTACAGGCTCCTCCTGGGGGGACCACGGGCTTCCAGGGTGAAGCTCCAGTTGGCCCTTGCCCCGTTACCCTGACCTCCCTAGGTCCACTTGAGTCCCAGCGGTCGGGTCCCTACAGGCTCCTCCCGGGGGGACCGCACACCACCAGTGGTGAAGACACAGCGCCTCATCTCGTCTCTTCATCGCCTCCGTGTTCGCCTCAGCCTCCAGTTCCAAGGGTCAGCTGGTCCTGCCTCCTGTTCTGCCTCGCCACCCGACGAGAGAGCCTACGGACCCTCCGAAAGGTATACCATCCTCTCGTCGGCCAAGGGTCCACAAGCCTGAGCATAACAGAGACGGCTGTGGGAGGATATGATAGAGGTCTTTAAAATCATGAGAGGTCTTGGACGAGTAGTTGTAAATTAGTTATTTAAACTTTCGGATAATAGAAGGACTTGGGGGCATCCAAATGGCAGATGATATTTAATGTGGACAAGTGCAAGGTGATGCATATAGGGAAAAATAACCCTTGCTGTAGTGTTACACGATGTTAGGTTCTATTTTAGGCGCTACCACCCAGGAAAAAGATCTAGGCATCATAGTAAATAATACATTGAAATCTGCTTTAGAGATAGGTGGGGTTCTGCCGGAGGTGGGATCTGTTGTGGGTGGTGCAAACTGGTTGATTGGTGGTGCAAACTGGTTGACGGACAGAAGACAATGTGTGATGGTAAATGGAACTCTCTCTGAAGAGAGAGCGGTTTTAAGCGGTGTACCGCAGGGATCGGTGTTGGGACCGGTCCTTTTCAATATCTTTGTGAGCGACATTGCGGAAGGGATAGAAGGTAAGGTATGTCTTTTTGCGGATGACACTAAGATCTGCAACAGAGTGGACACGTCGGAAGGAGTGGAGAGAATGAGACGGGATTTAAGGAAGATGGAAGAGTGGTCGAAGACATGGCAGCTGACATTCAATGCCAAGAAGTGCAAAGTCATGCATATGGGGAGTGGAAATCCGAATGAACTGTATTCGATGGGGGGAGAAAGGCTGATGTGCACGGAGCAGGAGAGAGACCTTGGGGTGATGGTGTCTAATGATCTGAAGTCGGCGAAACAATGTGACAAGGCGATAGCTAAAGCCAGAAGAATGCTGGGCTGCATAGAGAGAGGAATATCGAGTAAGAAAAGGGAAGTGATTATCCCCTTGTACAGGTCCTTGGTGAGACCTCACCTGGAGTATTGTGTTCAGTTCTGGAGACCGTATCTCCGAAGAGACAGAGACAAGATGGAGGCGGTCCAGAGAAGGGTGACCAAAAAGGTGGAAGGTCTTCATCAAATGACTTATGAGGAGAGATTGAAGAATCTAAATATGTACACCCTGGAGGAAAGGAGGAGCAGAGGTGATATGATACAGACTTTCAGATACTTGAAAGGTTTTAATGATCCAATGACAACGACAAACCTTTTCCATAGGAAAAAAATCAGCAGAACCAGGGGTCACGATTTGAAGCTCCAGGGAGGAAGATTCAGAACCAATGTCAGGAAGTATTTCTTCACGGAGAGGGTGGTGGATGCCTGGAATGCCCTTCCGAAGGAAGTGGTGAAGACCAGAACTGTGAAGGACTTCAAAGGGGCGTGGGATAAACACTGTGGATCCATAAAATCAAGAGGCCGTCAATAAAGAGTGGGTGGCTCGCCAGAATGACGGCTACTGCCTGGAGATAATACCCTTATTCAATAAACATACACATGGTTACTGTGACTCCAACATCACTCTAAGCTACAACAGCAAGAGGAAATGTGGAAAAAAGGATTCGCACTCACAAAGTGGGGAGTAGCTGGCTTGTTACGGCGGTTACTACCCCAAACCAAATAAGCCTGATACTTCACTTTCAATACATATCCAGCATAGCTCTCTGCTTCAACGGCAGGGGAGAAGAAAAACTGATACTTCACGCATAGCTCTCTGCTTCAACGGCAGGGGAGAAGAAAAAAGGATTCGCACTCACAAAGCGGGGAGTAGCTGGCTTGTTACGGCGGTTACTACCCCAAACCAAATAAGCCTGATACTTCACTTTCAATGCATATCCTGCTTCAACCGCAGGGGAGAAGAAAAACTAATACTTCACGCATATCCAGCATAGCTCTATACTTCAACGGCAGGGGAGAAGAAAAACTGATACTACACGCATATCCAGCATAGCTCCCTGCTTCAACGGCAGGGGAGAAGAAAAACAACCAATAAGGGCTGAATAACACAGTCTGGGTAAAACAAATAAACATGGGTGTAGCTTGCTTATTGCGGCGGTTACTACCCCTACTACCCCTAACTAATCAAGCTTGATATTTCACTTGGTTGCAGCTCCATCACTGCTTTCTACATTAATGGTGGGGGTGGAAGGGAAATAGAACCAAAGAGCTAAGAGAAACAGATAAGTATGAGAAAAAAAATGTGAAGCTTGCTGGGCAGACTGGATGGGCCGTTTGGTCTTCTTCTGCCGTCATTTCTATGTTTCTATGTTTCTATATGTTTCTATGTGAGCAGGAGTACTCCAAGGTGGGTCATCTGGGTGTCTGAGCCTCACAGTGGCGCTCTTGGAGGCGATGGTCAATGCGGCCTGCCAAGTCGATAAGGTCCTCAAGGGAGGACGGGAGCTCGCAGGCCACTAGTTTGTCTTTGAGCTGGGAAGATAACTCGTCCAGATAGATAGCTCGGAGGCAATCTTCCTCCCAGGATAACTCTGTATCAAGAGTTCAGAATTCAATAGTGTAATCATGCAGAGCCCGTTGGTGCTTGCCACAGCCTGCCATCCTGGATCATCAAAGGTCTGACGGAAGACAGCCACAAAGTGAGATAGCTCTTACAGGAGTGAGTCCGAACACTCCCACAGAGGAGAAGCCCATGCCAACGCCTTACCCTCTAGTCAAGACAGGATGAAGGTAACCTTCGTGAGTTCATCTTGGAAGATGGACGGCTGCAGATCAAATTGTATGTAGCATTGGTTGATAAACCCTCTGAAGAGCTTGGAGTCCCCATTGAAACAGGGTGGAGCTGGGAGTGTCAGCAGAGCCCTAGAAGGCAAGGAAGATGGCTGGCTGGAGCTAGAACCAAAACTGGGTGACCTGATTGGGCATCAAGCTCGATGAAGGAGGCCAGTGCCTCAAGGAACCACTGTTGCTCTTGCACCTTGGAAGCCAGTCCTAGGATGGCCTGGAGGGCGAACAGCTCCGCCGAGTCCATGGCCTTGGCAACCTGTTGCACAGTAGGTGGACCCTTGGGCCGAGGTGGGGTTGACACTACCCGCAGAGCAAGCTCTATGGGTCCCCACCTTCGGCAGGCAGAGCTGGCTGATTGACAGAGGCCGGCTGGAGCTTTGCCAATACCAGCCCTCGTTCCCCACAGGTTGAGACCTTGGGTACCGGGGCCGGCTGGACTTAGGTGGGCCTCCATCCGAGATCTTCTTAGGGATGTCAAGGAAGTCAGCCAGGGACCAGCAGTGATGGTAGAAGAAGGTGATTTGGTCCGGATGAGGCAGAGTCCCAGAGACCTGGGCGTCAGTGAGAACAAGAGATGGACAGAGGGCAGCCGAGCAAGAACAGGCCAAAGCCTGAGAGACCAAGTCCAGAGTAGGTTCAACTGAAGCGTCGTAGAGCAGGCTGAAGTTAGGGCAGGTGGCAGGCAAGGAAGAGTGGCAAGACAAGCACAGATCAAACCAGGAGTCAGATCAAGAATGGTCAGGCAAGGCAAAGGTCAAACCAGGAGACGGGCAGGAGTGTACTCAGATGTAGTGAAGATCAAGCCAGATATTAACAGTAGCGTGCTCAGACGAAACAGAGATTAAGCCAGGTATCAATCAGTAGCATGGTCAGATGAAGCAGAGGTCAAGCCAGGTATCAATCAATAGCACGGTCAGACAAAGCAGGGTAGACACGGAACACAGGAACAGGAACGGATACCAGGATCAGGAACAGGAACACAGATGAAGCAGGAACAAACCAGGAACCAGGAACACGGAGAAAACGCAAGAACAAGCAACTAAACACACGAAAAGCATGGAGACCTGTTGCCAAGGCAAGGAAGCACTGGCTGGGCCCGGCCTTAAGTTCCGGGACCCAGTGACGTCATCATCCGGGGCCACGGGGTGGTATCCCACTGCAGCCCCTTTAAAAGCAGAGCCGATGCACGTGCCTAGGGAGGGTCACGGTGCAAGACGGCGGCGTCTCCCTGCGGACCTTTTTTTGTTTTAAATCACTTTTTTTTATTACTTTGGCAACACATGTAAAATTGGCATGCCAATAAAATTATCTGAATGTGAACAAACGGCAGAATTTACAGCTACAGAAGGATTATGTCTGGTAATGGCTGAGGATGTTTGTTTCAAAATGTTTAATCATTTTAATTCCAAATGGCTTACATTTTTGTGCATTTTCATAGGTTCCTGTATCTTTATTGAATTCCTAAGAATTTTTATATACTCTTATGAGGAGTTGAGACATCCACGGAGGAGCTGGGAGCATGGGGAGTGGCCCAGACACGGAGGCGGCCGCCCACGGCCGCAAGAGAACCAGGCACTGGAGCAGGCAAATAGGGGTAAGTGGGTCCGGCCGCAGGCCTACCGCAGCTGGCACACGCAACACATTGGTGCAACTCCAAGGACCCTTGATGGTGATGCCTCCGATGCCAGTGGATCGGTCTTCCGGTAACCAAAATGTTTTTTCATTAGTTTAAAATGGCACAAAAAAATGCAACCTGAGGGCTCCAAAGAAAAAGAAAGACTGAGGGGGCCCTCACATAGAACATATGCCATAATGGCATGTGTGGGCATGCCCAGCGAAACTTCTGACACTCGCCTAAGTCCTACTGGCCCCTGGAACCCAAAGGCTCAACCTGGGGGAACGGGCTTGGTGTAGGTCAAAGTTCTGGAAACTTTGACATAAGTATTCCAGGCTGGGCTCCATTGGATGATATCACCCCACATGTGAGGACAGCCATCCTACTTGTCCTCGCAGAATTAAGGAAATACTAAATATCCAATGTGAGCTTTCATTTCAAATTATTATTTGGAATCAATGTCAATTATGGAGGACATTTCTGACTATAATAAGAAATTAAGAGGTGTTTACTATTCTTTGTCTTAAAACTTATCCTTAATAACTGGAAGGATAGTTTCTTCCTAGAGATTCATATGTGGAATATAGTGTGTTTGATATACAGATCTGAAGCTGTTGTAGCTGAAAAATATAATAGACAGAAAATGTCAGAAAATCTGGAAACCTGTGGATCATTTGTTATCCCAAGTGCTGTAATTGCAACCTTTATTGTTGTATCATTAGATAAACAATGTTGTACCGTACAGTAGTAGTATCCTCTCAGATGAGTTATTGTCATGTCCACTAAATGGAAAGAGTATATAAAAATTCTTAGGAATTCAATAAAGATACAGGAACCTATGAAAATGCACAAAAATGTAAGCCATTTGGAATTAAAATGATTAAACATTTTGAAACAAACATCCTCAGCCATTACCAGACATAATCCTTCTGTAGCTGTAAATTCTGCCATTTGTTCACATTCAGATAATTTTATTGGCATGCCAATTTTACATGTGTTGCCAAAGTAATAAAAAAAAAGTGATTTAAAACAAAAAAAGAAAAAATAAATACAAAATAGTAATCACAATAAAAATAAAATTACAGGGTACAGAAAGGACAATAGCATGGACAATTCCCAGGTTTTGGTGCCGGTCCCTATTGTCCCTGGTCAGGTTGCATTTCTGGCCTGATGGCAGGATACCGCATACTTTGCTGCTCTAGCTGTTGCTTTTCCTTT
This sequence comes from Rhinatrema bivittatum, assembly GCF_901001135.1. Lineage (NCBI taxonomy): Eukaryota > Metazoa > Chordata > Amphibia > Gymnophiona > Rhinatrematidae > Rhinatrema > Rhinatrema bivittatum. The sequence goes on from NC_042617.1 coordinate 311,295,128, forward strand.
TCCCCCTGCAAGATGATACAGAGGGTTTCCTGCTCGTTCTTTTGTGGGAACTCTTTGATATTCTCTGTCAGCATTGGAAAATGTGCGTCTCTGATCTCTTTGTATTTTGCACGGAAAAGGAGGAAATGCATTTCTAATTCTCCAGTGTCTGCTTGGGCTTTCCAGTTCAGTCTCTGTCTGCATCTTTCTATTTCTAGCCTGGGATGACTTACTCTGGATGTCTCTCCTCTCTGCAGAGGCACCGCCCTCCCCTTTTGCTCCACATCCTTTTACATTAGTTCGAAACTAAACACCACTGTTGTAGCCGGTTATTTCAGGGGGAATGCGGAATCTCTTAGGACAATCATTTGTTGCAGACAGTGTAGCTCGGGTGAGGATTCGTAGAGAAGGAAGTCCTGTTATGTAAGTGCAAGGAATAGCAGACCGTCCAGTAGGAGTGGTTCCAAACTGGTCTGACTTTATTTACGAGACAGTAGATAAACAGATTACATGCCAAAGGAAACCATGAGTTGTTGCCATTCTCTGTTTCAGTGAAGACCGTTTGAATGAAGGTACAAGAATTCAATAAGGAATTTCTAGGTAGGGACTGTGCCAGCCTCCACTTTACTCTAATAGAAGGGTTAGAAGGATTTTAGTGTGTGCTTGGTCTTCATGAGCAGAGGCTTCACTCTGATCTCTGACCTGGGTTGAAACCTGCCCCACTCTTGACCTCTGGTGAGCGAGCGAATGCAGAAAGGATTCTCCAGGGTGGAGATTCCACATGGCTGTTCTGCATGAAACCTCCCTAGAAGCGTTAAGTCACCTGGCTAGAGAGCAAGATGGTTGTCATCTGCTCCATCCTGGCTGCTTACTACTGCACATTCCCTCTCTCCTCCTCTATCTCTGTCTCTCTGTGTGACTACACATTTTCAGTCACTCCCACCCCAGTACAATAATACATTCTTCCACTAGAGATCTCTATTCAGGAGAGTTACACTATTGTAATGCAACCTGCTATTTACTTGTACCAGGGCTGCTTTTTCCTAAGGGCAAAAGAGGCAGGTCCTACATAGCAGGGGCCTATTGCATGAGTACACAGGGCTTGGAGGGTTGGCTTATACGTCTGAAGAATCTGGTTCTGAGAACAAATATTCTTTTGAGATCCAGTGAGGAATAGGTACCCTCCAGAGGAGCTTTTATTCTGCTCTTTTATACAGAGAATGGCTGAGACCACTTTTAATCTAGAGGTAGATGATGAATCCAGGGCACCATAGATTGCCTTCTTCAGGGACCTCAATAACTCCAAGGAGTCAATGGCAGTGCTTGTCCATGAACTCCTTCAAAATATACAGAAAAGAATGTAGGAGACCTCACTCATTGTGCTTCATTTGGATAAGAAGATATCACCCAAAGTAAGGTCTCTCTCTATTGGCCAGTAACCTAAATCTCAGGCAGCAGAGGCAGTCTTCTGTTTTCTGCTTAAGCCCCTCTCTTCCCAGACAGTGTTCAGGAAACAGGAGAGGAAAGGGTAAACCTGAAGCAAACAGTGCACAGCAAAGAAGAGCCAATCTGCTCCCTATTCCAGCCCCCCTCTTCCTACCATTCAGGGACTGGATGGGATGGGGAGAGTTTAGAAGAAACACTACATTCTGTTCCCTAATTCAGCTCCTCCCCTCCTCTTATTCCCCCTGCTGTCCTCTATATCGTTCCATGGTGAGACCGCACCTTGAATTCTCTGTTCAATTCTGGTCGCTGTATCCCAAAAAAGATATAGTTGCAATGGAGAAGGTACAGAGAAGGGCAACCAAAATGATAAAGGGGATGGAACAGCTCCCCTATGAGGAAAGGCTGAAGAGGTTAGGGCTGTTCAGCTTGGAGACGGCTGAGGGGGGATATGATAGAGGTCTCTAAGATCATGAGAGGTCTTGAACGAGTAGATGTGAATCGGTTATTTATACTTTCGAATAATAGAAGGACTAGGGGGCATTCCAAGAAGTTAACAAGTAGCTCATTTAAGACTAATCGGAGAAAATTCTTTTTCACTCAACGCACAATAAAGCTCTGGAATTTGTTATTTATTTATTTATTTAACATTTTTATATACCGGGATTCATGCAAAATTTGCATATCGTCTCGGTTTACATTGTAACTGAAAAACAAGCATGAAGAATGCAAATTACATAGAACAGGGCATTAAAACTTGGGACAGAAAAATTGTTGCCAGAGGATGTGGTTAGTGCAGTTAGTGTAGCTAAGTTCAAAAAAGGTTTGGATAAATTCTTGGAGGAGAAGTCCATTACCTGCTATTAATCAAGTTTACTTAGGGAATAGCCACTGCTATTAATTGCATCAGTAGCATGGGATCTTCTTAGTTTTTGGGTACTTGCCAGGTTCTAGTGGCCTGGATTGGCCACTGTTGGAAACAGGATGCTGGGCTTGATGGACCCTTGGTCTGATCCAGCATGGCATGTTCTTATGTTCTTTTTTTTTTTAATTCTTTATTTATTGCTTTTACAAATAAGTACAACAAATAAAAGTTACACTTAGTAATATTATAATAACTGGCTCCTATCACAACCATTTATCCAGAAGAAAAATAACATAAATATATCAATTCTTTACCGGTCAGTTATTATTTCTAAATAAGGTAAAACAAAGTGATAATCTCCTGTTTTAAGCGGTTTTAAATCAAAATAATAAGTTTATAATAGGAAAAATATGCATTATCTATGACCCACTTCTTTTACATATACCGGAATTTATGCTACAAGAAGACCCCTGAGATCATCTGGATCTGTAAATATGTAATTCTTTCTATCTAATTTAACAATGCATCGACATGGGTACTTAAGCATATAATACGCTCCCATATCTAGCACATCCTTCCTTAGAAGTAAAAATGTCTTTCTTCGCAACTGAGTGGACTTTACTACATCCGGAAAAATCCAAACTCTTTGACCATAAAAGGTCTTTAACTGGTTACGAAAGAAAAACTTCATTATGTTATCTCTATCAGTGATAAAAGCACACTGAATTAATAAAGTCCCTCTTGTTTTAACTTCTAAATCTTCTTGAGATTTTTGCAGTAAGTCAGATAGATCTATTGAGCCATCTTTAGTTAATTTTAAATCTGGAATTTCTGGAATTTTTCTTTCTTTCTCCTTATTATCCCTTGTCAAATGCTCTTGCTCTAGATCCTTTTTTTTATTCCCAAATAAAATGCTCTTACTATAACAGGAAGACATTTATCAGGAATTTTCAAAATTTGCGATAAGTAGTTTCTAAATAATTCTATAAGATTCAACTTCTTAATAATTGGGAAATTATTTACCCTTAGATTTAAAGATCTTATGGAGTTTTCAAGATTTTCCATTCTATCTGCCTCCCCTTCAACATTTACCGTATTTGATGGTTTTGGATTTTTGTTCTTATGTCTGTGGGAAACAGGAGGGGAGGGATGACACTGGAGTTGATAGCAAAGCAAAGAAGAATTTAGTTTTTGTCTGCATATTTCTATTTCTAATTTCTGGTTACTTATTTAGTATTAGGTGACGGACTGTGTTCTGAATGTGTCACCAAGGTTAGCTATTCTGCTAGTGTGTAGTTTCTGTGTAGGGATCTATAGCAGTCTGGCTTTTTCTTTTTTTTCCCAACAGGATGTGTATTGTTGTTCTAAGGCGCAGTTACTTTTTCATGTAGGATAGTTTGAAATCTGGGAGTTAGTACAGGTTTGCTGCAGAGGTTCTGGGCAGAGCCGTAGCCAGGCCATGTGGCACCTATGGCCCATGTGAAAAAGTGCACCCTCATCCTGAGCACCACACACGACACCACGAACTGGAAGACTGTTAAATGGAGGGGGCTTTGAGTTTCATTTTCACACAGCAATTTCTCCAGCTCCTTTGGGCTTCCAACCCATTCAGAACCAGTAGAGAGAACCTGGTGCCAGGAGCCTTCATCACAACTCCTGGGGATCTTTATTCCCCTCCACTTTCTTTAATCCAGTCACTGCAGAATCAGTCCTGGGCCAGGGGCCATGCACCAGGGTTCCCTTCAGAACCCTACAGTCATTGGCCACCAGTCCAACTAATTGGTGTAACTCCCCTCCCAGTCATTCCCTCCCCACACCAAATTAAAGATTATTCAGATTTTATATGAAAAAGGATATTCTGAGCTAAAAATATCACTTATGTGGCACTCCTTTGGGTAGGCCATTAGATGTCTCTAATTCCCCATAGATAGGACTAGGAATTGGCAGCTCCTCCCCTATGAGGTAGCTGAAGAAGTGGACCTGGCTATAAGAGGGTCAAGGGGAGTTTTTGTAGGAGGAATCGAGGAGAGAGTTCTATGGGAGAGGAGCCCTAGAGTGAAGGGTCCTTTCCCACTGGAGAAGCCTACAGCCTTTCCCAAATTCTTTTGGGAGAATCAAACAGGTGCATATCCTGCCTGGTTAGGAGCTGTGTAGAGGGAAGTAAAGCAGCTCCAGAGTTGGACTGAGTCTGAAATATTTCAGTCTGGGCTTTGAGGAAAGTTTCCCCGGGTTCAGCGGCCAGGTCCTGACAATACTCTGCGAGAACAAAGAAGGAGAAATCTCCAACTATACTTCAGAGGAGCATTTTGAGAAGACCCTTCCCAGGATCTTCAGGCAGGAAACAGGTGCAGGTTGAGGCATCCTGTGAAGTCTACAGGACTCAGGGTAAGACTGGGGAAAAGTCCCAGGGAGCTGGTGCCATTCGGGACCATCCAGGAGCAGGGAAGCCATCATACTCCCCAGTTAAGGGAGTCAGGACTCACTCTGGAGCCAGAGAATCAGTACTTCCACAGGGAGAGTAAAAGGATAATCCATACACAATTACCACACTTGGAAATTGATTTGCTGTTTAACAAGAATCAGTGACCTTTTTATTTGAACACCCTATCCTGTGTTCAATCTCCTTGATTACGCTTCCTCAGAAAATACCTATCACAAGCAGCAACACAAGGAGAGGTCACTTCTCCCACCTGGGCCATAGCAGAAGCTTCCCCCATTGAAAGAACTCACCCCTGCAGACAGTGGCAAGGAAAGAAAGCCCCAAGAGGCAATAAATTCTTTTGTGTACCCTCTGAGGAGATGCCCCTCGGAAAAAAGGGCTACACTTACAACAACATCTATATTATATTTACATGTATTGCTGTGGTGCTAACTAGAAAACCCTGCAAAACAAGTAAAAGAAAAAAGGCCCTTGGAGCCAATATGCTATTAAGCCTATGGCAGCACAATTTAGGTGTAGGCTTGGCCATCAGAAAGCCACGAGTAAACGAAATGACAATTACAATATGCTAAACCTCCCATACCAAAACAGCACTAACTACCTGTTGTGATTTCTGGCCGTGGTAGCCCCCGGCCAGGACCCCTACCGGTGCGATGTGGCATACGGGACCCTCTCCTGGAGGCAGCTGGCCACGTGGGCCGCAGCGCGATTTCCCCAGCGCCTCCTCGAGCAGCATCGAGGAGTGTGCGGCAGGTCCCGCCCCTTAAAGGGGCCGCGGCAGGAGGACTCAGCCGGCCCCGGAAGATGACGTCATCACCTGAGGAGATTTAAACCTTTCCCCGGAAACGAGCAGATGCCTTGCAACAAGGTTAGTTAGTGGCTGCTGTGTTTGTGGTGTGCCCGCCTTGACCCTGCCTGGACCCGGACTCTGTTTGCTTGCCGCCTACCTTGACCCTGCCTGGACCCGGACTCTGCTTGCCGCCTGCCTTGACCCTGCCTGGACCCGGACTCTGCTTGCTGCCTGCCTTGACCCTGCTTGGACTCGGACTCTGTTTGATTGCCGCCTGCCTTGACCCTGCCTGGTTTTGGACTTTGGTTGCCTACCGCCTTCCTTGACCCTCGCCTAGGCTATTCCACTCCACCTTCCGGAGAGGAGTTCATCAGGACCGTTCCTCGGTGAGTACCCTCCGGACTAAGGGTCCACATCAGTACACTGCCAGCATTCAATCCTACCTATGAAAAGGCAACATTTCAAATATTACACCAGGCCCTAAACACCAAAACACTTCCTATTAAGAAAACAGAACAAACCAGGCTGTTATAGATTCCCACACACAAACTACAAGTTAGCAGAGCACCTCACTTTGTTCACCTGCAGAGCACTGACAGACCATCACTAAAATTCCTAATAGAAAGACTGTAAAGTGTAAATAGAAATGTGCAGACAAAAACTGAACTGGAAACCACAACAAGCCAGACTGTATGCAGTGCAACTATGGAAAAATAGAAATACCACCATTCCTCATAAAACATCAAACAATAAAATCTAGAAACACAGATCATAAATAGTAAAACCATACTAATAAAAATTGTTAATATTTCAAAACAGCTGATACATCAAATATGATCCAATAATTAAAAATGATAAGGATTAAAAAAATCCTCTGCTGTCCATATCTGGGAATTTTCCATTTCCAGATGACCTGAGATTGTCATGGATTAGCAGGGAGAGAGGAGGGGATTGTTGTATACAAACTTTCTCCATGCTTTCTTTCATACGTGCTCTATCAGTTACACATATACACACTTGTTTACTCTCTCATGCTCAACTATATACTCATACACACATGCTTGTTCACACTCTCTCACGCTCAATCATACACACACACATATACTCATTCAGTCTCTGTCACATAATAAATCATATACACATACAGGCTCATACTCTACCATAGGCTCAGTCATTCACACATGCTCATATGCTCTCTCACCCATGCTCAATCATATACACATACACACTTGTTCATTCCCTCATGCTCAACTATACACAAATATACACATGCTTATTCATTCTTTTTCATATGCTCAGTCATACACACACACACACACACACACACACACGCTTATACCTCTCTCTCAGATGCTCAATCATACACACACACACACACAGGCTCTTTCTCACAAGCTCATACACCTCTCTCACATCCTCAATCATGCATACACCCTCTCATAGACTCTCTCTCTCTTTCATCTAGCCTCCAAGTATGCTGAAGCATGGAAAGGGAGGCCAATGCTTCTTAGCATTGTGCAGGCCACACTGCTGCTGCTCTTTGCTGCTCCCTGAGGCCCTGCTGGCCTTGCTGCCGGCCAGGGACAAGGAGAAAGAGACCCATGCTTTTTGCGGCCCTGGGGTCACGCTGCTCTGCTCTCCTGGGGCAGGGAGGCCGGGGGAGAAGGAGGCCGATGTTTTTTTGCTGCCCTAATGGCAGCGCTACTCTTCATTGCTGGGACAGGGTAGAGAGGGGTCAGGAGTGTGGGCCACGTTGTTCTTCATTGGCCCGGCAGGAGGAGGGAGGAGGAAATTGATTGTTGTCGAGGCTCTGCTATTTACTGCCAGGGCGGGAGGGAGGGAAGAGGAGGCTGGACGCCCGCCGATAGTTTTTGCGTGACGGCGCCCCCTAGTGGATAGCGTCTGCGGCCGAGGCTGCATCGACCATAGGCTAGCTACGGCTAAGGTTCTGAGGGACTTTTTTGTAGGGCTTTCACAAAGTATCTGGTAATGGGGGGAGTTTGTGTCATTGTTACTGAGGAGACAACATAATTTGAATTTTTTTCCTACGGTGTGTATGGATTTCCTTTAATGTATGTTATGTATTTCTCTAAATTATTTTTGCAGACTATCCCCAAAAATCACATATGGCATATTCATCAGACCCAGTGACAGGATTTCTGAAACAAAGTTTAATATTTAAAAGTATGATGTCCAGTTATGTATTTTTATAGGAGTGGTCTTGGAGAGGTGGTGCTGGGGTAATAACGATTTTTTTAATTTAATTATCAAAATGTCAAGGGGGCCTATGGGCCTGAGAGTTCATTGAAGGAGAGGAGAATGGGAAGGCACAAGGCTGAAGGTACACCTTAGCAGAGAATTTAGAGGATAGGGTGTCCTTTATGGTTTTAATTTTGTATAATGATTATTTTTTATGTAAATGTTGATGTATGTTCTGATTTATGCTGTATATTGTTCTGGGGTAGGAGTGGTTAATTATTTTCATTTTATGTGTTTGTTTTTGACATATTATATATCACTATGGGTCTGAAAGGAATAAAGAAATAAACAGAGTGTGTAAAACCTTTGCACCAGCCCTTCACATAGCACAAGATCTTTAACACAGAACTCGCATCACCCCACACAGGCTGTAAGGGGGACATGCATGGGTCCACACGGGCCAAAAAGAAGGTAGAGATGCTCTTGCATGGGGCCCATCCATCAAAGTTTGTCCATGGCCCCTTAAATGGTTAAAAAAGCCCTGTGGCAGGGTTTGGCAACATGAACCGAATGTTTCTATTTATCAACTCTGTATACACTGATGAAAGCTCTGCAGGAAATCTTGAATTGTCAATACCTGCTGCCTTTAAAATCGAGTTCTTTCGCTTTGCAATAGGCTTGCAAGATTTAAGTTTTATGAACTTAATTCAAAAAATGGGCTACGACCACTCATAGTTTATCTCTAGAAAAGGACTTAGGGCCTACTCAATGAGCATATTCAACTGACACTTTTCCTGATAATTCCATCAATTTTAATTCCTGGATTACCCATTTTTCTAGTAAACCTGACTGTTCATCATCTTCAACACTCTCGGATATCCCCACAAAACACATTGTTTTGCCACAAATAATTTTCAAGCTCATCAATTTTCATGTCTCTGGCCACCATCATTTTCTCATTGGCCTCAAGTTTTGTGGTTAGAGTATTACTAAAAGCCTCCATAGATGAAATGAGCAGTTCTGCCTCATCAATCCGTTTACCAATTTCTGTTAGAGAAGTCTTGTCCTCACAGATATTTATTTATTTATTACTTGCCTTTTTATTTATTTACCCTATTTATATATCGTTGTTCCTAATAAAGATCACAACGGTTTACAATATGTTGTACATAATATACACGACAGTTACATTGACTTATGAGGTCGAACTACATACACATTAAAAATTGAGGATAGGTCAGAGGATAGGTTCTTAATGACACTGTCCTTGAGGGTGCATGCTCTATGTTCAGGTGATTTTAAGTTAGGTTATAGACATTTTGAAATAACCATGTTTTTAGGTCACGTTTGAATTTCTTTGTTTCTGGGGTCAGTCTTAGATACTCAGGTAGAGAGTTCCATAGCATTGGGCCAGCTATTGAGAATATGCAGTCTTATTTTTGTTAGGTGAGTATTCTCTAATGATGGCACAGCTAGCAGTCCTTTGTTTTGAGATCTTAATGATCTCTGTGGCCTATATGATTATAGAGCTACATCAACCAAACCAGAGTCGTTAGAATGGATGGTGGAAAGTATTAATGTTAGGATTTTGTAGTTGCTGCGGGCTTATACTGGTAGCCAATGAACAGCTATCAGTAAATATGATATGTGATTGAATTTCCTTGAACCAGTTAAGAGTCTAGCTGCAGCATTTTGTAATAGTTGTAGTTTTTTTTAGAAGACAGTTGGGAATTCCGAATAGAAGTGAGTTATAGTAGTCTAAGTTTGAGAAGATGAAGGTCTGCAGGACCATGCCGAAGTTTGCGTGAGTCAGCAATGGTTTCAGTCTATGTAGTAAGCACAGTTTGGCATATCCTGATTTGATTAATTTATTTACATGCTTCTCCATTGTTAGGTTCTTGTCAATCTGTATACCTAAGTCCCGTACTTGGTCAGAGGATGTAATGCTGAAGTTATCCATGTCAAGTATTTGAGGAGTCACTATAGGTAAATTTCTCCTCAATAGAATGATTTCAGTTTTATTAGTGTTTAGAGTTAGTTTAAGTTTGGATAGTTCATGTTGTACAGCCTTCATGTGTGTTGCTAGAGTTAATTTTGCATTTTCAATAGATTTAGTGCATGGTATATAGAACTGAATGTTGTCGGCATATAGGTAGAAGGTGATTCCTAGATCAGTTAGAAGTTTACATAGAGAAAGTATATAGATGTTGAATAGAACTGCCGAGAGAATTGAACCATGGGGGACCCCTGCATCAATCGGGAAGGTGTCGGACATGTGGTTGCCCAGTTTGACTTGGAATGACCTTTTTGAGAGGAATAAGGAGAACCACTTCGTCAAATTTATTCTGCAATCACATTATCATCTAGGACACTTTCTGCTGCTGTCATCTCATTTGAGTTGGTCATCTTATCATCAGCAGATTTGGTTTTATCTTTGTCTTTTTTCAATGTTTTAGCTAATATATCAGGAGTATTTTTAATAATAAATGTGTCCATACACTGGCTAGATCTTCATCCTAGGTTTTAGACATAGTAAAATTGCAAATTCAGGCTGAAAAACTTACAGTTGCAACAATACAGCTTGCTCTTTTCACCGCATCATGTGACCCCATTTTTTCTTTATTATAAGCATGTTTACATTTATATTTTTCTACGAGTGTAAAAGACAAATTAAGAATATTTTGCAGAGGTGACATCAGCAAAAATGTATTTTATAGAGGTGTTATTTGCATGAAGAACTCTTTATTGTTCTCAGTGAAACCCCATCCCCGGGTGCGAACTGCATGCCGATGAGGATATAAAAGAATCTACAATCTCTTCTGGGATGGGACCACTCTTGACTAGGTCTTTCACTGTCTTTCTTTCCCAGGGTCTGGATCCTTTGTTGGTGGAGGAGAAAGATTGTTCTTTCAGGGCCCGGAGTGACAGGGATGATTTCTTGATACTTTCTTTTATCCCTGGGAGAGGGGAGATTCAGCTTCACTGTGTGAGCTGTAAGTGCCAAATAAAGCACTGGAGCCACTGATTTAGTGTCCAAAAAGAAATACTTTACTGATGGGTAATCTGATGATATATGGCCAATATTATAAATAAAGTTTTTAAAAAAAAAGATGATATATGGCACAAAAACTCAGTCCTCTGCACCACAGCTTTACTCTTTGATTACTGTCTTTTGCCTCTAATCCATGCATGGGCCTCAATTATCAGGGCCAGAGAAACATCCACCCTCCAGGGCTTGGCTAAGTGCAGTCCCCAGGTGGTCAGAGTAACCTTTATTTGGGCAGGAAGAAAACCCTTCGAAAAACTCATAGAATTGGTAAATCGCAGTTTCTGCACAGAGAGTTATAATCCACTCTCTCCCCAGGGGTGAAGGCTCCAGATGGGTGCCCTCAATAATCTCAATATTCTCTTCCTCACAGTTAGATGTCTGTTCTTCAGCTTTTTCTCTCTTTGTCGAATCCCTGATGGAAGGGATCCTCTCAAGAACAAGTAGCTCAAGGAGTTCCTTCTAGTGGGCGGGAAGAGGGCAGCCAAACTTCCTCCCTGATCTTCTCAACATAAATTCTTCGTCCCCAAAGGGAAATAAAACACCAGAAGGTCCTGGCACTAGGTCACTACCATTCCCCTGTCCTCAGTGAGATGGCAAAAGGGCAGATCTTCCCTAGCCTGGGACCCCCAAAGAGAGGGTTCCCTGTGCCCTCTACCCCAGTAGTGGCCAGGGATCTCACCAGGCTTCTTACAAATTAAAGTATTTTTTCTAATAGCCCCAAAACAACCCTACCCACCAGGAAGTGGGTAAGCAGGGCAGATCCCTGATCTATCTTACTGACTCCAAGCAGTTTGCTTGAGTCCTAAGAGAAGGCCCAACACATGTCCAATAACTCCAAGAATCAACTACACTGTCCCCAAAGCTCTCGGGGGAGAACTGCTTAGAAAATCTACAAAGGGGGTGGCCATCCCAGCATCTCAGAGGGAGGGGCTGTATTTTGAATGATACCACCCCTAATTACAAACCTAGTCAGTCCCTAGCTAAGATTAATGCAGGGCACTAATGGCAATGTGCCTAGAGGAGCCATTACATCAGTAGCTTGGATATGTAATTACAACAAATGGAATAATGCAGGTTTCATAGCACACAAGGCACATGTTAGATACTGTCCTTTAAAAAAAAATTTCACATTATAAATTTTGGTACAATTCATGATTTGTAATCACTTTTTGCTTGATGTCTTTACATTGGACTAACAACACATTTGTGACTAGCTTTTGAAAGCCATGCTTCCATCATTGGATCAGTGCTTGGAAGAAAATCTATGTTGCTTCCTAGCATATCTACAGTGGTCAGTGGAACAACCTTCAGTGAAAGTTAGCTGTGAAATAAGCAGGGTAGCTGACTAATAAGATGCTGCAGACCATGCAATGGCAGCACCACCAGAATGTGGTGAAGACAGCAAATAACAATATTTTCCCTCTTTAAAAGCAACACAGATCCTTTGATGGTGTTATTTATTTATTTATTTAAAACTTTTATATACCGGCATTAGTGTGCAAACATCATGCCGGTTTACATTATAACAGACAGCTTGGAAACAAAGTACAATGAACAGGGAGGGGGGAGGGGAGCAAAAACCGTACAGATTACACAAGAGAAAAGTAGAGCAGGAGGAAGTTTAGCGTAACTCGTAATGAGATATTAGGAGGTGTAACAAGAGGACAATAAGGTAATTATATACAGGGTACAAAAATGAATTATTTACAAGAGCTATGATAAAAACATTATTCACATGTCAAAAATGATTTATGTAAATAGGAGGATTTGAGGTCTGAAAGGCCATCAAGTTGAGTAGAGGTAGAGTGAGGGGGGGTCAAAGGGAGGCTCCAGTCAGGAAAGGCTTGTCGAAAGAGCCAAGTCTTTAGTTTCTTTCTGAATTTAGCGTAGCATGGTTCAAGTCTAAGCAGGGTAGGTAGAGAGTTCCATTGCCTGGGGCCTGCAATTGAGATTGCGCGGTCCCTGGTGGAGGAGAGGTGGGCATTTTTTATGGAAGGTACTGTAAGGGTTCCTCTATTGGTGGCTCTAGTGGGTCGATCAGAGTGAGTAAAATGGAAGGGTTCATCTAGCCAGTTGGAGTTATGACAGTAGATAGATTTGTGAATGATTGAGAGAGTTTTGAAGACGATGCATGAAGGGATGAGGAGCCAATGTAGGTCTTTGAGTACAGGGGTAATGTGGTCTGATTTCCGAGTGTTTGTGATGACCCTGGCTACTGCATTTTGGAACATTTGTAAAGGTTTGATAGTGGAGTAAGGGAGGCCAAGCAAGAGAGAGTTACAGTAATCAAGCTTGGTGGAAAGGGTGGCCTGGATAACAGTCCGGAAATCGTGATAATGTAGGAGGGGTCTGAGCTTTTTTAGGACATTAAGCTTAAAAAAGCCTTCTTTAAGGATCGAACTAATGTATTTTTTTAGGTTTAGCTGTTGGTCTAGAATGACTCCCAAATCTCTCACACATTGTTGGGACGAGAGGACTTTGAAGGCTGGGTCATTGGAAATTGAGGGGTTGGGGGGTTGATGTTGGGATATGAGAAGAAGTTCCGTTTTGGAGGTGTTTAATGCAAGGTGCATATTGGTGAGGAAATTGTTTATAGAGGAAAGGCAAGTGTTCCAGAAGGCTAGGGCATCCGAAAGGGAGGTGTGAATGGGGATGACAATTTGAACATCATCGGCGTAAAGGAAAAATTTAAGGCCGAGGTTCGTTAGGAACTGACAAAGGGGGGTGAGATAAATATTGAATAAGGTGGAGGATAAGGAGGAGCCTTCCGGGACGCCTTGAGACAGGGAGTGGAGTGAGGATTTAGCATTACCTATTTTAACAGCAAATTTCCTGTTGGATAAGTACGATTTAAACTATAGGAGGGCTACGCCTGAGATGCCTATTTCTGAAAGTCATGAGAGGAGGTGGTTATGATTGATGGTGTCAAAGGCAGCAGATATGTCGAGTAGGGCGAGCAGAAAGCAGTTACCCTGGTCCATGCCTCTGATGACATGATCAGAGAGAGTGACTAGGAGGGTTTCGGTATTGAGGTGTTTGCGGAAACCAAACTGGGTCAAGTGTAGTATATTATTATTTTCAAGATACTCAGTGAGTTGTGAGTTCACTATACATTCCATAATCTTAGAGATGAGGGGTAGGTTCGAGATGGGGGCGGAAGTTGGAAGGGTCTTTGGGATCAAGAGAAGGTTTTTTAAGGAGTGGCTTGACAACTACCAGTTTAAGGGCATCAGGGACGGAACCTGAGGTGAGGGATGAGTTGATAATGTCGGCAATGGGTTTGGAAATGGTGTTAGGGATGGAAAGGAGGGCTTTTGTGGGGAAAGTGTCTGATGGGTGACAGGCAGATCTGAGTTTTTTGAGAACAGTTTCAATTTCCTTGGCTGAGGTAGGCTCTAGAAATTCAAACGAAGAAGTGATAGGATCTAATTGAGGGAGAGGGAGGGAGGGGGTAGAAGGTGATTGGTGATGGAATCTGAGGAGAATATTAGCAGTTTTATTATGGAAGTATTGAGCGATTTCTTCACTTCGGGTGGAAGCTTCATTGTCAGGGATAGGAGTCTGGGTGGGCTTGGTGAGGTCGGCCACGTATGTGAATAGGGCCTTGGGGTTATACATGTAATCGTGAATTTTGGATGCATAGAAGTCTCGTTTGGTTTTGAGGGTTGAAATCCTGTAGTGATGTAGGGCAGATTTATAGTTTGAGGCGTGTTGAGGAAAGGGGGTTTTACGCCAGATTCGTTCAAACTGCCTAAGTTTGCTTTTTAAGATTTTCAGCTCGCTGTGTACCAGGGTTGGTGATTTTTAGAGTTTGGTTGCAATTCGCGTTTGGAGATGGGACAAAGTTTGTTGGTGATTTCAAGTGTGATTTTAGTCCAGGAGGCCAAGGCAGCCTCAGGGTTAGAGCAATCAAGGTCGTGTATAGAGCTGGAGATTGCCTGGGATAGTTCCTCACCCGGACAGGGTTTACGAAATACAATAGTGGTGTTTTGCACTGGGTTATGCACTGGTGTTATGGCATGGTGAGTACTTGGTGTTTTGCACTGGTGTTATGGCATGGTGAGTACAGTTCACTGCTTTAATAAGCTGGCACAGTCTCCAGCCATTGAGCTCCATGCCCTCAATGGTAGAGCAGGTGAAAGAAAATCTCAGGATCTCAGTGCTTGTGAAGGAAGATCAAAACTGCAGTGTAATGAGATCTCCAGTTGTTTTGGTCTTCTTACAATTGGATCAAGGTCATGTTCTGTCAAGAACAGTGACAAAGCTGGTATTTAAATTTATTTAATTATTGTTTATTTAGCTCATGCCTTTTCATTGGTAGCTCAAGGCGAGTTACATTCAGGTACAGTAAGTATTTTAATGGCTTCTCTGTAATAAGAGAAGTCATGCATAGGTGTCTTTTATGAAAAAACATATTCCATCAAAAAATCTTAATGACCCATCCCCAGCTCCATCAATTCAGATTCACGGTGTAACTCTGGAGAATAATGAGTATTTCCTGCATCTCAGAAGCCATCTCTCACAGCTGGCTGACATTGCCAAAGAAATCCAACATCACCTCAAATGTACAAATGCAGCCTTCAGTCATCTGATGAAATAAGTGCTCAATGATCACAATATCAGATCTGAAACCAAGCTCATAGTTTATCTAATAGTTATGATTCTCACCCTACTGTTCAAAGCTGAGTCTTGGGGAATGTAAAGGAAACATCTCAAGGCGCTGAAGAAGTACTATCAATCTTGCCTGAGGAAGATCTTCCAAATCCATTCAGAAGACAGATGCACATAGTAATGTCCTCTTGCAAGCAAACACCATGAGCATTGATACATTCATCATCTGATATCAACTTTACTGGACCAGCCATCTCACCCAGATGTCTGACTGCAGATTATCAAAGGAAGTGTTATTGTTTCATCTAAGTCAAGGTATATTTTAAAGGAAGGGACAGGGGCAGAGAAAGCACTTCAAGGACATGCTCAATACCAAAATGAAGAGATGCAATATCGACATCAACTCATGGGAGACTATTGTCCAGGACCGTTCCAGAAGAAAGAAGAGTCTGAGATAAGGATTTCAGCACATGAGTACACTATGATGGCAACAGGAGGTGGAAAAGTAGAATCAGCAGCAGCAGCAGAAGCAGCATGCTGCAGACTGAATCAACAATGCAGGGCCACCCATCCTACTGGGAAACAAGTGCTCAAGTTGTGGCAGAATCTATTGAACTTGGATTACCCTCATCAACCATCTTCGGACTCACAGATAGGGCGATCATGGAAGGCAGTCACCCTTGACTGGGAAGGACTTGTGATAATAAAGAATCAGATCAGTAGAGAAAGAGCTACAGATGATGATGTCCGAATAAACCAAATTGACCCAAATATAAGATGGCTTGAATTTTGGCCAAACCCCTTATATTCAGGCTCCTATGGAAGAAACTCTTTGGTTCAACCATGATGGGATGCCAACGCCTCCTTCCCTGATAGACATGGTGGGGAACCAATGTTGCCTTCCTCTGCAAGGCCTAGCAGGACACTGATGCCTCCTCCCCTGCTAGGTAGTAAATAGATGATAAGATAGGTTTTGGGAAAACATGTTTCCAATAAATTCTGTCTTATGTTTGGCTGAATAGAGTACAAGTCAGGGCTGCTTTAACCATTTAAGGGGCCATGGGAAAACTTTAATGGATGGGCCCCATATTATTATTTTCATATTGACTGCCGCCCCTCCCTCTTCTTTCCAAACCCTGCTTCCCTCCGCCCTGTTGAAATGATGCTGCCAGTCACTGCTGCAGACTTCCTTCCATGTGCCGGCTAATGGCATGGCAGCCCATGTCACCTGCTCCTTCCAGCCTGTGTGGGCTGATGTATGAGCATCTCTGCCTGGCCTGTGTGGATCCATGCAATTCCTCCTCACAGTCTGTGTGGGGTGATGCGAGTGCCGTGTTAAGGGTCTTGTGCTATAGGAAGGACTGGTGCAAAGGTTTTACACACCCTATTTATTTTTTATGTCTTCCATTTACGAACCATTTTCTCATCAGACCTGTAGTGATATATAACATAAATCAAAAACAAACACACAAAATTAAAAGAATTAACCACTCCTATTACCCCCAGAACAATATACATCGTAAATCAGAACATACATCAAAATTTACCTAAAAGATAATCATCATACAAAATTAAAACCATAAATGACAACCTACCCTCTAAATTTTCTAAGGTGTACCTTCAGCCTTGTGCCCTCCCATTCCTCTCCAATGAACTTTCAGGCCAATATGCCCATTGAGATTTCAATAATTAAACTAAAAAATCATTAAGACCCCCAACACTACCTCTCCGAGGCCAATCCTGTAAAAACACATAACTGGACATCATACTTTTAAATATTAAACTTTGTTTCAGAAATCATGTCATTGTGACTGATGAATATGCCGCATCTCAAAAAAGATATAATTGCGATGGAGAAGGTACAGAGAAGGGCTACCAAAATGATAAGGGGAATGGAACAACTCCCCTATGAGGAAAGACTAAAGAGGTTAGAACTTTTCAGCTTGGAGAAGAGACGGCTGAGGGGGAATATGATAGAGGTGTTTAAAATCATGAGAGGTCTAGAACGGGTAGATGTGAATCGGTTATTTACTCTTTCGGATAGTAGAAAGACTAGGGGGCACTCCATGAAGTTAGCATGGGGCACATTTAAAACTAATCGGAGAAAGTTCTTTTTTACTCAACGCACAATTAAACTCTGGAATTTGTTGCCAGAGAATGTGGTTAGTGCAGTTAGTATAGCTGTGTTTAAAAAAGGATTGGATAAGTTCTTGGAGGAGAAGTCCATTACCTGCTATTAAGTTGACTTAGAAAATAGCCACTGCCATTAGCAATGGTTACATGGAATAGACTTAGTTTTTGGGTACTTGCCAGGTTCTTATGGCCTGGATTGGCCACTGTTGGAAACAGGATGCTGGGCTTGATGGACCCTTGGTCTGACCCAGTATGGCATTTTCTTATGTTTCTTATGTGATTTTTGGTCATAAACTGCAAAAATAATTTTGAAAAATATATATATTTATAAATTAAAAGAAATCCATACTGCATTGGTTTAAGGTAATCTCTGGTTTGGCTGGATGGGCCGAGCTAGAATTTTTCTCCATATTTTTATTTTCTATGATGTTGTCTTTAACTTTGGGCAATACCAGAAAGGTGGAATATAAAATGTTAAACAAATACATAGCATAGGAAAAAAATTCAAATTATGTTGTCTCCTCAGTAACAGTGACACAAACTCCCTCCATTTCCAGCAACCAGGCCGATACAGTACAGTGCGCTCCGGCGCATCCGCCGGAGCGCACTGTTAACCCGCGTTTGGACGTGCTAGCTATACCCCTTATTCACAGGCCGATACAGTAAAGTTCGCGGGAGAGCGGGCGAGTGCCCGCTCTCCCTTCGTGCGTACAGGCCACTCTCTTTTAATTAATTTTTAACTTTTGAAACTCCAACTCTCTCCTCAACTCTCTCCCGCGAACTTTACTGTATCGGCCTGAACGTGAAGTAACACAAAGCCCTACAAAGAAGTCACTCAAAATCTATACAACAAACCTGTCCTAACTCCCAGAACTCAAAAACCCTACATGAAAAAGTAACACTTCAATATTCCACTGCGCCTTAGATCAAGAATACACATCCTGTTGGGAAAAAAAGAAAAAGCCAGACTGCTATAGATCCCTACACAGAAACTACACACTAGCAGAATAGCTAACCTTGGTGACACATTAAGAACACAGACCGTCATCTAATACTAAATAAGTAACCAGAAATTAGAAATAGAAATATGCAGACAAAAACTAAATTCTTCTTTGCTTTACTATCCACACCAGTGTCATCCCTCCCCTCCTGTTTCCCACAGACAGGACAGAAGGGGGAATAAGAGGAGGGGAGGAGCTGAATTAGACAGCAAAGTGCAGTGTTTCTTCTAGGCTCTACCTATCCAGTCCCTGAATGATAGGAGGGGAGGAGGTCTGGATTGGGAAGCAGATTGGCTCTTCTTTGCTGTGCTCTGACTGCTTCAGGTTTACCCTTTCCTCTCCTGTTTCCAGAACCCTGTCTGGGAAGAGAGGGGCTGAAGCAGGAAACAGAGGGCTGTTCTCCGCTGCCTGAGATTTAGATCACTGGCCAGAAGAGAGAGACTTCACTTTGGGTGATATCTTCTTATCCAAGCACAATGAGTGAGGTCTCCTACATTCGTTTCTGTATATTCCGAAGGAGTTCATGGACAAGCACTGCCATTGACTCCTTGGAGTTACTGAGGTCCCTGAAGAAGAAAAGCAATGGTGCCCTGGGTTCATCATCTACTTCTAAATTAAAAGAAGTTGTCTCAGCCATTCTCTGTATAAAAGAGCAGAATAAAAGCTCCTCTGGAGGGTACCTATTCCTTACTTGAGGAGGAGAAGGGTCGAGGGGATGTAATAACAATATTCATCCTCAGAACCAGATTCATCAGACCTATAAGCCAGATCCCAAGCCCTGTGTGCTCATGCAGTAGGCCCTCTGCTATGTAGGACCTGGGGCAGCTGCCCTTTTTAGCCATAGGTAAAAGCAGCCCTGCCCTCCTAAGCTGAAAGTATGGAACAAGGGGAAAATGATCCTGCTTGAATCGACCAATGAGGCAAAAGATTATGTGAAACCAATGTCTGCTAATTGAATTGTATGCTAACCATTATATGGACGCAAATCTGCAAGGTTTGGCTGACTTCACTGTGAAAAATGCTCAGTTTGGTTGCTTCAGCAAGATTTTTACTTGATGCATGTTTAACAGGTACAAATATCTTGAAATTTGGTGCTTTCTCCAAAGTAAGTGACATTTATGTTTTCATCAAAACACTTTGTACCTTTTTGTGATTTAAACGGAGCCTAGTCATTGTTGAAGGATCCGGCTGATGTCAATTCAGCCTGCGCATTGTTTGATGACCGAGACAAGTCTTTAGTTTGAACGAATTGTTGACGCAGCCATTCTCTGAAGGAACTACTAATTCCACTGCTGCATCAAATCTTCCTTTTGATGTTGTCTTACTGGCACAACTATTTTGGAAAACCAGCGGTTTTCCCAGTGGGAGTGACAATTCCTGCTTATATCATAGTCTTTTACGTATTTGCCTGATCCAGTTGGAGATTAATAGCAGACAAAGAGCCCATCTGATGTCAAGGCCGGATGTGCTTTGCTTGTTGCATGTGACAAGATTTTAGTTCTGAATGGCTTGTCGGAGTAGTTACCTGATGAAGGAACTGGGTATTTCTCCAAAGCAAAGTGCTACTTAAAGTTTTCTTTTAGAAGTCCTGCAACTTTGGAGATGCATACTGGCACTATGTTGATGATAACTTTATTTTACTGACATGTCTGATTAGGGGTTGCAAATCCTATGAGCGCTATTTGATTTAAAGCTTCTAATACTGCGGCTTGGGGGAGGGGTCACCTGCACGCAAAACTTAGGACCTGACTCCACTAGGAGTATATGTATGGGTTATGTATGATCTCAGACATACCTGACCGCTACCTGCCTCTGACCTTTGCCTGGACCTCGGACTTGCCTGAACACCACCTGCCTACAATCCCAAGCAAGCCTAGGACCTTCTCTTCTGCCAATGGCAGAAACCTCACCTAAGTTCTGCCAGCCCCGGTACCTAAAGGCTCAACCCTTCAGGAACGAGGGCTGGGATAGACGAAGCTCCCACTGGGTCTCTGCCTCATCTGGGTTTGCCTACCGATGGTGGGAACCTGCAGGGTTCCTCCCTGCAGGTAGCACCAATCCTGCCTTGGCCCAAGGGTCCACAAACGCAACACACGAATCATGTGTTTTTTACTTTTTTGTGCTATCAGATACAAAGGTCTATCGTGCTGATCAGGAAGACTGCTGATCATAATGGGACAAACCAGTCCTTCCATGTTTAGATGTTAGTTCAGCAATATTCTGCTATGTTTGTTCTTATAGTGCATGAAAGTTAAATTAGTGGCATGGAATGTTTTAGGATTGGGTATGCCAGTGAAACAAGAGAAAGTGCTTAGTCATTTAATCAGTTGCAATATAATATTGCATTATTTCAAGAAACATATCTGTCAGAGACTGAGCACAGAAGCTTGAAGAGGAGATGGATCGAACAAGTATTTTCTGCCACAGGTACATCAACAAATTGTGGAGTAACTATTCGGATATACAAAATATTTCCTGTAAGAAGGTGAAGATGCTGGTTGATCCTAAAGGTAGGTTCATTACTGTAGAGTTAATGAGTAAATTAACATCTCTGGTCTCTGCATATGCTCCTAACAATTATGATCATTCATTCTTCTGTACTCTGATGTCAAAAATATTAGAGATGGGGAATTATCCCATTATATTTGGTGGGGATTTGAATGGCATTGTAGATCCATTATGGGGTAGATAGTCTAGCGGAATAGTTTCTACCATGACTGACAAGAAGAGGGTGAATTTTCTGTGTAAATAAACATCTCAATGTCATAGACATTTGGAGAGTTCTTAATCATTTTGTTAAGGATTTTACACACTATGCTAGAGCCCATATTATGAGCCCCCGAATTGACCAAATATTAATCTCTGAGAATTTGTTGGCTTCAGTTATATGTGTAGATATTGAAAAAGTAGTTATTTCAGATCGCTGCCCAGTAACCTGTATACTTCCCATAGGTGACATGTATGATTGGACTTCACTATGGAAAATGCCTCCTGATTTTATAAATGATAAGGACTTCCCTACTGGGTGAGCAGCAGTTATATGACTGTACAAATGCTCAATATAGGGAGAATCCAGTTATGTTTGGGGAAACTGCAAAAACTGAGTTTCATGGCAAGATCGTTAGTTAAGTGAAAGCAAAATGTAGAAAGTTAAATAACACAATCATAAACTATGAGAAACAGTTAAGTTCCTATAAAGTGAGATTAGTGAGAAACTTGGATAAGAAGGTTTTAGAGGATTTAAAACATTTTCAAGAGGTGTTTAATGAGTTCCTACACCAGAGAGCCACAATGGCTTTGCAGTTTATCAAACATATGTTTCATCTATATGGTAATAAACCTGGGTGAATGCTGGCTAATGTGGTGAAAAGCCAAATCCCATCCCGGTTTATATTTTCTGTTTGTGAGGCCAAGGCGGTAAATAAAGGTTTCTACTAAAGTTACCAAGGCGGTAAATAACGGTTTCTACTAAAGTCTTTGTAGATTACTATCAGTGACTGTCTTCAGGAGAAGAGGTGACACTGACATGATAAGATCTTAATTTTTATATATCCTGGACTAACCAGCAACCATACAACTTTATTTTCTGACTAATAATTTTTTTTTCCATGTGTGTGAGTGTTGGGGTTTTCCCCATTGTTTCCTATGGAATTGGGATTAGTAAGTGTTTCAGAGTGATTGTAAATGAAGCAGTGTAGGGATTGAAGAGTGCGTCTGAAGTGTTTTTAGCTTCATGCCCTTAGCTTGTGCTGATGTCTCAGCCCCTTTTGCTATAGGGGACCAATGCCATCTGAGCAACTTTACATGTCGGAAGAGAGATAAATGAGTTTATGTATAGGGAAATGAGGCAGCTATTGCGTTCTGCAGCTCAGAGCCGGACGGGTTCCAAATGCTTCATTATACACTCACTATCGCCCATTTCGCAGCTATTCAGCTTCCTGCACAGCCTCCTACAGTTCTGCATACATGATCTCCTTTTGCAGCCTCAAATTGGGCAAATCATACTGAAAGTCATTAAGATTTCCTTTTTCATTCTGATTTGTATTTCTTTTTTTTTAGGTTAATTAGTGCTTTAAGTTTTTCTGAGAGCCTCCTTCTACTTAGCTGCTTCTGTAGTTATAAATCTATGTAAACCAGTGACACTGCTGTATTAATTGTCACAGGACTATGCTGGATATGTGTGAAGTGTCAAACTTCACGCATATCCAGCATAGTCCTGTTAGAAAGTGTTAGAAAGTGAATTAACTCATGTGCCCATCACTGAAGTGACTTGCCAAAGGCCACACCCAGAAAGTGAGCAGTAGTGTGGGGATTAGAACGGGGGCACCGAGTGCTACGTGATTTGGCCAAGATGCAGAGCTGGGATTAGAACTGGCACAGAGAGACACCGTGAGCTGCCCGCAGTCATTTGGCAAAGTGTTTGAAGAGCAGGGGCAAGGGGGCTGGATGCTTGAAAGGCGGTGAAGGCAAAAACAGTAAGAAATTCAAGAGAGCCCGAGAGAAGCTCAGAGAATGTTCAGCTGTGAACACAAGTGAGAGGAAAACTAGAGATCAAGGGGGCTCTATGCATTGCAGCAGAAGTGAAATTGCACACAGTCCTTATCAGCCATTATATTGTATTTTTCTCTTTCTGTTATCCTACTGCATAGTTCTGGTCTGTGAACATTGTGCCTGAGCTTCTCCCACTGGAGCAGTGATTCTTGTACTTTGTGACAAGTTTTCCTGACAGAGGTAAAGAGTCCACATTTTTGCAGTTTTGTTTTTTTTTAATAAATTTATCAAGCAGCAGATGTGTCGGTGTCACTTGAGCTGTCAGTGCTATGCATGCTCGGTATTCAGGTTTTCAGGACAGATCATTTCCTTAAGACATCTCCACAGATGGTGTCATCAGTTTGGTAGTTAGCAGGTGTTCCAACCTGTATATCTCCTTTATGAAGAGGTATTACTTTAAAGCGTGCCTAGTGTTCTGTGCCTGAAGAGTTATTGCCCCTCAGAGGCAAGTTAGGAAACTTTGTACAGGACTGTGAAATCAACCAACCACAAAGCAAGACCCTAGGGTACAGGGGCCATCGGGTGGCTCCAGTTCATGTGAGAAAGGCTGGGCCAGGCCTGACTTTAGTTTCTGTCCCAATTGCATATCATGGATGTCGGCATTACAGATCCCCACACACAAGGAGACAAAACCAGGAATAGATCACCCTGTCCCTGGTAACCTAAAGCCACCTCGTGACTTCTGATTATGGCAGATCCCATCATTGTGATTGTGCAGTGACCAGAAGCTGAGGAATGTCCAGCGACAATGCTTCTCCAAAGTCATTAGTGAGACCTCGCCAGGAATATTGTATCCTATTCTGGAGAGTATACCTCTGGAAGTACATAGACAAAATGGAGATGGTACAGAGAAGGGCTAGCAAAATGCTAAAGACCTAACTATGTATACCCTAGAAGAGAGCAGAGACCAGAGGGTTACTTGATAGACATTCAGATATCTCAAAGGAATAAATAATGCACAATAAGCAACACGCTTTCAACGTAAAGGGAAGTCTAAAACAAGAGGTCAAGCTGAAAGGAGCAAAGGGAATAGACCTTGGAGTAACAGTGCTGTGTTCTTCTAATAATACTATAAAAATGATTAGTAGTTGTAGTAGTAACATTAGAAAATATTTGTTCACAGAAAGGCTGGTGGGATGCAGGAAACAGCCTCCCAGGGAAATACAGGCCTGAATTTGTCAATAGACACACTAGGCCTGTACAGTGGCAAATATCTGGGGGCGGCAGGCTGGCTGAAGGTTTTCTGACTTCCAGGTGTGCTGATATTGCTCAACAAAAAACAGCCCCCCTGCTTCCTGATCCAGCACATAACCTTAAACAGGCAGCAGGCAGGCAACATCAGTGAAGGGGTTAAACCTGGAGCAAATATAGCAAAAAAACTATTCAACTCTCTAATCCAGCCCCTCCCCTCCTGTCATTCAGAGACTGTATCTCAAAAGGGACAGAGACAGGATGGTCCAGAGAAAGGCGACCAAAATATTGGGGGGGGGGGGGGTCTCCATAAAATGACTTATGAGGAGTGGTTGAAAGACCTAAATATGTATAAATAAATAAATATATAGGAATAGCCTAGTGGTTAGAGCAGTGGGCTATGAACCAAGAGACCAGAGTTCAAGTCCTGCTGTTGCTCCTTGTGACCTTGGGCAAGTCACTTTACCCTCCATTACCTTAGGTACAAAACTTAGATTGTTAGCCCTCTGGGGATAGGGAAATACCTACAGTACCTGAATGTAAACAGATGTGATATCTCAGATTGAATGTCAGTATATAAAAATAATAAATAAATAAATGTATTCCCTGGAGAAGAGGAGGTACAGGGGAGACATGATACAGACCTTCAGATACCTGAAAGGTTTTAACAATGCACAATTGACAACCTTTTCCTTTGGAAAGAAATCAGTAGAACTAGGGGGTTGCATAATGAAACTCCAGAGAGGACAACTCAGAACCAACGTAAGGAAATATTTCTTCACGGAGAGGGTGGTGGATGCCTGGAATGCCCTTCTAGAGGAGGAGATGAAGACAAAAACGGTGAAAGATTTCAAAGGGGCATGGGATCCCTAAAGGTTAGAGGATGGAAATGAAGAAAAGGGTGCATGGGGCTAACTTGCTGATGCAGCTGTTACCACCCTTAACCAATAAGCCTGATACTTCTGATACAACTCCAACATTGCTCTCTGCTTCAACAGCAAGAGGTAATGGGGAATTGGACTCAGACAGCAACCAACAAGGGCCCTGACTTTGACGGTTTGGGAAACTAAATATGGGGGTGACCTGTATTGCACGGCAGATGCTAACATAAGCTTGCTGGGCAGAATGGATGGATTGATTGGTCCTTTTCTACTGTCATTGTCTATCTTTTTAACTCAGCCGCAACTACATTCATAGCCAAACTTGTATTTTACCCCAGCTGCATAGGTGTAACAGTGTCACTATGATTTTGAAAATGTGTGTATGCTGGTAGCAGGCCCCGTTGCCCCCAGGGGATTCCATCTTTCAGAATTTGTCCATTGGCGGTGCCCGTATACAGAACATCACCAATATTTACAATAGATTCTGGTCCAACAAGCTGACCTTCAAACAACCTCTCTACCTGGCAGCCCCAACATAAGAGAATTTCCCATGGCTGCTGTGGCATCCCATCCCACCCGATGGCCCAACTAAATAGGAGGCCTGTGCCACTGAGGGATTCTATCCCACCTGTGGCCCAACTGAAGAGGAGGTCCTGTGGCCATCAGGAGATCCTTTTCCATCTGGCGATCCAACTGAAGAGGAGGCCTGGGGCTGTTGGGGGATCCCCATCCTGCCTGGTGGCCCAACTGAAGGGGAGACTCCAGGGTTCCCAGTGACCAAAGAAGAAAGTGAAAGAGCCCATATGAGAACATGTGTGTATGAGAGAGAGCGGGAGCATGTGTATGTGTGAGCATGTGTGCCTGTGAGCGTGTGAGAGACAGGAGTGTGTGTGTGTGAGAGAGATTATGTGTGCCTGTGAGAAAGGGAGCCTGTGTGTGACCATGTGTGAGTGTGAGGGAGGGAGTGTGTGTATGTGAGAGGAGGAATGAATGAGAGAAGGCATACCGGTGCTAGCCAGTTACATTTTAGCCAAACCTCTGGAATGCCTCTGCCATACTTCTTTTTATTCAGTTAAATTTTGGCCTGGTAATGACTTAGCCTGCTAAAATTTTGCTTGTGAGAAGAGCAGGAATTTCAGATCTCAGGGTTTGTCAATCTAGCCAGATAAAAATCTGGCTAGATTTGTCAATCTAGCCATTTTGAATATTGACCTCATATGTGTCTAGCTGGCTTTTAGTAAAACAAAAGATGGGCATGTCCTCTTTCTTCGCTTCCTCTGAACACCTGCTGCTTGCCACTGCCACAGACAGGCTGGATAGACCTCTACTCTGACCCAGTTTGTCGTTTGACTGTTCTTCTGCTTAAAGCCCCCGACCCAGGTAATATGTTCCAGTATGGGAACACTACCCTCATTAGAAAGATTTTTCTAATACCTAACTATGAATACTTGTTTTATTATTATTTATTTATTTTGCTTAGCACAATTTCTTAACCAAATGTAAAGCAATGCGATTTGTATGATAGTTCAATGCAGTTCCAAATTAACCTCCTGAGCCATGGTTAAGCGAGGTCTGTCATCCATGTAGGCACTAAGAAGGCATGCTGCAGGTAGACAAATTAGAATAATTTTATATTTTTTTCTAACATTTTATAGAGACTAGCATGCGATCCAGCTACTATGAAAAGTGCCATTTTGTCTGCATGATGCGGCATCAGTGATGTGCATCCTGGGAGACAGCAGTATTTCAAGGACTTTATGTTGCTGTATAGCATATCTACAATATGCTGCAAGTACAGTTCAAAGAGAGCAGCATGATGGAATGTCCAAGGATAAAACTTTAAATGCTGCTAATAGAGTGAGAGCATGCTGAGATGGAGACGGAGATGCCAGCAGTGTGAAACTGGATTCTGTGCAGATTGTGATCAGACAGATACAAAAGTCATCCATGCACGATGAGGTCCAGACAACGTGAGACCCGTCTTCTAAAGAACACATGGATCTGCAAACCAGCAAAATGTTGGTATGGTGGGGCCTATGCATGTCACAGTATGAGGACCAGGAGATTCAGTGGCATTGAAACAGAAGGAAAAAACACAAGGGACCAGCAGACAGGAACAGGGGATTTATATTTATTTATTTATTTTTAATTTTTATATACCGAAGTTCTAGTAGGGACTACAAATCACTCCGGTTTACATAAAACGAAGAACTGCTCAACAGATAGCGGAGCTTTACATGGAACCGTATAACATATGGAACAGTATAACTGGTTGACAATTTAACATAGTGCTAAATAAAGTGATAATATTTTAACTGGTAATAAATAAAGAAATATAATATTTTATATAAGAAGTATAACTATTTAACGTAGCAATAAATATAAATATAGGCAATGCCTAATATATATATGAAATAAAGTGAATTTTTTTTTTTTAAAGTGAATTTTAGGATCTACCAACAATGGGAATGGAATAATCTGTGCATTAAAATAAATGTTTTGTCATTTTTCCTAGTTTAGATTTTGAACTGGGCAGACTTTGCCTGCCCTGGCAAGCCACCCGTATCCACATAAATTGGATTCTGTTTTTAAACATTGTATAATATCTTCAAAATAGAAAATACTTTTGGTTTGATTGCACAATTAAGGCCAGGGTAGTTGGGAAGATACAATTAGAATGAACATTGGAAAAACTTGCAAAATCTGCAATTTTCATTTTTCTACATTTTCTTGTTGTCTGGGTTTTGGGTTTTAATTCACTCTGCTGTGCTTGTTTACTTTTCTGCTGCAGTTCTCTGTGTCCAACGGTATCACAATATGCAAGCTCCAAGCTGCCTGTCCTTCTTGGAGCTGAACAACTGACAGGGTGAAGACTGAAACCCTCATGTAATAAGGTATGCTCGGCTGTGTGCACATGTTAATGCACAATTATGCACACATTTTTTTAATAGAACTTTTATTCCTGATTTAGCAAGGATTTAGCAAACAAAAACTTTGCACACAAATGCGAGTTACACAGTGAGCACTAATTAGTGCTCCAAGCAAATCCCATGTTAGCCAAAGCAGTTACTACCATAAGAAGCTTTCTGGGCAGAGTGGATGAACTATTTGGTCTTTTTCTGCTGTCATTATTGTTATTATGTTATTAGCTATTTAATCCTCAGTGCAGAGAAGGGCATAGGCTTAACTCATTTTCTTAATGCTAGAAATTTAACTTCTGGTCAGAGATGGACTAAAGTTTCTCAACTTGAACCTAGAGTTCAAGGTGTGGGGATCCTATACTCGGAATTTGTGCCCATAAATCATGTTTTATGCATGCTAAGCGTACCTTTCTGTGCACATTTTTGAGTTAGTGCATTTTTTTAAAGCATGTCATTAGCTTACTGCATCAGGAATCAACTCTTTTTTAGCATGTGAGTAAAGAAAATAGGTGCTGAACTCATATCTTGTTACATCAGAGCCTGAGTTAGGACTGCCCTCTCAACCAGGGCCACCTGAAAAGACTGATCCAGTTCTGGTTTTTTGCCCTACTGCATGCATGGAGTAGTTTGCTCTGATTTTTTTCCCAGGAAAATCAGACCTACAAGTGCCTGCATGCAATGGGGTGAAGCCAAGGTTGGATCAGCCTGTCCCGGATAGCCTGGAACAATCTGGTAACCTTCACTTGGAGTAAAACCAAGACTGGCTTCATCAGGTAATCCTACCACAGGAGCTTCAGCTAACTGCAGGGGAGGTCAAGAAACTTGCCAGCACCACAGACCGAGCTTTGCCTGTAATACTTTGATGCAGACAAGACAGGTATGGAAAGTCATACAGTGAGTGGACACAGCTGGAGAAGGTCACCAGAAGGCTCCAAGTAATCAGAAACAGGGGCAGTTCTATCATGGAAGGTGGCAAAAAGTGTCCCCCCAAAATACCCCCCACAGCAAGCACCTCACTTCCCTACAGCAGCCAACTCACTTTCCTGCCTCAAGTCCCGAAGCAAGGTGCCAGCGGGGTTCCCATACCCTGGCGGCAAGAAAAAAGTCCCAGCAGCTGCACTATTTATAGATGTATAGGTGGGAATCCCAACCCCAGCAGCAGGAAGATAAAGACCCACTCCAGCGCCGTGCATCAGCCCCGCCTGAGAGGGCTGCGGTTGTGGGGAGGCCAAGCTCCACCTACAAAAGACAACCTGGTGGCCCTGATAGCTGAAGAAGAGCTGGAGCCATCAAGTGAATGTTGGAGATGGGGTGAGAGAAGGAAGGGTGGGTGAGAGAAGGGTGGGTGAGAGAAGGAAGGGTGAACAGAGGACAGTGGCTGAGAGAAGGAAAGGTGGGGATTGTGGTGAGAGGGAAATAAATGAGAGGGAAGGGAGCTAATGGAGGAAGGGATTAGGGAAACGAATGGAATGAGGGGTGAGTGGAGGGAACAGAATGGGAGGGAGCATTGTGAGTAAGAGGAAAAGAGTGTGCAAGAGAGCATGTGTGAGTAGGAGGTGGAGGGATGGAGCAAGCATGAGAGCGAGCATTTGTGCAGGTAGGAGAGTAGAAGAGAAAGTTTGTGTGTCCCACTCCCTCCCACGTCAAACACTACCCGCCCCCCACCCCCAAGTCCACAACAATCTCTGGGTGACTAGAAACCAAACATTCCCAGGTATGGAGAATGAGGAATTTTTTCCTCCTTAGTAATTTTAATTATTGGGTGCTATTTGATGTGTCCACTGTTTTGAAATATTTTATTGGTGTTTAGGAAATTTTGAAATGATTTTTTAATTATGGGTGTTCTATTCATCACCTATTTTAAAATATTTATTAGTTTATGATTGATGTTTTATGTTTCTTGATTTTGTTTGATATGAGGAATAATGTTTTTGTTTTTCCATAGCTGCACTACATGCAGGGTCAAGCTTGTTGCGATTTCCAGTTCGGTTTTTGTCTGCATATTTCTATTTATACTTTATGGTCTCTTTATTCTGTATTTGGTGAAGGTCTGTCTGTATCCTGCATGTGTGATGGAGATGAGGCATTCTTCTAGTGTTTAGTTTCTGTGTAGGGATCTACAGCAGCTTGGTTTATTCTGTTTTCCTAATTGGAAGATTATTGGTGTTTTCAGGGCCTGGTATAAATTCAGTGTCATAAATAGAGTTGTAACAATTTGTATGCTGGCAGTTAATGTGGTTTTGGTATGGGAAGTTTACTATATTGTAAATATAGTTCAATTTATTTATGGCTTTTTATAGGCCTAGCCAAAATTTGTTACAATAAGCCTAATACCATATGGGTTCCAAGTGTTTTTTGTTTTGTTTTGTTTTTGCTTTTTTGCAGGGTTTTCTGTTTGGTACCAAAGCAGTGTATGTACATGTTGTAAGTGATATTTTTACCTCAGAAGACTGTACTTTGAAATTTGAATGTCCTTTTTCTTGTAAACGTTATTATTAGTGCCTTTTGGTGCTAAATTTTGATAGGCACCGGAGCATTGCCGCTGCCACTATCTCTTAGTCCAGGCCTGCCTCCCAGTCACTTACCTAAAGCACAACTGATCCAATCTTGCACCCCTAAAAGGGCCTGCAGCCCACAGTTGCACTCTCAGGGGCTGATGCAATAAAGAGTGCATAAAAACGTGCATCCAGACTGGGAGCCTGTTTTTTCAACTCAAACGCATCTACCTGTCCTGGGCGCCCGATGCAATAGTCAAATAAGCTGCCACACTAAAAAAAAGGACACACAGGGATAAATTGTGCTTCCCTAATGCATCCTTTGCATCGAGCACCCGGGAGATGTGGCTGTGTGCGGGTTACGAAAATGGAAGCTCAATACGAGCGTCTGTTTTATCTCACGGCAGCTAATTTACCAGCACAATATACACAAACAATATACATGGCCTGAAGTGTATATATTGTGTGCGTGTATTGTGCCCCAGAAATGTTTTTTTCGTCAGGCCTTTTTATTTTTTCATGATGCTGCTTTTTGTGGTTCCTACAGTCTGCAATACAGCTGTAATTAGGACATTGAGAAACTCTCTGTCAGCACATTGCACATTTTCATTTTTTTGGCTTCGCTGTTCTTATTCTCTGATAAGCTTTCACTGCTGTAACCTAGATTAGAACAATGGATGTATTATGTGATGGGCTGTATTACTGCAGACTCGCAAATTCCTTTCCAGAACTGCAAGTCCCAGCAGCCTCTCCTGCAGAACATGGGAGAAGTTTCACGAAAGTTCCAGGGTGTCTAGGGAGGGGGTCAGTAGCCCCTTCAGCCGGAATATGCTTGCTCAGCAATGCTTAGAACGCATGTGTAAAAGATAAGAACTGTAAAGTGCATAAGAGTCTGCTCCTGGAGGGGAGGGGCATGCAGTTGTACTGAGCCTTTGTCTTAGCTGCATCTTGCTGGCAATAAAAGTCTATCTTTACGGATCAGTTGTCTGGACCTCCTTACTGACTAAAAAGAGACGGTTACATTGGCGAGCCAGCCAGGAGGTACCGGGGACGCTATTTTAGCCCCCCAGTTGGTCCAGGGGATTTTGTGGCGGAGTGATCCCCCAGACTTGCCTGGTGAGTGGCCACCGCTGAGTTCAGTGATCAGGTATCTGAGGGGGTCATTCCACGGAGATCCTCTGAGACCTTTGGGCTGGTGATCTGGGAAGAAGGCTTTCGTGACGATCGGAAGAACCCTGCAGGCGAGTATTATGGGAATGATGGGAAAAGTGAAGAATAGCTAAAAGAGTAGCAAATGACCGGTCCATCCGTGAGGGGACCGAGGGGGCTTTGATCACACCCCAAGCGGTGGTTTGGTAGGAATTGCATTCCGAAAGCCACGCGCATAAAAGGGAAGGAAAAAAATATAAGTAACGCATAGAATAGCGGGAATAGGTTTCTTGTTGTGTGAAAGAGAGTGAATGGCCTCGCAGTTCTAGGCCGGGCTGACCGCGTCCTAGTCGGGGCGATTGTGACCCTTTTGTGTCTGACGGATACGGACCCCTTACCTATCCGTCTTCCCTTCCCTCCTCTGTCTGTGAATTCTATCCTAATGGGAGGGGGCGGTTCGACTCCATTAAAAGCCATGACGGAGCACTATAGCGAAGTGTTCGATAGACATAAATGTACAAAACCCGGAATGATTCAACGATGTACCCATAGGTGGCCCAGTTTGTGTGTAAACTGGCCTCCGGTAGGAACTTTCGATTTCCAAATGGCCACGAGGGTCCAGAAAATAGTTAGTGAAGAAGGGAATCCGGGTTGCCCTGAGGATATACCGTACATAACTGCTTGGATTGCAGTCATTGAGAATCCTCCGTCATGGGCAAAGAAGTTAGTGGAGGGAGCCGCCCTCGTAATGGTGGCTCAGGCGCACAAAATGGGGAACTGGAAGTCCCCATTATTAATTAAGGATAATGTATGTAACTGCTATCTGTGAATTGCAAGCACATGTACCAAGGATTTTTTGTTTTTAATTGTTTTAAACCCTAATAAGGAGAGATTTTGGTTTACAGATGCTGCACAAGACTACTATACAACAAATTAATTTACAGTGTTAAGTTAAAATACTGATTTGATTGCTGGAGAATGCATTTACTGGTGTTGAAGTTTAGAACTTGATGGCAGTTAAGGGTTAACGGCAGAGAGGAGGGAATAGAGCCAGAGGAAAAAAAAAAAAAAGACGTTGAGCCAGTGCGTAGTGCATTCAATATGGCTGTGCGTTTCAATGCTGGCATTGTTAATCAGAAGCTTTCAGTTTTCTTATATCTTCTATCCCAGTGTCCTCCCTATGCTTATCTTTCTATTCTCTAATACCATGTTAATTATTGTTCTTACTTGTCTCCTATATATTATCTGTTATTTAAAAGTTACATTGGAACGCATGATAAAGTATGAACTCTCTTTTGCTGACGCAGTTTATTTTGAAGCTGTCTCTGGGAAATTTAGAGAAATGATTAAGAATGGGTTCTTTGTTAAAGTTTTTCTTGTTGCTTCTTTGGCTAGCAGTAGTTAAATATGCAGAGCTACTCCCTGTTTTAAGGAACTGGCAAGATAAGACAGCCAAGCATGTGCAGCGCTGACTGTGGGAATTACAGGATGCCGTTTGTAAAAAAAAAAAAAAAAAAAAAACGGAGAAAACAAAGACTTAATATTAAAAATTTTGATTCAGTGGCAGGCGCAAGATAAGGATTATTGGAAGTTGTGGGCAAGAGAAAGGGCCACTATGCAAGATTAGGAACAAGAGCAAATATGAGTCGGCCCAAATGATAAAGTAGTGGCCCCCACACACATATATATATATATTGCAATTATGTTCTTTTACCACTGGTGGGGGCTGGGCTCTGGCTATTACCATATGTTCTTAGTGTTTGCAATGTAATTGATACAAGGCTTCCAAGGGTTTGATCATCACTCCTGCACACCTAAAGCGCCCCCCTTGGATCCTTGCCTGCAGATCCAGGTTTACTTTATTGAATTAACCCAATGCCAAACTTACAAGTATGAAGGAAGCAATGTTTTGCAGCTTCTCAGCCTCGTCAGAACTGATTTGCCTCCAGGCGCAGGTCACCTATTCAATTTCCAGATGGACTGTGATCTTTTCATCATATTTTGAGGTGTATTGGAACAGGGATCAGGAAGAGAAGAAAAGGGCCTGTCCCTGCAACCAGGAACTTAATAATAGAGACCCGACATCCGAAAGAAGCTGCAGAAGGCCGAAGGCTTTGAGGGCATGAGCCTCAGCCAGTTAAAAGCTATAGCAGACCAAGTATGTGGAAATAGAGAAGTGGAAGAGAAAAGAGAGAAGCAAGTAGAGACATGAAGGAGAAAGTGACTGTTAGCCGCCGCTCTCGAGGACACGCGGACGGGAAGGAGCCAAGACAATGGCAGACCGCGAAGAGGAGGGGGAACAAGACCCCCCCTTTGGGAAAGAATCAGTGTGCGTACTGCAAAAATGAAGGCCATTGGAAGAGAGACTGTGAAGAATGGCAAAAGAAATACGGGAGCCCTGCAGTGAATACTAACGACAAAAATGGACCTGCACCGACACAAAGGGGCCGAGGAGGAAGGAGATCGGACAACCCCCACTGGCAGATGGCAGGGGAGGCGACAAGGAGCATACAGCCTGAAGAGACCGGGAGGGAAGAATCCCCACTGACCCTCTGGTGGAGATCCACGAGGTAACACAACAAAAATCAGGGGCCTGTTGGACTCAGAGGCCAATGATCTGTCATGACTGCACCAATCGGCCCCCCCGACGAAAGAGACTGTTTCTATAGTGGGTGCCTCAGGTCAGGTACTCACTGCCCCTCTGCAGAAAGAATGAACTATACAAGTAGGCGGGACCATGGTATCCCTTATCGGATGGAACCTGCTGTGTAAGCCTCAGACCACATTGAGATTTCAACCAACAGGGGAAGTTAAAGCCTCCTTCGGGGACCATCCAGTGATACTCATCTGTCCCCTCCAAGAAGAATGGAGACTACATCTTCCCATAGTCGAACGAACCATCGAACATCGATATGAAAACAACACCCCCCTCAACAAAAACGAAGACAACTGATGGATAGTGTACCCCAAGTATGGTTCGAACAGAACCCGGGAGGAATAGCTATCGACGCTACCCCCATATGGATAGAGATGAAACAGAATGCACAGGTGATTAATCAACCTCAATACCCCATTCCATATATGGCCAGACAAGGAATCCAGATACACCTGCAAAGACTGTATGATTTGGGCATTCTTCGGCGAATCCGATCTGCTTGGAACACCCCTTTGTTGCCAGTAAAGAAGCCTGGATCTAATGACTATCGACCAGTACAAGACTTAAGAAAAGTGAATAGTCAAGTAGCAGATCTAGTAGCCCTCGTCCCAAATCCGTATTCAATCTTGGCTCAAGTCTCTCCTGCATCAAAGTGGTACAGTGTCATTGATCTCAAAGATGCCTTCTTCTCCGTCCCGGTGGCGGAGGAATGTCAAAAGATTTTTGCTTTCACATGGGAAGATGCAGATACTGGAGTAAAGCAGCAGTACACATGGACTCGGTTGCCTCAAGGGTTTAGGCACTCACCTACGCTGTTCGGTGAGCAACTGGCAAAAGACTTAAAGATGTATCAAGTAAAGTATGGGCCAGTCATACAATACGTGGATGACCTTCTGTTGTTTCGAGAGACGTACCTCGAATGTGCGGTATCCACTCTTCAGCTGCTAAAGACGTTGTACTCAAAAGGGTATCGTGCAAGTAAAAAGAAAGCGCAAATCTGTGAATTGGAAGTAGAGTATTTAGGCTTCCAAATACGTGGAGGAACCCGTTGTCTGGGAGTTTCTCGCACCAGTTCTATAAGAGATCAACCTGTACCCACTTGCAAGAAAGAGCTCCGAGCGTTCCTTGGAGCTGCAGGATACTGTAGGCTGTGGATTGCTAACTATGCAGTTATTGCCCAACCCCTGTACGACAAGCTGCGGGGTAAAGAGGCAGAATCTCAACCCTTCCAATGGGAAGGAAACGAACTGGCAAGCTTACGTCAACTAAAAGAAGCTTTAATTGAACCACCTGCCTTAGGATTGCCAGATGTGATGAAACCATTCCATCTATTCGTTGACGAGAAAAAAGGCATGGCCATAGGGGTATTGACTCAAACCTTAGGCTCATGGGAACGACCTGTTGCATATCCGTCAAAAGGAATGGACAATGTTGCAAAAGGATGGCCAGGTTGTCTTCGAAGCATTGCGGCTGCATGCTTACTAATTCCAGAAGCAGTCAAATTAACTTTTGGACAAACCTTGAACGTAACGACTCCCCACACCATTCACGGATTACTAGAGACTCATGGACCAAAATGGATGACTAATTCACGTCTCGTCAAGTATTAAGCCTTACTGTGTGAAACACCTGAAATTCAAATACAGGACAGCAAAAACTTGAACCCGGCCACTCTTATGCCGGCACCTGAACCAGTTGCCCATGACTGTGAAGAAGTCATGACTACAATACATTCCAGTAGACCAGACCTGAGGGATCAACCCTGGCAAGGAGCTTGGACTTTATTCACTGATGGGAGCAGCCAAATCATTCATGAGATACGTTCTGCTGGATATGCTGTTGTATCCGAAGATGAAATCATTGAGGCTCAACCTCTTCCCCCAGGAACGTCTGCACAAAAAGCTGAACTAATTGCCCTTACTCGAGCTCTGCAGTTGGCAGAAGGACAAACTGTAAATATCTATACAGACTCTAAATATGCCTTCCTTACAATTCAAGTGCATGGAGCATTATAGAGGGAAAACAATTGAACAATGCATCAGAAGTATGTGAATTACTAGACGCAGTTTGGCTACCTCGCAAGGTGGCTGTAATGCATTGCAAAGCACACACCAGGAAATCAAACCCTATTGTCAAGGAAATCAGAGAGCAGATGAAGCAGCAAAAAGGGGCAACTCGGGAACCCTTCCAAGCAGTATTAATTGCATCGAATCATCAGGCTTCAGGCAGTCCTGGAGCTCATCACCAACGACTGCTTTCGCTCTTAAACTCTGGGCAAAACAAAATACCAAAATTATGACTGCAGTGTACCAGAATAGATTGGTTTTAGATTACCCTCTGGCCCAGGAAGGAGGGTTTGTGGAACATTTAACCTCTCCAATTGTTGTTTACAGGTAGATGACCAAAACAAGGTTATCCAAGACATCACTGATCGCATGGTCAAGATGGCACACGTCCCTGTCCAGCAATGGAATAGTGCTTGGGACTGGACCAATGGATTCCGTGGTTGGTTTTCCATGATCGGTGGATTTAAGAGCTTGTTTGTTATCCCAGCCAGTTTAATTCTGTTTTGTTTTTTAGGACCCTGAATTATTCCTTTCTTGCTCAAACCGCCTTCGTCGGGTGATGAAGGACATTGCTGAACGCAAAACAGCCACGCAGCTTCTGTCACTGTACATGTATTCCTCTGAGCCTATAGAACCTGTTTAACCATCCTCATGTTTTATCCTGGGCCATCTTCCCATACATGACAAGTTCGGGCTACAAAGGGGGGTGGAGCCATTAGGGCCCATCCGTCTCAAACCCGTGAAGAAACCATCGGACTGTTTGGGAAATTAGGGCCCCCTGAGAACTCAAATTGCTAATTTTCCTTGTTTCTGTTTCTTTCAGCTCCACAGTTGCGTTGTGATGGTGTGATACTTTTCATAAAGAATGATAAGTATCAAAGGGGGGAATGAAGGGGTCTGAACGCTTCAACCTGACAAAGGACTTCATGTACCAGAATTCCCTGCTTCATGACGGGTTTACTTACAGTCTGCAATACAGCTGTAATTAGGACATTGAGAAACTCTCTGTCAGCACATTGCACATTTTCATTTTTTTGGCTTCGCTGTTCTTATTCTCTGATAAGCTTTCACTGCTGTAACCTAGATTAGAACAATGGATGTATTATGTGATGGGCTGTATTACTGCAGACTCGCAAATTCCTTTCCAGAACTGCAAGTCCCAGCAGCCTCTCCTGCAGAACATGGGAGAAGTTTCACGAAAGTTCCAGGGTGTCTAGGGAGGGGGTCAGTAGCCCCTTCAGCCGGAATATGCTTGCTCAGCAATGCTTAGAACGCATGTGTAAAAGATAAGAACTGTAAAGTGCATAAGAGTCTGCTCCTGGAGGGGAGGGGCATGCAGTTGTACTGAGCCTTTGTCTTAGCTGCATCTTGCTGGCAATAAAAGTCTATCTTTACGGATCAGTTGTCTGGACCTCCTTACTGACTAAAAAGAGACGGTTACATTAGTATCGTCACAATGCTAAGTAGGAGGAACTAGAGAAAAACAGTAGTTTTTGTTTTTTTGTAGAGACCTGCTTTGGGGCAGGTGTAAAATTTGATGTGTTAAAAAGTGTGCTTCGGGGGCGATAGCAAATACCTTCATCTACATGGTACTTACATGTAATGAGCGCTATTAGCTATGCACTTGTTTGGATGCGCTGAGCCCCTTACTGCATTGGGGGGTTAGTCTAGCATATCCAACCACTTGTTAACCTGTGTGCTAGGCTGGCCACGTTTTATTGAATCAATCCCTAGGCCCTGCCTCTGGAACAGGTCTCCACAGTAACAGGGAGCCCGTGTGGAAGGGGGGCAGGGCCTTGAGTGTAGGGCACTGGCTGCAGACCCCACACTCACCAATTGCTTTTTGGTTGCTGCTGCCACTGCCTCGCAAAATGGAGACAGCACTGCTCTAGGGCAGTAGAGGAAGGAGGGTGTTGGCAATGTAAATCTGGCCCTGGTCTCCCCCCAGCATTTCAAATCACCAAATGGATCAGACTCCAATGGGGGACACCTCCCTTTGCTTTCTCGTTGATTTGGGGAGGGGGAGATGGCCATCTCATCCCTAGCCTCGGGCAGATTGGCTTGAGTTGCCCCTGTAGTTTTATAATCCCAGGTTTGTTGAAGAACCTGGAGCTACTTCTCCATCATCACAAGGTGGAGTAAAACCAGAACTGGCGCTGCCTTGCTTTGATGACACGGGGGCCACGTTATGTGACTCAGCCGCGGTCGCTCTTCCGTTGAAAGCGGCAGAGGAAAGCAAGAGCATGGTCTGCGCATGGAAGCTTTCATTATGCGGCGATAAGCGGGCTTTGGAGGAACACGGACAATTAACAAAATCCATGTTGTCTTGTCTTTCGTGTTGACGGTACCACCCCCCCCCCCCCCCCCTTCTCTGAGAGGACACTGAGCGGCGCCGGCTAATGTGAGGTCGGAGAGAACCGGGCGCAGGGGCGTCGGGTTTGGCGAGCCCAGGGAGAGCAGACGCTGAATGGCGCAACCTTCGGCCAAGCTCGGAGCCGGCCAGCCCCTCCCCTCCCCGCCAGTGACAGATGGAAGCCGCAGGGCTAGGAACGGGGCGAAGGCCCCCACCTCGGAAGGCAAAGCGAGAGGCCTGACCCCCTCCCCATCTGGACGGGGCTGAGGAGCAGCTCCATTAAAGCCCCCCCCCCTCCCCTCCCCTGACTTCTCCCCACCGGCGGCGGACCACGTTCCAAGCGCCATCAGTTGTCGTCGTCCCCCTCCCCGGCAGGCGAGGGAAAGGCCACCGTCTGCTGCCACCAGCTGCTGCTGGACGCGGAAGGTACCGGCCACAGCCTGAATCATTAAATCCTGATCATTCTGGCGTCTGCTCTGCCAGCAAAAAAAAAAAAAAAAAGGGCTTCAGCAATCATCTTCGCTGGACGGAAATGTATTTTTTTAAATGGAAATGGTGAACAAACAAAACAACAAGTTTAGTGGCCAACAAATACATTTATCAACAAATGGGAATCCGATTATATATATATATACAGTCAAAGTTGACCGCAACAGAAGCGGCAGGTATCCTCATGATCTGGATCACACTTCCCCCTCATATCGCATTAAACACATTTTAAATATCAACTCTGCTTTTTTTTTTTTTTTCTTAAACTTTCCTTTTTTATGTTTCTACCTCCCATCTCGCCCAGTTCTGGGGTTGACGGATCGTGTGCTAAGACTGTGCAATGCCCGATATAATAGGCAAATAGTATGCTAATGCATCGGGTCGGTAAAACAACCCCTCAGCCTAAACCCCAGCTAAATAGTGCGATTAACCTTTTCCCATGAGATGATGAGCACATATTTTAATTCGGAAAAAAGATGGGCGGAGCCTCCAGCAAGCTTGATAAAAAAAAAAAATCCTTGCAATGCTTTTATTCCCGCTGACTTTATCTATCACAGCATAAATTAATTAAGAAAAAAATCCCGCAAAGTAGCTGGCTATCTGTGATTTTAGTTTTTTTGAAAAGCAGCAGCAACAGTCCCCCCAGTTGCCACCTTGTCCCTCCTCATTTGCAAGTGCAGTGCTCTTGTCTCCCTCAGCGCCAAGGTCTCCAGCAGCATAGAAAACCTGCTGCAGCCTCCGGCCCCTGCTGCTCATGGGCTCCGGGCGCAGCTCTGAGTCGGTGAGAAGGGAAGGGAGGACGAAGAAACACCGGAGGGAGGGGAAAGGAGCTCGGGGCCCTCTCTGCTTCTGCTGGGAGGAGAAGGAGGCAAGTACAGGGTACAATATGGGGGGGGGGGGGGGGACAGGAGTTGAACCAGCAGCGAGCCCAGAGCAGTAGTGATATGTTATGCGTGCATAAAACAAATTTGTGCTCATAAAACATCTTTTATGTGCCCAAATAATCTTTTATGCGCTCACAACATGATTTCCAAATTATAACTCACTGGCTTGGAAATTTAACTCCTGTCAGAGATGGAGGGAGCTAATTTTACTCCACCTCTGACCGTGAGTTAGATTTCCAGTGTTAAGACAAAAGGTGTTCAGTTATGCAACACACTGCATTGGGGTTCAGGGCCAGTACAAGAGTACTTGGTGCCTTAGGTGAACCTAAGTCATGCACCTTTCCCCCAGCTTCCAGCACAGCGCATCCTCCTACTGGTGCTATTGATTTTGGTACGCACCCCTCTGGACCTTGTGCTGGCAAGATTTTTGCTGTTCCCAAAATGTTGGTGCTCTAGGCAACTACCTAGTTTTCCTAATGGAAGCACCAGTCTGGTTGGGGGGGAGGGGGGAATAACTACTACTTTCTTTAGCATGGGATTTTCATTTGACGTTGCTAAGGAATACAAATATTTTATGTGCGCAAAACTCCCTGCTGCATCGGCCATAAAGTTTGCACACAAGCAGGCCGATACACTAACCTGTGCTTTAAAACTTAATGCACACGTTAAATTTTCTTCTAACTCCCAATGTAGCAAGCTAATACTATTCTAATGGATTGGGAGTTAAAAAAAAAGTGCACAGACTGGAAAATATGCACTCGGCACAGGCTGAATGCAAATGTTTAACCTGGATGCAGGGACCCCAGTCAGGTGTATCCACCCAAGAATTTGTGTACAAAAGATCACCCAGCACATGGATCCTTTGTTTACAAAAATAAAGACTAGGCGCTAGCACCTGAGCTTTCCGAGAGGTTACTCAGATGCTGGTATCACACAGCCAGCCCAGTGTTGCTTCCCTCTGCATTTATTGGGTATTTGCAGAAAAATGTGATCGTGAATCGTAAACACAAAATCATTTTTTTTTTGTGTGTGTGTTCAAAGGCTGCTGGCGGGGGGCATCGGGAGAGAGGAGGCGCAGCTGGGAAGGATCTGTACCTTCAGTAGCCTGCAGCACACTCACTCCCAGCCCCCCCTGAAAGTTTTGCTGGCCGATTCTTCCGGGGTGCAGAGCGGGGAGGACTGGCAGCCACGCCGTGCCGGGTCGCCGGCCACCTTCCCCAAGACCCGGGGTGGGGGCAGTGGCCGCTGGAGCCGAAGGCTTTCTTCACTGAGGACTTGTTCAGGGTAATCTTCAATGCTGAAAGGGGTCAGGGGCTTGGTTGAAGTTTGGGCCGGGAGCTGACCCAAGGGGCTCCTTTTCTTGTCCTCCCTGCCCAGCTGCAAATAGCGATTCTGCCTTTGCTTCTTTTGTGGAGGTCATTGCAAAAAATCTCCTCTCTTGCAGAGACCCCTGCTGCAGCCCTTACCACACACACACACACACACACACACACACACAGTCTTGGAGTAGGGAAACATCTGAAACTAGCACTGGAGACCTTACCCCTCCTCTAACCAGGAATATATTTCCAGCACTAAGAAAATGGAAGTTATGCCAGTGCA
Organism: Rhinatrema bivittatum; assembly: GCF_901001135.1. Lineage (NCBI taxonomy): Eukaryota > Metazoa > Chordata > Amphibia > Gymnophiona > Rhinatrematidae > Rhinatrema > Rhinatrema bivittatum. The sequence continues at coordinate 311,336,876 of NC_042617.1, forward strand.
CCTCTCTGCACTGGGAGGAAATAACTAAAACCCTCATCAGCATGGGATTTCCATGCTAGGGTCAGGGACGGATTTGGGATTTTGCTGCCCCTGGGCACTTTTGTTGCTATTACCTTACCCCCCACCCCCGCCTCCTATAAGGGGCTATTGCAGGGTAGCAGAGGGCTATTCTCTGCTGAAGGAGATTCAGCAGAGCTGCAAGGCAGCAAATCTTCGCCAGCCTGCTGCTCTTAAATGTTTGCTGCTCTAGGCACAAACATAATGGCTGCCTATTGACAAATCTAGGACTGACTAGGGGGCTAGCTTAAATGCGCAATCTATGCACACATTTTTTTTTTCAGCAGAAAATTCCTTGCTACATCAGCAATAAACTTTATGATAAAAAAAAAAAATGGGATTACAACTAAGGGTAAATCTGTAAATTCTGCTGAACGCACCTTATTGCATCACTTGAAAAAACATGCACACAACTGTGGGTTAAACTGTGTGCTTTGCTGCAATCATTACCCCCACTGAGAGGAGGCTCTCTCTCCTCTCACCCTCAGGGTCGTCCCCCCCCCCCCTCCCAGGATGGCAGGGGGCTATTTCCTGATGACCTGGATCCCTCCCAACTGATAATCCTAGAGAGCTAGCATTTCTGTCAAGAGGGACTGAGCTGAGATCTGCAGACTCATTTCACTTGTGCTACCAAACAGGAGTCAGTATTGAAGACTACTTTTTTGCTAGAAAAAAAAAAAAACCAAAGACAGCCACAGAGCTGGAAATTAGTGGCAGTGATTTAAATCTACCATACCAAGGCACAAAAACCAATCTGCATTTTAATCAGATCCCAGACATGGACACCTTTTATCCTGTGAATTGCAATCTGTAGAGCCACAATAGCATGCAGAGCCCTGGGCCAGTCGATACTGCTCATCTCCCTGGTAAGATATGGCAGTTCCCCGGGGGTTCTGCAGCCAGACAGGCATTCAGCTCCCTGCACAGATAAAGAGATCCAGCCCTCCAGCCACACAATAGCACCACATTGATTTTTCAATTTAGCTGTCATTACCACTGCATATCATATATTTAACATATTGACTCTGAGGACAGTATAAAATTGAATTTTCTTCATTACTGCTGTCTCTTGACAAAAAGTAGCTAATAAATTCTAGCTGTTTTTCTACTGCCCTCTTTCTTTTTCTGGACACACATATACACATATGTGCACAGCCACGACCACACGCCTTTCTTTTTCCAAAGCTCAGGGAAGTGAAAGGAGTGACTGAAAGGAGAATCAGAGGGTTATGGGGAAAGTGATAAATGCTCCAGTTCTCAATGAGCCCAGGAGGATGAGGACGGTCTAGACCTCCCCAACCTCTGCTATCAGCCAATGCTTACCTGGCACCTTGCCTCTTGCCCATCATGAAAGGGTGCAGAAAGCCAGATAGATTGGGGTATGTTAAGTGATACTTATTACACTGCTGTTCTGGAACAACCCAAAGTAGTTCATAGCAAGCCACACAATAATCAAACACTTCATAACAAGAGTACAGTGACAAAGGAAGAGAAACACAGGAATGGCATGGCGTGCGGCGGCACTACTCCATGCTGCACAGAGCAAGAGATACTCATCAGCTACCAAGGTCCAAGATGAGCCATCAGAGACCAGGAGAAGGTGGCATGAAGACAGACACAGCCCCCATTGTCTTAAATGCTAGCAGGCGGATCAAAATCAACCTCAAAGCCTACTTTTGACATCCAATCCATATCTCAGATAGCCTGCAAGCTGCAGAAGGAGTGTCTCTGCATGGCACAGTAAGGCAGAGCCCCCCCCCCCCCCCCTCCCCCAGATATGGCCTGTGCAGAGCAACCCATCTGGCAAAACCCCAAGCCGTGATAGTGTTATGGTTAAGCGGTGTTTGGGTGGATTCTTGGGTACTGTGGCAGATGACCACGCCCACGGGGAGGAGCCCCGTGAGGCGCCACAGTACTGGGCTAAACGCAGACGCACAAACACAGAGTTTAGTTCTTTTATTATACAGCTTTGAAGGATACCACCAGAGGTGGCAGTAGTGAGGTAGTCTGGATGTAGCAGTCTCAGGACCCTCAGCAGAGGGGACCTTTCTCACCCCGTTGGTATAGGGGAATTCCAGTGCAGGTCTCCCAGCAAGGCAGTGCGGTGGATGAGATAGACTTGAGAGTTAGACTACTCACTAGATGGTTGCTGTAGGTATGCGATTCCACCAGGTTGAAGAAGATGGGACAGTACCTGGTCCCTGTAAGGCACCTGAAATAAAGCAGAGGGCCCCTGAGGAGCGGGTACCCAGGTTAGAAGTACCCCAAAGGGCAAAGAAGGAGCTTCCAGTGGCAGCAAAGAAGCAGCAGAGTAGCTTAGACTGGCTGAGACCAATCCTTGCTAACTCGTTTGAGCTAGCAACAAGTATAGGCATATATACCCGGATGGCGTGACATCAGTAGAGGGGAACGCCCCCGAGGTTCGCACCAATGCTGGAATAAAGACATGGGTGGCGTGCGCACCCTAATAGGTCCTTGGGAGGAGCATGGCAGGAGGTAGCACCATAGTTGTTCTGGGGACGCCAGAGAGGTTGACTTGTAGACACGGCGGTAGCCATTTTCCCAAGGTAAGCGGGAGGAGCCGTGAACAAGGTGAGGCAAACTGGGCGAAGCCGTCTAGCACCGACGGACGCAACAGATAGAAAGCACAGCGAATTAGCAGTGACAGTGTGCTGCAGACTGAAGTGGGATAATCTTAGCATTTCACTGCACACTGACTACAGTCACTAACCAAAGCTCACCTCAGTTTAAAAAAAAAACTAAAATAAAATCATTTCCATATTTTACACTTGGTTATATAAGGGGTATAGAGAGAAGTAGGGTTAGGAATAAGATTGTGACCCCCTCCTATGCTGGCAGAGGACAATCAGCTTATAGTTTATTTGTGGCCAGTTGGATGACATCTGTAAATCCAGCATGCTGCAGAGTTACATTATTATAATTCTTTGAATATAACACAATATAATGCCATATTCCTATGGTAACGCCCTGGATTTCATGCACTATAGTGCGGTATTCCTGTGGTAATACGCTGGATTTTGTGCACTCTAGGCAGGGTCCCCGGTCTCCTGGGATTATGTGGCATTGGTATGGGCTACACAATGTGGCCCTTAGCATGGGTCTGGCCAGACATGGCCAAATTTTGCTGCAGGAGATCAGGGACCCTTTCGGAAGAGACACATTGGTGGCAGAGGATGGCGCATTTCCCCTCTCCCGCCTGCCCTGGAAGAGAAACAGAGGTGGCAGTGGACCCCACCATCTACCTTCTCCATGCCCCACCCGGTATCCCTTCACTTACTGGCTCATATCACTTCAAAACAGGAGGAGGACAACGACGGCTTTGCAGCTCCTCCGGCATGCCCTCCCTCCTCCCCTGCCAAGGTCTGAATTGTACATTTGAACCACATGATTCAAGGCCCGACACTCAAACCCTGGCAGCGGAGGATGCGCCAGAGGAGCAGCAGGGCCAACATCCTCCTGTTTTGAAGCAGTGAGTGAGGGGAGCCAGAAGCAACAGTGAGGGAGTGATTTGGGGATTGCGTGTGTGTGTGTGTGTGTGTGAACGTACTGAACGGAGATTGCAGGCAGATGGGGTGAGTGAATGAAATGGGGATGGGATAAATGAACTGGGATAAGTGAGGGGTTCTTGGTGTAAGGGGAGGGAGTGAACTGGGATGATTGAAGGGTTTGTGGGAGGGAGTGAGCGAGGGTGAACGAGGGGTTTCTGAAGGGAAAGAGCAAATGGGGGGTGTGATGGGGGAGCTGTGGCTTCCTTCCTTCCTTCTTCATCCCAATCTTCCTCCTCCACCATCACATCCCAAATTTCCCTCTTTCCTCCTTCTCCATCCCAATCTTTCCTCCTTCACTTCTACTCCTCCCCATCTCTCTTACTTCCTTTCTTCCCTCCTCATCCCCTATCATCCTTCTCCCCCACTCCTGATCCCTCTTCTGTCCTCCTTCCTCTCCTCTCCTCTCCTTCCCTGAATCCCCCATCATCTCCTCTGTCTCCCTCTGTCCTCTTCCATCCCTTATCTCTGTACTCCTCCCACCTAAGATTCCTTCTTCATCTCCTTCCTCTGCAATCTGTTCTCTTCCCATTCCTAGATCTTTTCTCCTACTTCCTCCCCAGACCCAATCACTAAGATCCCTTTTCTTTTGTAAAGAATCAAAGAAATTAATGACAGAATATCAGAAAATTACTTAATTTTTATAAAGTAAAAAATAATGCATTATTTATATTGCAAATATGTGCAAATTAATGAAAATTTGCCATATAATTGCTGCAGAATTTTAGAAAATCTACCAGAATTTGCCAACTCTTGCAGAATCTTGAAAAATCTGCCCCAGAAAGCAGGGGCTCTGACTATAGTGTGGTATTCCTATCGTATCTGGTACACTACAGTGCAGTATTCCTGGATTCGATACACTATAGTTCAGCATACCTATAGTATCACCCTGGGTTTCATATACTATAGTGCGGTATTCCTATGATAATGTTCTGGATGTGGCACACCATAGTGCGGGTTTTCCTATATTATTATCCTGTTTGTGATACACTATAGTGCAATATTCATATAGTAAAGGTTTGGATTTGGTACATTGTAGTGTACTATTCTTATAGCAGATGAATGGCTGAAATGCTGTAGTATGGTACTGGGCTTTCCAAACAGTAGCAGTGTTCAAGGTAAATGATGTTTTTTTGTTTTCTTCTTTTCAATTTTCCAGCATAATAAAGAAAGCAGGAACTAAGGAGGTGAGGAGAAAGCAGATCGATGGTGCTCAGAAAGCTGCTGTTAATAGAAAAGTGAGCTGCACCCTGCGTGGTAAAGAAGCAGAGGGCACTCACGGTGGCCATACATTTCCTCACACCTTCAGCATCGGGCACTGGGCAGTCATTACTGCGGGGTTTTTTTTTTTTTTTTTTGCAACCTGCAGTTTCAGCATTTGCTTAATGACTTTCCAGGATATGCTTAGCTTTGCAGCGAGACCCCTACCTACCTACCTATGGGCTCAGGTGGTGCACAGGCAAATCCCATTATCCTGTACAGCAAACTCATCAGCTTCCCAGGCTAGAGCCTGGCAGGGGGAGAGGGGGGAGGGCGGTGCAGGGCATGCAGTCTGTAATCGGTGCTTGTGTTCCATGCAGGAAGAAAGAGAAAACATGGAAGGAAGGGAGGGGAAAGGGAAAGAGAGGGACAGACAGAGAAGGGAATAAAGAGAGGAGGGAGATGGGCATGCAGAGGAAGAGAAGGCATGGAGAAAGGCAGGAGGTAACAAGAATAAAGAGGGGGAGGGTCATATACAGAGGGACAAGAAGAAAGAGATGGGAAGGGAGAAAGGGGGATAAGGAAAGAGACGGTGAAAGAAGTGTTTACAGAGAGAGAAGAGAGATAGAGATGAGAGGGGACAGGGTAGGAGGAGGTGAGGGGATGGAGATAGCAGAGTATATAGAGAGCGACTGTAACAAGGAGAAGAAGGGTGAATAGAGAAGGTCAGGTGGGATAGGGAGAGACTAGGAGAGGGGGGAACGTGGGGCAGAGCTCTCTTAGGCTCAGTCTCAGCTGCATCCTAGCCAGCTAGGTTGCAGCTGAAATTAGGACTAAATTTAGCCAGCTAAAAACACAGCTGGGTGGATTGAAACCTGCAGTTAGCTGGGCCTAGATTTGGCCTGCTAAGTAAGCCTGCTGGCGCTGAAAATCCACACTAACTAACATCCTCGGCCGCCCTGACCTAACCCTGCATCCGGGACCGTCCCCTTTATGACTGGCTAACTAGAGTAAAACTAAACAGCTGTATTTGGCCCATCAGCATGGCTAGATTTTCAAATGTCGGCTCTAGCCGGCTAACTTGGAAACACCCACAAACTACTGACCACACCATTACCTAACAGATACTGACTGACAAGCATGGAGAAAACAACCCCTCAAGGCAAATATTGGCATGTTTTATTGACTTTATTCACTCCATTTGGCGCCCTGGTCTCAATCTAAAGCTACTGCAAACTGGAACAATGGGAATAAACTATGACACCCGTAACTCTGTGCACTCGACCATCAGCTGTAAGGTACAGATAAACAGCAAGAAATACATGGGGGATGGAGTCTTAGAAATACAGCTGTGTTTTTCACTCAAAAGCCTACAAGCTGGTGGCAGCTCCTGCAGACCCCATGACTGCATCTCTTTAAGGTGGCATCACTGGCCCACACAGGCCAAATCAAAGTGCATATTATCAGTCCATGTGGGCCAAAACGAGCAGGAGACAGCAACGTGAAAGAAAGAATAAAAAAAAAAAACCAGAAGGAAACCCCACACACTGCCAGGCCCCTGCTTCTCAGGCGGTTCTCAGCTTAAAGAAGGCAGCAGCAGCAGCATCAAGCCCGTAATGGCCTGGAGCCACCGAGGTTTTCTGCACCTGTTCCAATGAATGTTTCCCCAGAGAAAGAGGTGAGGGAGAGGCGGGACAGGGTTAGAGTTTAAGAGAGAGAGAGAGAGAGAGACGAGTGGGGTAAGATAAGGATATGTGAGAGAGAGAGAGACTGATGAGGCAGGGCAAAGAGGTAGAGGGACCGATGCAATAAGGAGTGCTAAACCCATGACAGGTTTTTACTTGCGTTGTAGCGTGGGTTTTTGGCACTGATGTAGCCCTGGTATGTTAAAAAGGGCTTTAGCACAAAAAAAAACAAACAAAAAAAACTCGCACTAAAAAACCCTGCAGCAGGCTTAGTGCATGGTGCATGCAAATTGCAAGGTAATAGCCTAATTAGCTATGACCCTGCAATGCAAAGAGGCGAGCTAAGCAAGAGACTGCCTAGCATTATCTCATTGCTACTGTGAGAAATTTAACGCCTGCTCAGAGGCAGGCGTTAAACGTCACGCAGCTGACCTGACCAAAGCTCCCCCTCCCCCCCAGGTCTGCCTCTATGGGCTAAGCAGTCCAGGTCGGACTCTGGGGACCTCTACCTGAAATGGTGCATTTGGAAGATCCATGTCTTAAAACAAAGCTTGCCAGACCCCATATCCTCCCTCTGCAGTAGGTAAAGGAGTGAAAAAATGAATATTAAGTGTCGGGCACTTAATTTATTCAATCCACTTCCTGCCAATTGATCCATTCACTGTCACATGTCAGGGAAAGAACCAATCCCCTTTCAGAAAGCTGTACTGAAGAACCTAGAGCAGAGACTGAGGGAAATGGGAGGGTATAAATGGAGAGGAGCCTTTGAGGCTAGGGCAAGCTATGTACACTGTGTTGGCGGTCCTACATGAAGGCTATGGCAAGTCGCAACTCTTTTGGACTGACGATCATTCTGAATACATTAGGCCAGCCACGTCTCTTTGGTGTTAGGTTAATTGAGTGTCAACTTTATTGACTACTGTGTATTGCGCCTATTGCTCCATGATCACAATGTTGCCTGACTAGGTTGAAGTGGTTTCTGTTACACACTGACCCGGAGAGAGGACCTGTGAGTAAAAGAAAGAGAGAGAGGAGACCAGCTAAAACCACTCTGCTGGGCTGTATTTCATGGAAGAGGAAGGACTAGACACAGCAGCTTTCAAATTAGACCATAGGGGAAAGCCGATGGTTGGAGGAGGTACTGGTAAGTTAGAATATCTCAATAGAGGAGTTGTGGTTAAGGCTGAAGTAACCCAGACAGATGTAGATAAAGAGAACACACAGATATGAATGACCTCATACTGCCCGAATCTTCTGCTAATAAGCAGATGGTGAGTATAAATATAAATAAAAATGAAAAACATACTTTAAAATGTCTGTAAGCAGAGGCAGAAAATCTAAATAGTAAGAGTGCATGGAATTATATGAGGATATGGACCGTAAAAGCATTTCAAAGATGTGGTGGAAGAAGAATAACCTGTGGAGCAGTGTGATACCAGGGTATACTGTAAATTATATCAGTATGACAGGGAAGATCAAATTGGTGGAGGGGTATCACAATATTTATTTATATTCTGCTCAAAGCGGATTACATTCAGGTACCATAAGTATTTCCCTATCCCCAGAGGGCTTGCAATCTAACGGTCATTCATCAAATTGCCTTATGGCGCAGTAAAAGGGGTCTTATGCGCCATCTTTATTGCATTGTGCGGTAGTTGCAAATATGATAATGAGCATGCAAAAGCTAGAAAATTATGCAAATAAGAGACTCCTACTGCTTTTAGCGATAAAATAACGCAGAATAACAGGATTTAACGTGGGAAATATAACACCACCTTTTTCTTTAGTGGTAGAGGGGGGGAAAAAGCTTTTACCGAGCGACAGTGGCTGTTAATGCGGATCGCGGCTGTTATCATGTACGGTAAAATGAGGCCTTCTCTCATACACACCTACAAATCCCTCCTGGGCCAATAAAAACACCTCTTCTTGCCTGCCCTGTCTTCCTAAAGCCACTATGTTAGGGGGAAGTTTACTAGTAGTGGGATACTGGCTGCTTCGGGCTACTCAACAACAACAACGATAACCATAACAGGCAAGGGAGGTTCAAATGCCTCCTAGGGAAGTACCCACATTGGAGCCAGAGCCACTGGCCCCACCAGTGGATGGCCTGGTCCATGGTAAGGCTTGCCATGCGGGAGGGCACACCAGTGGTACAGGGAACGCATCTTTCGTCCACGAACCACCTTGCTGGACATGCCTCAGCTCTCGGGCTATCATGGAATTATATCAAGAACTCAGAGGGGATCTGGATCCGGTCGCAGAAAGGTCCCGGGCTATACCAGGCCTCACCGAACTTTCGTGCGCCCTGCATTTCGCAGCATCTGACTCCTTCCAATCAACAGTCGGGGGAATATCACAAATGTCATTTTCCTGCTGTCTGGGCCAGGTTAGAACAGCTGTTCGTGGCCATATTAATCGTTACGTAGAATTCCCTCGTGAAAGGCGGATCTTGCTGGACTTGAAGAGAGGGTTTTATGCCAATGCCCTCTCTCCAAATGTTCTGGGAGCTATCGACTGCACTCACGCAGCCATCATTCCACCCCGTTGCAGGGAGGAGATCTACCGCAACAGAAAGCTCTTCCACTCCATCAACGTGCAAGTGGTCTGTGACGCTCAAATGCACAGCCTTGATGTGGTTGCCAGGTACTCAGGAGCTGCACATGATTCCTTTATATGTATGCAATCTGGACTGTTTGATAATTTTGAAGGTGGCCTCTATGGTGATGGTTGGCTCATAGGTAAGAGTGATGCTTCTTTCTATGTTCCCTCTCCAGCTACGTGTTTACAGCAGACGGCACTGACACAGGGGGCTGTTGGGGATGTGACTGCATTGGTTGCATGACAAATGGCTTGTACAACTAGGTCTACAAGCCATAGTGTCAGGGCCCATCTTTCTCTCTCCATGCTATAAAAGGTCTATTAATGTTGCATGCCCTTGCCACAAAGTTCTGTGTGTAACACAACCACTACAGACTTTCAACTTGTTAACTTTAAGCAAGTGGCTGTTGAAATCCTCCTTTTTGGAGCTGTTGAAATGTTACTTGTCAACCAAAACCTTTTTGTGTCCACAGTGCAGGGACTCCCACATCAAAGGGCCAATGCACAAAAGCGGGGAAAGCTGGCGCCGAAAAGTCAGCGCCCACTTTCTTAATGTGTGCATGGCGCCCACAAGGGGGTGCTATGCTATATTGTAATTAGGGGGTCGCGTTCTGCTGGTTATGAACACCGGCGTGGTTTTCATAACTGCAGTCCTCACACTTGGGCATATTGGCATTGGTCTTCAATGTGGCCAGCTGAGTTTTGGTTTGTTTTTTTTAACTTTTAAAAGAAGTACAGAAAAGCAGTTTTTTCTGCTTTTCTGTACTTCTTTTCAATGCACTCAGCTATTAACGCCTGCTCAAGCAGGCGTTAATAGCTGAACGATAAATGTGCATCTGAGACGCACATTTATTTTTTTGCATTGGAGTGAATGAGTAATAGCCTCATTCACATGCATTTGCATATGATGAGCGCTATCTCATTCACTCTGCATTAGACGCGCGATAAATAGGCGCGTTAAATAGGCGCTAATCCCTTTATTTCATTAGGGGGTGAATTAGCGCCTATTTAACCCGTGTCCAACTGCAGGTTATACAGTACGCTCGGCTGAGCACATTGTATTGCATCGGCCCCCAAGTGTGCCCTTTTAGTACTCTGTCAGCCAGGATTTCAGGTACAGTTTGTCTTGACCATCACATGCATTAAATTGAAGCTGGGGGCTGTTCATTTTGGCCCTATCATAGTCACTGTGTCATGTCAGACAAATGTGTATCTCTAAAGGACATACTGCAGTACATCCAGGGACTTGCACAATCATACTACGAGGCTGATATCTTTCTGCAATGATATGTGTGGCTGCTGTGATGTACAGCTAGATGTATAGAGAATAGGGATATGAATCGTTTTTCAACGATTAAAATTATCGTCCGATAATTTTAATATCGTCTTAAATCATTATAGAACACAATACAATAGAAATTCTAACGATTTATCGTTAAAAATCATTAAATCGTGTTAGTGCGCACTAACTCCCGTTAGTGCGCACTAACAGAAAATGATACAAATTGACACTTTCCAGGTCAGTAAAGGTCAGTTAGGAATGAATATGTATTCCTATTGGCTGGCTGCCCTCTTATCTATTGATGTTACCAAGGTTCCCACTGAGGTGATGGTTGGGGGGTTGGGAAATGGAAATGGAAACTCAGGAACACTAACAGAAAATGATACAAATTGACACTTTCCAGGTCAGTAAAGGTCAGTTAGGAATGAATATGTATTCCTATTGGCTGGCTGCCCTCTTATCTATTGATGTTACCAAGGTTCCAACTGAGGTGATGGTTGGGGGGATGGGAAATGGAAACTGTTGGTAGTTGACAAAAAAAGTAATGTGATCAGTCAATATGACTAGAACTTGTGCAGTATTCCTGATACCAGGGGTGCTGTGATCTTCCTGCACACAGTGCCCTAACCCTGACACCAAGGGTGTTGTGATCTTCCTGCACACAGTGCCCTATCCCTATTAGAGATGTGAATCGTGTCCTCAATCGTCTTAACGATCGATTTCGGCTGGGAGGGGGAGGGAATCGTATTGTTGCCGTTTGGGTGTGTAAAGTATCGTGAAAATCGTTAAAATCGTGAGCCGGCACACTAAAACCCCCTAAAACCCACCCCCGACCCTTTAAATTAAATCCCCCACCCTCCCGAACCCCCCCCCCCCAATGCCTTAAATTACCTGGGGGTCCAGCGGCACACTAAAACACGGCACACTAAAACACGGCACACTAAAACCCACCCCGACCCTTTAAATTAAATCCCCCACCCCAAATGCCTTAAATTACCTGGGGGTCCGTAGCCTTAAATTACCTCCGTAGCGGCGGTCCGTAGCTAAATCGGGGGAAGGGGGAGAGCAGGAAAAGTGGCACACTAAATCGTGTAGTCTTCAGCCGGCGCCATTTTGCAAAATGGCCGCTGCAAAATGGCGGCGGCCATAGACCAAAACGATTCGACGCAGGAGGTCGTTCCGGACCCCCGCTGGACTTTTGGCAAGTCTTGTGGGGGTCAGGAGGCCCCCCCAAGCTGGCCAAAAGTTCCTGGGGGTCCAGCGGGGTTCCGGGAGCGATTTCCTGCTGCGAATCGTTTTCCGTACGGAAAATGGCGCCGGCCATACGCACCCTCGCTGAACGACCTCCTGCAGTCGATCTCCTGCCGGCGCCATTTTCCGTACGGAAAACGATTCGCGGCAGGAAATCGCTCCCGGAACCCCGCTGGACCCCCAGGAACTTTTGGCCAGCTTGGGGGGGCCTCCTGACCCCCACAAAACTTGCCAAAAGTCCAGTGGGGGTCCGGAACGACCTCCTGCGTCGAATCGTTTTGGTCTATGGCCGCTGCCATTTTGCGGCGGCCATTTTGCAAAATGGCGCCGGCTGAAGACTACACGATTTAGTGTGCCGCTTTTCCTGCTCTCCCCCTTCCCCCGATTTAGCTACGGAGGTAATTTAAGGCTACGGACCCCCAGGTAATTTAAGGCATTTGGGGGGGGGTTCGGGGGGGTTCGGGAGGGTGGGGGATTTAATTTAAAGGGTCGGGGTGGGTTTTAGGGGGTTTTAGTGTGCCGTGTTTTAGTGTGCCGTGTTTTAGTGTGCCGCTGGACCCCCAGGTAATTTAAGGCATTTGGGGGGGGTTCGGGAGGGTGGGGGATTTAATTTAAAGGGTCGGGGGTGGGTTTTAGGGTGTTTTAGTGTGCCGGTTTTCCTGCCCTCCCCCTTCCCCCGATTTACGATTTTTTGACGATAAATCGGGGGAATTGGTATTGTATCGTGGCCCTAACGATTTTTGACGATTTAAAATATATCGGACGATATTTTAAATCGTCAAAAAACGATTCACATCCCTAATCCCTATTAATACCAGGAGTGTTGTGATCTTCCTGCACACAGTGCCCTAACCCTGATACCAGGGGTGTTGTGATCTTCCTGCACACAGTGCCCTAACCCTTATACCAGGGGTGTTATGATATTCCTGCACACAATGCCCTAACCCTGACACCAGGGGTGTTGTGATCTTCCTGCACACAGTGCCCTATCCCTATTAATACCAGGAGTGTTGTGATCTTCCTGCACACCGTGCCCTAACCCTGATACCAGGGGTGTTGTGATCTTCCTGCACACAGTGCCCTAACCCTGACACCATGGGTGTTGTGATCTTCCTGCACACAGTGCCCTATCCGTATTAATACCAGGAGTGTTGTGATCTTCCTGCACACAGTGCCCTAACCCTGATACCAGGGGTGTTGTGATCTTCCTGCATGCAGTGCCCTATCCCGCCTGCATTACTAGTGAGAGGCTGGCTTCACAGACAGGGGGGAGCTGCCTGACCCTCACTCCTGACTTCCCCCATGTCCCAGCCAGTGAATGGTGTGTGGGTGAGGGGGAGGGGAGGATGGTGAAGTCTGAGACAGCTCCCTCCCTGCATTACTAGTGAGAGGCTGGCTTCACAGACAAGGGGGAGCTTCCTGACCCTCACTCCTCCCCTCCCCCATGTCCCAGCCAGTGAATGGTGTGTGGGTGAGGGGGGGGGGAGGATGGTGAGGCTGAAACAGCTCCTTCCCTGCATTACCAGTGAGAGGCTGGCTTCACAGACAGGGGGGAGCTGCCTGACCCTCACTCCTCCCCTCCCCCATGTTCCAGCCAGTGAATGGTGTGTGGGTGAGGGGGGGGGGGAGGATGGTGAAGGCTGAGACAGCTCCCTCCCTGCATTACTAGTGAGAGGCTGGCTTCACAGACAGGGGGGAGCTGCCTGACCCTCACTCCTCCGGGGTGTTGTGATCTTCCTGCACACAGTGCCCTATCCCTGATACCAGGGGTGTTGTGATCTTCCTGCATGCAGTGCCCTATCTCTATTAATACCAGGAGTGTTGTGATGTTCCTGCACACAGTGCCCTATCCCTAATACCAGGGGTGTTGTGATATTCCTGCACACAGTGCCCTATTCCTGATACCGGTATGTGTGCAAGAAGATCACAACACCCCCGGTAACTGGGATAGGGCACTGCATGCCGGAAGATCACAACACCCCCGGTATCAGGAATAGGGCACTGTGTGCAGGAAGATCACAACACTCCTGGTATCAAGGATAGGGCACTGTGTGCAGGAAGATCACAACACCCCTGGTATTAGGGATAGGGCACTGTGTGCAGGAAGATCACAACACCCCTGGTATCAGGGATAGGGCACTGTGTGCAGGAAGATCACAACACCCCGGACATCCGATTCCGGTCAAAATTAGCTACAATAGAGTTTCCGCTTACCAAGATCTGAAACGGTCAAGACCCAAACAGCGCTATTTGATAAAAGTTTCTTCTATTCCTAATCATCAGGTTATGACATTAGCAATGCTATCGCTTTCCTTGGTTAATATTCAATCTATTAGTAAAAAGATTCCAGTGGTTCTTGATCATCTTAATGACCACAAACCTGATATCTGCGGGATAACCGAGACATGGTTACGTTCGTCAGATTCAGTACTTATTAACCAGTTACCTCATGACGACTATGATATTTTTTCATGTCCCAGGATAGACAAAAAAGGTGGGGGTTTATTATTACTAGTTAATAAAACCTACCATTTAACTCAACAAAAAATTAATATTGCCACACGGTATGAAGTTGCCCTATTCAAATCAAGTTTATTACAAATTTGTTTGGTATACACTCCCCCGGGACTATTAGACCATAACTGTTCCCCTCTTATTGAGTTGTTTTCATCTAGGATTGACACAAATGTGCCAACTATTATTATGGGCGACTTTAATTTCCATGTTGATGTGTGTCCTCGTTCAGCTAGTTGCGATTCCTTTTTAAATATGTTAGAAGCACTAGGCTTTGTGCAAATTATTAATGCCCCCACCCATAGGGCGGGACATATTTTGATTTGGTGTTCATAAATGATGCCTTTAAGGCTAATTTAGGACCTAATATCTTGCCTGTACCATGGTCGGATCATTATTTAATCACTGCTACATTGTCATTTACAAAGCCTCAGACTAAAATTATATCGAATAAAATAGAAATTGAGGTTAAAAAGTCATGTACATCGGAAGACTTAGTTGCTAGTTTCCCAGAAGCTTTGAAATCATTAAATAGATCTAACATTGTTGATGCAGCTAACTCATGGAATTTAGCTATGTCTGATTTAGCAAATAAACTATGTCCTACTAGCAAGAAGTGGATCCCTACCCAAGGTAAATTTAGAGCCCCCTGGTTTTCCACTCATCTTAAAGATCTTAAAAAAGGAGTTAGGAAAATGGAAAGAATATGGAGGAAAATGCGAAATGATGATTCCCAAGCAAATTATAGAATGGCTCTCTATAATTACAGAGAAGCAATTAATATGGCTAAACGTAATTATTACTCCGAGAGAATTCATAAATTCCAGTTTAATCCAAGGATCTTATTCCAATATGTCTCAGAACTTACCAATCCTAGAAGCAATTCGATTACTTGGGATACCAATGCAAAAAACAAAAGCAATGAATTCGCCTTTTTCTTCAAAGAAAAAATTCAAGTAATATTACAAGAACTAACCTTGATGGCCCCACAAAATATTATTTTACCAACTAACCCTTCGGTTAATTGGGCAACCTTTGATCTAGTTTCTTCATTAGAGATAGTAAATCTAATAAAAAAAATGACACCTGCTAATCATCCTATAGATAAAATGCCTATTAATCATTTGAAGAGTGTACAAGACATTATAGCAAAACCTCTAGCTGATCTGATTAATCTATTACTAGAAGAAGGTATTGTTCCAGATGAGTTAAAATGTGCAATAGTAAAGCCTATTCTGAAAAAAGCTAATCTAGATCCGGAAGTCCTAGCAAGTTATAGACCAATTTCTATTCTACCTTTCTTGGCTAAATTATTAGAAAAGGTAGTTAATCGACAGCTTATGGAGTATTTGGAAGATCATCAGCTGTTATTTCCATCTCAATATGGCTTTCGGAAATCCCACAATACGGAAACTCTTTTAATGTCATTAGTAGATACTATTCAGAAAGGCTTTGATCAAAATACATCATACTTATTAATTTTATTAGATATATCGGCAGCATTTGATACTGTCAGTCATGAAGCACTCATCCTAAGATTAAGGGAAATTGGCCTTCAGGATAAAACACTTGACTGGTTTAAATCTTTTCTTACAAAGAGATGCTTCAGAGTTAAACTTGGAACAGTGGAATCGGATTTAGTTGATCTCCACACTGGTGTCCCTCAGGGCTCATCTTTGTCACCGACTCTGTTTAATGTCTATATGGCCCCACTATGCAGATTTTTATCAGGGCTGGGATTGGTACACTATCTGTTTGCAGATGATATTCAGATACTGTTACCTATAAAAGATTCCTTGGCAGCCACATTAAAACTTTGGGAGGTTTATTATAACTCATTAAACCAACTTCTTAAACATATGTCTTTGGCTTTAAACAAAGCAAAAACTGAAATGTTATTTATCTGCAACAAGATAACAGAGAAGATAGAGATGGAAATTGCAAATTGTCTCCCTACGTATAAGATCCAACACGATCTTAGAGATCTAGGATGCATCCTTGACTCAGAACTTAATATGAAATCATCAGTTAAGACGATTATAAAAGATGGGTTTCATAAATTACGTGTGTTAAGGAGATTAAAACCGTTATTGCATCCAAATGATTTTCGAACGGTTGTCCAGGCATTAATTCTACCCAAACTAGATTATTGTAATGCTCTATGGTTGGGAGTGCCTCAATCAATTATTCGCCCGCTGCAACTTTTACAGAATTCTGCTGCGCGATTGTTAACTGATACTAAAAAGTTTGACCACATCTCTCCTGTATTGATGGGTCTGCATTGGTTACCGATTCAATTCCGCATACAATATAAATGCCTAACACTGATTCATAAAGTCATTTACGGTAGGAATTCCGAATGGCTAAATGCCTCATTGCGCATTCATGTTCCAATACTAAACTTGAGATCACTCGGACAGGCCCTATTGACTATCCCATCACCTAAACTGGCTCATTTGAGTTCAGTTAGAGAGAGATCCTTGTCTTTGGCGGGACCAAAGATGTGGAATTCCCTGCCTGTTGAGATCCGGTTAGAAGAGAACATAAATAGTTTCAGGAAACAAATAAAGACCTGGCTATTTGAACAGGCCTTTCCCAATTAACCGAGATCTTATTTTATTTCTATAGATGGAGCAGTTTATAGCAATTATAGCAAGGGTAGAGAAGGGTGAAAAGGGAGATGATTAGATGGACAAGGGTTTGGGGAGGAAGGGTAAACCTATGAGTAATAGGGAAGACAGGAGGGGGTCAAATGTATAGAAAGTAGGGTAATTCTACTAGTAATAAATGAATGGGTGGGATTCTATGACATTTTGTAATATGTTTTAGTTCAATTATATAATGGTCATGTAAGAAGCATCAGGATATGTTATATGTTTGTGTATTTACTCGAGTCTTGCTACTGCAACTCAATTTTATTGTAAACCGCCTTGAAATGAACTTGAAAGTCGGTATATAAGGATATATAAATAAATAAATAAATAAGTGAGGGTCAGGCAGCTCCCCCCTGTCTGTGAAGCCAGCCTCTCACTAGTAATGCAGGGAGGGAGCTGTCTCAGCCTCACCATCCTCCCCCCTTCACCCACACACCATTCACTGGCTGGGACATGGGGGAAGTCAGGAGTGAGGGTCAGGCAGCTCCCCCCTGTCTGTGAAGCCAGCCTCTCACTAGTAATGCAGGGAGGGAGCTGTCTCACCCTTCACCATCCTCCTCCCCCCCCCCCCCTCACCCACACACCATTCACTTGCTGGGACTTGGGGGAAGGGAGGAGTGAGGGACAGGCAGCTCCCCCCTGTCTGTGAAGCCAGCCTCTCACTAATAATGCAGGGAGGGAGCTGTCTCCGCCTTCATCATCCTCTCACCCCCCACTCACCCACACACCATTCACTGGCTGGGACATGGGGGAGGGGAGGAGTGAGGGTCAGGCAGCTCCCCCCTGTCTGTGAAGCCAGCCTCTCACTAGTAATGCAGGGAAGGAGCGGTTTCAGCCTCACCATCCTCCCCCCCCCTCACCCACACACCATTCACTGGCTGGGACATGGGGAGGGGAGGAGTGATGGTCAGGAAGCTCCCCCCTGTCTGTGAAGCCAGCTTCTCACTAGTAATGCAGGCGGGAGAAGGCACTGCATGCAGGAAGATCACAACACCCCTGGTGTCAGGGTTAGGGCACTGTATGCAGGAAGATCACAACACTCCTGGTATTAATAGGGATAGGGCACTGTGTGCAGGAAGATCACAACACCCCTGGTATCAGGGTTAGGGCACTGTGTGCAGGAAGATCACAACACTCCTGGTATTAATAGGGATAGGGCACTGTGTGCAGGAAGATCACAACACCCCTGGTGTCAGGGTTAGGGCACTGTGTGCAGGAAGATCACAACACCCCTGGTATCAGGGTTAGGGCACTGTGTGCAGGAAGATCACAACACTCCTGGTATTAATAGGGATAGGGCACTGTGTGCAGGAAGATCACAACACCCCTGGTGTCAGGGTTAGGGCACTGTGTGCAGGAAGATCACAACACTCCTGGTATTAATAGGGATAGGGCACTGTGTGCAGGAAGATCACAATACTCCTGGTATTAATAGGGATAGGGCACTGTGTGCAGGAAGATCACAACACCCCTGGTATCAGGGATAGGGCACTGTGTGCAGGAAGATCACAACACCCCGGAGAAGTGAGGGTCAGGCAGCTCCCCCCTGTCTGTGAAGCCAGCCTCTCACTAGTAATGCAGGGAGGGAGCTGTCTCAGCCTCACCATCCTCCCCCCCTTCACCCACACACCATTCACTGGCTGGGACATGGGGGAAGTCAGGAGTGAGGGTCAGGCAGCTCCCCCCTGTCTGTGAAGCCAGCCTCTCACTAGTAATGCAGGGAGGGAGCTGTCTCACCCTTCACCATCCTCCTCCACCCCCGCCCCCTCACCCACACACCATTCACTTGCTGGGACTTGGGGGAAGGGAGGAGTGAGGGACAGGCAGCTCCCCCCTGTCTGTGAAGCCAGCCTCTCACTAATAATGCAGGGAGGGAGCTGTCTCCGCCTTCATCATCCTCTCACCCCCCACTCACCCACACACCATTCACTGGCTGGGACATGGGGGAAGGGAGGAGTGAGGGTCAGGCAGCTCCCCCCTGTCTGTGAAGCCAGCCTCTCACTAGTAATGCAGGGAAGGAGCGGTTTCAGCCTCACCATCCTCCTCCCCCCCCCCTCACCCACACACCATTCACTGGCTGGGACATGGGGAGGGGAGGAGTGAGGGTCAGGAAGCTCCCCCCTGTCTGTGAAGCCAGCTTCTCACTAGTAATGCAGGCGGGAGAAGGCACTGCATGCAGGAAGATCACAACACCCCTGGTGTCAGGGTTAGGGCACTGTATGCAGGAAGATCACAACACTCCTGGTATTAATAGGGATAGGGCACTGTGTGCAGGAAGATCACAACACCCCTGGTATCAGGGTTAGGGCACTGTGTGCAGGAAGATCACAACACTCCTGGTATTAATAGGGATAGGGCACTGTGTGCAGGAAGATCACAACACCCCTGGTGTCAGGGTTAGGGCACTGTGTGCAGGAAGATCACAACACCCCTGGTATCAGGGTTAGGGCACTGTGTGCAGGAAGATCACAACACTCCTGGTATTAATACGGATAGGGCACTGTGTGCAGGAAGATCACAACACCCCTGGTGTCAGGGTTAGGGCACTGTGTGCAGGAAGATCACAACACTCCTGGTATTAATAGGGATAGGGCACTGTGTGCAGGAAGATCACAACACTCCTGGTATTAATAGGGATAGGGCACTGTGTGCAGGAAGATCACAACACCCCTGGTATCAGGGTTAGGGCACTGTGTGCAGGAAGATCACAATACTCCTGGTATTAATAGGGATAGGGCACTGTGTACAGGAAGATCACAACACCCCTGGTGTCAGGGTTAGGGCACTGTGTGCAGGAAGATCACAACACCCCTGGTATCAGGGTTAGGGCACAAGTTCTAGTCACATTGACTGATCACATTACTTTTTTTGTCAAGCTACCAACTGTTTCCATTTCCCATCCCCCATATATTGTCAGTGGGAACCTTGGTAACATGAATAAATAAGAGGGCAGCCAATAGGAATACTTATTCATTCCTAAACTGACCTTAACTGACCTGAAAAGTGTCAAATTGTATCATTTTCTGTTAGTGCCCACTAACTCCCGGTTAGTGCGCACTAACTCCTGTTACTGCGCACTAATCGGAAAAAACGATTTTTTAACGATTTTTTAACGAAACAATCGTGCCAAACACAATTTTCTTCTCCTACCAGACGATTTCAATCGTTAAGACAATAGGGGACACGATTCACATCCGTACTCATTTTTGGTTTTTACCTGCCGGTACCAGTGCAAAAGTGCGCAATTTTGGACACATTTAAAGTTACTTCATCTGCTCTGCCTTTCCCTCTCCCTCACATCATTGATATATGTCACCGGGGATGTTAAGATTACTACAACGATTTAACATTTTTCCGTGGTATTATAATGCCCACTGCCTAGTGCCCACTGCACACACTTTGCCTTCTGCCAGGCAAACAGTGAGTGTCATCCTGTCTGCTCTGTCTGCACTATTTCTCTGTCACAGACAGGCTTCACAATACAGCCTGTTATGCTGCACTTTCTGGCCTGCCTTCACTGCTTGCTTATGCCCAGTACTACCTAGCTCCCACTGCCCACAATGTGCCCACTGGCAGTCATACAGAGAATAAATAACTAATCTGAAGTGTAGCTAAGGCTTCAATCACGAAAAAGGAAAAACAGAACAACAAGCAAAGCAACACAAATCTACAATGATGCAGAGATATTGTGATGCCATGCTGCCTCCATGGTTTGTTTTCCTGTCTTGTGTTAATGGGCTGCCACAGCAAAAATCCTTACCAAGAATTCGGAGAGACCTCAGAGCTATGCTTTCACACAGACAACGTCTAGAGAAACAATGCAGAGCAAGGCTATGACATGCTCATTCTTCGAGCTCAGCATCACTGTAACCCGCTCTGCGGCATTATAGGAGACTAGGAAAATGCTCCGCTGCGATACATCATAACTCTCATTGCTTGACGGTATGCCAGTCCGTCCCTTCTCTGCAGCCTGCTCGCTCCACAGTGTATGAACCTTTCTCCATACATTTGCAACTGTTGCTATGCCTATGATTTCCATGGGTCTTTTGACTATAATTGCTTATAGAAATCATTCTGTTTGACAGAAATGAAACAAGTAGGATTCCTTTAGTTCACGGGTCCCCTTCAGCTCATTTTGGACCCTAAGAGTTTGGAGTCAGAGTTTAAAGCTTTTAAAAAAGCTCTAAAAGCATGGCTGTTCGAACAGGCTTATATTGACTATCTTGAAAAAAAGGACTAATTGGTTTAAAGAAACATTATTTTTATCTTTGTTTTATGTTCATTTATTAATAATTGATTAACAATTTTATTTTTTATCATATTTTACTGTACCTTTTAGATATTTCAGTTTGATTTTATGATTTTGTAACATGTAAACCGTTGTATACCATCGTATATTATGAACGATGGTATACAAGAATTTTTAATAAATAAACTAAATAAATAAAAAAGAATCAAGTTGGCTCCACTGATTTCATTTTTATATTTTGTTTTCAATGAATGCACTTCTCTAGCTGAGATGCTTGTTCAATTAGTCCGCCTTTAGTCTGGCATCAAGAGTTCAACAGTTGCTCACAGGTTAAAAGAAGAGGTTAGTTGGTTCCATAGTGTAGTGGGTATCACATCTGCTTTACAGCAGAAGGGTTCAATCCCCAGTGGAGCCATTTTTAACTTGCTGCAGAAACAGGCATGGTCTGAGTGCAAGGATAACTTAGATACCGAAAAAGCAAGTTGAAGACCAATGGGTTCCATATATGTGCAGTGGAAACCCCACCTGTCAGGTTTTCAGGATATCCACAATCTATATGCGTGGGATAGATTTACAGGCCCTTCCTTCTATGCGTGCTACTTGATCTCATGCAAATTCATAGCAGATATCATCTTCCCCAGAAGAAGTGTGGGAATGGTTACTGGAAACGAAATAAGAAAGCTTTAGGTAAACTCCTAAGCCAACACCTTGTGTGGTAAAAAGAATTGAGTCCCTCACAGGCTTTCTGCTTTGGATATATTTAAAAAAGGTTTTACTGTGAGTTTTTGCCTCTACAGCCAACTTCTTTTCAAATTCTCTCTTAGCCTGTCTTATCAATGTTTTACATTTAACTTGCCAACATTTATGCTTTATCCTATTTTCTTCTGTTGGATCCTTCTTCCAATTTTTGAATGAAGATCTTTTGGCTAAAATAGCTTCTTTCACCTCCCCTTTTAACCACGCCCGTAATCGTTTTGCCTTTTTTCCACCTTTCTTAATGTGTGGAATACATCTGGACTGTGCTTCTAGAATGGTATTTTTTAACAATGACCACGCCTCTTGGACATTTTTTTACTTTTGTAGCTGCTCCTTTCAGTTTTTTTTCTAACAATTTTTCTCATTTTCTCAAAGTTTCCTTTTTGAAAGTTTAGCACGAGAGTCTTGGATTTGCACTTTGTTCCTCTTCTAGTCATTAAATCAAATTTGATCATATTATGATCACTATTGCCAAGCGGCCCCACCACCGTTACCTCTCTCACCAAGTCCTGTGTTCCACTGAGAATTAGATCTAAAATTGCTCCCTCTCTCGTCGGTTCCTGAACCAATTGCTCCATAAAGCTATCATTTATTCCATCCAGGAACGTTATCTCTCTAGCGTGACCTGATGATACATTTACCCAGTCAATATTGGGGTAATTGAAGTCTCCCATTATTATTGCACTACCAATTTGGTTAGCTTCCTTAATTTCTCTTATCATTTCACTGTCCGTCTCACCATCTTGACCAGGTGGACGGTAGTATACCCCTATCACTATAGTCTTCCCCGACACACAAGGGATTTCTACCCATAAAGATTCAATTTTGTATTTAGTCTCATGCAGGATGTTTATCCTGTTGGACTCTATGCCATCCCGGACATAAAGCGCCACACCTCCTCCCGAGTGCTCCTCTCTGTCATTGCGCTATAATTTGTACCCCGGTATAGCACTGTCCCATTGGTTATCCTCTTTCCACCAAGTCTCTGAGATGCCAATTAAGTCTGTCATCATTCACTCATATACATTCTAATTCTCCCATCTTACTTCTTAGACTTTTTGCATTAGCATACAAACATTTCAAAGTTTGTTTTTTGTTTGTATTTTCATTCTGCTTTTTAATTGATAGGGATAAGTTAGAAATTTTTAGCTCAGGAGAGGTTTTAGTTACAGGCACTTGGACTACTTTTCTAATTATTGGAACCTCACTGTCGGGATGCCCTAATTCTAATGCATCATTAGTATCCTTTAAAGATACCTCTCTCCGAACCATGCGCTGCTGAGCGATTGTCGGCTTTCCCCTTTGTTCTAGTTTAAAAGCTGCTCTATCTACTTTTTAAAGGTTAGCACCAGTAGTCTGGTTCCACCCTGGTTAAGGTGGAGCCCATCCCTTCGAAAGAGACTCCCCCTTCCCCAAAAGGTTCCCCAGTTCCTAACAAAACTGAATCCCTCTTCCTTGCACCATCGGCTCATCCACGCATTGAGACTCCGGAGCTCTGCATGCCTCTGGTGACCTGCGTGTGGAACAGGGAGCATTTCAGAGAATGCTACCCTGGAGGTTCTGGATTTATGCTTTCTACCTAAGAGCCTAAATTTGGCTTCCAGAACCTCCCTCCCACATTTTCCTATGTCGTTGGTGCCCACATGTACCACGACAGTCGGCTCCTCCCCAGCACTGTCTAAAATCCTATCTAGGTGACGCTTGAGGTCCGCCACCTTCGCACCAGGTAGGCATGCTACCAGGCGATCCTCATGCCCACCAGCCACCCAGCTATCTACATTCCTAATAATTGAATCACCAACTATGACGGCTGACCTAACCCTTCCCTCCTGGGCAGTAGGCCTTGGGGAGATATCCTCAGTGAGAAAGGACAATGCATCACCTGGAGAGCAGGTCCTTGCTACAGGATCCTTTCCTGCTGCACCTGGTTGGTGTTCTCCCATCATGAGACCTTCTTCCTCCAAGGCAGCACCAGGGCTGCCAGTCTGAAATTGGGACTTGACTACTATGTCCCCGAAGGTCTCATCTATATATCTCTCTGTCTGCCTCAGCTCCTCCAGGTCTGCCACTCTAGCCTCCAGAGATCGGACTCGTTCTCTGAGAGCCAGGAGCTCTTTGCATCGCATGCACATGTACAACTTCTCACCGGTGGGTAAAAAATCATACATGTGACACTCGATGCAAAAGACTGGGAAGCACCCCTCTTGTGCTGGACTGTTGTCTTCATCTCAATTTTGATCAGTTCCTAGTTAAGTTTTAGGTTGCTATGGGAGTAGGAATGTGTCTAACGTCCTTTAAATGTATTAGTGAATTCACTATGTGTCTGGTAGTGGCCTACTGGGCTCTGATCGAATTCTCAATAAAGGTTTTGTTGGGGTTTTTTTTTGTTTTTTTTTGTGAAACTGGCACTTGCCTATAAATTAAGGGATGACCTAGGGGGGTAGGTGGGAGGGTTAGGAAATACAAACAGTCTTAACTTCAGTTAGTCAGCCTGAGTGACTCACTGCTCTCTTGATTAACAAATGTTGGTGCCTTTTCAAACCCAATCACACTACCTCAACACCTTTCCAAAGTGAGTAACTGAGCTGAACTATTCAACTTTTCTACTTAGGTATATACTGCTCCTAGCTTATTTCTAGCTTCTGGATACTTTTTGGGTTGGTTGTTTTTTTTTGTGGGGTTTTTTTTTCAATACAAACACTCAGTTTGTATTGCAGACTTTTAAAAATAAACACACTACCTACTGCTACCTTATTGACTATTTAAAAATACAGTCTAACTTGTTTATTCACTGCCTTTCTGACTATTAAAGGCACAAACACACTAAATAATATTCCCAAATAGTTAACTTTGCCCCAATACTTTTAAAAAAGACAATGTCCCAAGCAAAAACTTACTGATTCCTTTCAGCCACCAGCAAGTTGATCCTCTCCTCTCAGGATTTGGTGAGACAGGTAACAGTGGTGGGGCTGCTTGGCAATAGTGATCATAATATGATCAAATTTAAATTAATGACTGAAAGGGGAACAGTATGTAAATCTATGGCTCTAGCACTAAACTTTCAAAAGGGAAACTTTGAGAAAATGAGAAAAGTAGTTACAAAAAACAGGTGTGGGCCTTGTTTAAAAGTAGCATCCTAGAAGCACAGACCAGGTGTATTCCATGCATTAAGAAAAATGGAAGGAAGGCAAACTGATTACCAGCATGGAAATGTTCCCAAATTTAGCTTAGCCGGTTCAGCACTGAGAAGCCTCCAGAAGATCTAACCTCACTGAAGGGCCTGTCCCTTAATCTAAAAAAATACCCACCTCTACCCTGACTCCCAATCACTCGGTCATTTTTAATGCAGGCTTGTCTTCGTCTGTTAAAGAAAGTTTCAGACTTTAAAATGTGTAAGGCTGAATGCACATCACCATTATATACAGGGAGGACAATAATGAAAGCCATTTCTGGGGGTAAAGCGCTCTTTTATCCACAGAAATAGGCTGTTTGATTACTGTCCATCCTCTACACAAGTAAAGGTAGGAGCATATAACAAGGCATATTTCTGGTTTGGAGTTCGGACAGGGGGAAAACTATAGCCAGAGAGCAAAGTGTTAGGTCCCTTTAAGGGCTGCAGCTGGAGAGCTAAGCCAGCTCAGGATTATGATGTCTGATTATGACATCACCATAGTAGAGGTTTGAAACCAGGCAACTCCTTTCTTTCTTGCTCTTTGCAACAGACGTCCTCTGTTGCTCCTAGGCTGTGATCCCTGTGCTTTGGTGTCGTGCCTCCAGTGTCTCCTGTGTCATCGTCCCGCCAGCGTCTCCTATGTCTTCATGCCTCCAGCGTCTCTTGGGTCTTCGTGCCTCCAGCGTCTCTTGGGTCTTCATGCCTCCAGCGTCTCCTGTGTCTTCATGCCTCCAGCGTCTCCTGTGTCTTCATGCCTCTAGCGTCTCTTGGGTCTTCATGCCTCCAGCGTCTCCTGTGTCTTCATGCCTCCAGCGTCTCTTGGGTCTTCATGCCTCCAGCGTCTCCTGTGTCTTCATGCCTCCAGCGTCTCTTGGGTCTTCATGCCTCCAGCGTCTCCTGTGTCTTCATGCCTCCAGCGTCTCTTGGGTCTTCATGCCTCCAGCGTCTCCAGTGTCTTCATGCCTCCAGTGTCTCCTGTGTCATCGTCCCTCCAGCGTCTCCTGTGTCTTCATGCCTCCAGCGTCTCTTGGGTCTTCATGCCTCCAACGTCTCCATGTTCCTGTGACCATCACTTCGTCTCTTCACTATCTGCCACAGACCTTCTGCCTGGACTACGCTGTCTCTTCAAGAGATTGGTTCCTATCTTGCTGGGTGAACGCTCTATATCTTCCTTCTCTTTCCTCTCTGCCCACCTGCCTTTGCTGTTCTTTGCTTTTCATTCCCTTTCTCTGTCTTGTTTATGCTTCCCCTTTTCCTTTCCCTTACTTCTCCTTTTAGCAAAACAGTTTTAGTGGTTAATATTATTTCCCTCCCATGTAAAATTCCCTTTTATTACCATTAGAGGGTCCCTGAGGGAGAGAGAGAGCTGTGGGTTAATAGGGACAGACAGGGAGAGTTTGTAAAGCTAAAGAAGCCCAGCCAGTTGTACAGTCTGAGCTGATCCTATCAGCACCCTCAGAGCCGACTGAGACAGGTGCAGCATTCAGCTCTGCAAAAACATTCACTTAAAAACCAGTTGGAGTTAATGTGAAATTCCTTTTCTTCTTCCCCTGCTTGTAATACAGTCTTCATAACAAGCTCTGTTTATTAGCACTGTGGATCCTAGGTAAGTGAGTTTTTCAGTGATTCTGATATTTTTTGGATGTGCCTTCTTTATTTGTCTGGATACTGTGAAACCCCAGGTTTAGGGAGTCACAATGTCCTCAGAAAGCCCTCATGAAGGAGCAGGTGGTAGGGTACTTGGGAAACCCAGTTGGTGGGTGGGAGGTTGTCAGGAGAGAGGCACAAGTGCAGGAGCAGGCAAGGCCTCTGCAGTGCTTGCTAGGATCTTCAAGGTCCAAGCAAGTGAGCAAGGGTTTAACCTCCGAGTGTCAGGTGAAGCAGCTTTTGCTTTACTTTTGCTAAGAATGTTTTATTCCAGGGAGGTAAAGGAAGAGATGTGATGTGTGCTCTTCATTCCTGCCATGAATATTTCATTCTGTGTGGCAGGGGCAGAGCCAGAAGCAGCACAGCTCTTGCTCTGTTTTCCCTTTGAACATTTAAGTGAAGGCTAAGCAATCTTGTATTGCTTAGCAGATAATAACGGGGGTTAGCGAGCGGTAGGATAGGGTTAAATTATAAGTTAGGAGGGAAAGGGGAGGGGGAGAAAGTAAAGCTAAGGGGCCAATGAAAAGGAAGTATTTTGAATTGAGGAGCTGGGATTGGTTGGGGTAATAGTTAGTTAGGGCAGAGAGCCCTTTCGCGCCTCAGTTGGGTGGGAGAGGGCTGAGGAAGCAGGCTGGAATAATTTCCCTCCTCCCTCCCTTATGGTAGAATCATTGGATGTTATTCAATGTGTGTTGTCTTTATTGATTGTCACAGGGGCGGGTAACCTCAGCCCAATATGGTTGATTTTGTTATGTCTTGTTAAAAGGCATTGGGGGGGGGGGAGGTATCTCGTGTAGCGTGGGGCTGCTACATGAGGTGGCCAATGAGCAAGAGGGGAGCCGAAGCTCAGAGGCCGGGGTACTTACCCACGCTGGTGCGAGGCGGGGTAAGGAAATGGACTCTATGGGTGTAGCTCTACCACTGGGTCGAGGTGGGGAGCAAGTTGTTAAGAAGGGGATAAAAGGGGGGGGGGGTGTATATGTTGAATAGTGTATTAAGTGTTAGGGGCTCGGGTCATGTTATAATAAACTGTGGCCTTTATTTAACCAAAACAAACATTGTGTGGGATTATAAAGGGGGAGGGGAAGCAATTGAAAGCGAGTCTTGCCTCTCTCAGTTTTTCTTGGGGTGGAAGCTGCAGGAAGGAGCCAAGGATGAGGCAGGAGCTCTTGTGCCACTCTCCAGTCCTTATGAATATTTCATTCAAGGACAGAGTGGGGAGATGAACCCAAGCTGTGGCAGCAGATCATGCTCGCTCCTGCCGTGAACATTTGATTATGGGGGGGGGGGGGGGGAGGGGGGAGTCAGAGACACGGAGCAAAAGCTCCCTCCATGAACCTCTGGTTTGGGGCTCTGGCAGTGGCTGCCTGGGACTGAGCTGTGGGTCTCATCTGGGTCTGGATGTTTCCCAGCCTTGACCTAAATAATCAAAGTATGCAAGGTCTGGCCAATCCCATCTGAATTTTAACCTGAGGTGATAAGGAATGCAAAAGTACACATCTAGATTTGCTTTGTTTATTGCCCCCTCTAAAATACCCCTGCCTGCTTTTTGTGAGGGCACGGTGTTAAAGGAAAACTCTGCATATAGTTTTCCCTCTGTCCGAACTCCAAACCAGAAATATGCCTTGTTATATGCTCCTACCTTTACTTGTGTAGAGGATGGACAGTAATCAAACAGCCTATTTCTGTGGATAAAAGAGCGCTTTACCCCCAGAAATGGCTTTCATTATTGTCCTCCCTGTATATAATGGTGATGTGCATTCAGCCTTGCACATTTTAAAGTCTGAACCTTTCTTTAACAGACGAAGACAAGCCTGCATCAAAAATGACCGAGCGATTGGGAGTCAGGATAGAGGTGGGTATTTTTTTAGATTAAGGGACAGGCCCTTCAGCGAGGTTAGATCCTCTGGAGCTGCTCAGGCTAAGTTTTCAGGAGGCTCCTCAGTGCTGAACTGGCTAAGCTAAATTCCCTGTACGTACCCGGATCAGTCCAGACTCCTGGGTTTTGCCCACCCTCTAGCAGTTGGAGACAGAAGTTTATCAAACAAACCTATGCCTTATCTAGGCTGGTGCCACCTACAGTCTGGCAGTATTCCTCTGTCTCCTAGCAGGTGGAGGAGGTGCAAAACCTACAGTCTGTGCTGAGGCCTAGTTTTTCAGTTCTAGATAGTATTGTTAGCTGGGTAAAGAGAAGGATAAAGTTAGAATAAGGTATAGGAGCGCAGTGGTTTGCCTGCAGGTCCAGTCTCCCGCCTCCCAGGGGGTTGTGAGGTCCGGAGGGGACCATCCCCCCTGGTTTCCCAGGCCGCTGAGGTGTGGGGTGTTTTGCCCTCCTGCCAGCGTGAATTTGTGACTGGGGGTGATACCGGGGAGCCCGGCTCACTCCCCCCAGTAGGTCCAGGACCCGGAGACTATTGGGTGAGTATATTTAAAAAAAAGAAAAAAGTTAAAAAAAATTTTGTGTGTTCTGTCAGGCTTCATTCTCCTTCCCTTCCGGTCGCATTTGGGTGCTTGCGCGCCATTTTCGCCACCTTCCGAGCGATTTTCGGGGCTGTTTTTTGCTGCAGCATGCCGCATTGGGCCGCTTGTAGGGCCTGCGGCACCGCGCGGGTGCAACTGTCCTGGGACAATTTGTGTTCCGATTGCCTCTCCGGAGGCAAGGGGGTCTCTGCGGCCACGGGCAGGGACCTGGTGA
The DNA here is from genome assembly GCF_901001135.1 of Rhinatrema bivittatum. Classification (NCBI taxonomy): domain Eukaryota; kingdom Metazoa; phylum Chordata; class Amphibia; order Gymnophiona; family Rhinatrematidae; genus Rhinatrema; species Rhinatrema bivittatum. The sequence goes on from NC_042617.1 coordinate 311,366,202, forward strand.
GGGTCCAAACAGTGACCGGAGCATTTGGGGACTTACATTCTTCAGGTGCCGACCCGATCCCGTGGGAACGCCCCAAGGCGCCAGCGGCACGGGGGGAGGACAACCCTCCACCGCGATTGTCACCACAACGCAGAGTCCCTAAGGGGGACAGACCTGCAAGACCCAGCTGTGCTGCCAATCCAGAGGTCCCTGAGGGGGATCAGACAGATTTGTCTTCAGACTCTTCTTTTTCGTCTGATTTCGTGTTGCTTATGCATAAAGCCTTCAAGGCACGCAAAGATTGCCATTTAAATACAGTCTCGAGCGGTATGTGATCCGAACTGTGCGTGCGGCAAACGCAGGTGCGCCCGGCACTAATGCACCTCTTTCTACCGCACCTTACTGTATTGGCCTGTTTGTGATAACCAAGATCAATGCCTGTACCTCAGATGGAAAGTAGGACATCAGGAAATGCTTACATATCTCCTTTCTTTCTCTTTCCGGTTCCGCTCATCCTGCAAACTTCAGCACCGGTGCAACTATTCCCACCCCTCTTTCCATTGCTCCCTCTGCTCTTCCCTACCCCAAGCCTCCCCCTCTCTATCTTCCCTCCACCCTCTCCCATTAATCTCCCTGCCTTATCTCCTGTTCTCCCCTTCCATCTTTTTCTCCTTTGCTCCTTCCTGTTATTGTATCGACTCCTCCCACCCTCCTTCCAATGCTCTCTCTGCTCTCACTCCTCTCCCCTAGCCCATGCCTCCCTTCTCTATATCTTCCTTCTCCTTCCTCTCTGCCCACCTGCCTTTGCTGTTCTCTACTTTTCCTCCCCTTTCTCTGTCTTGTTTATGCTTCCCCTTTCCCCTTTTCCTTTCCCTTACTTCTCCTTGACATCCCGTGTGTATTTGGTCTGATTGCAGTGCATGCGCTTCGAAGAAAAAAAAACGGTAAGGAGACTTTGCAAACATCGCTTTGTGCCCTATAATACTTTTAAAGGTCCTTGATCAGCGGATTTGTCCAGCTGAGTTCGGAATTTAGCTGGACAAACCGCAAAGTGTTAAAATTGTGGGCCAATGAATGGCTAACTTACCTGGATAAAACGGGATGACTGGGTGTGGGGCTTATGTTTAGCTGGGTAGCATATAGTTTTCCCCCTGTCCGAACTCCAAACCAGAAATATACCTTGTTATATGCTCCTACCTTTACTTGTGTAGAGGATGGACAGTAATCAAATAGCCTATTTCTGTGGATAAAAGAGCACTTTATCCCCAGAAATGGCTTTCATTATTGTCCTCCCTGTATATAATGGTGATGTGCATTCAGCCTTACACAATTTAAAGTTTGAACCTTTCTTTAACAGACGAAGACAAGCCTGCATCAAAAATGACCGAGCGATTGGGAGTCAGGGTAGAGGTGGGTATTTTTTTTAGATTAAGGGACAGGCCCTTCAGTGAGGTTAGATCCTCTGGAGCTGCTCAGGGTAAGTATTCAGGAGGCTTCTCAGTGCTGAACCAGCTAAGCTAAATTTGGGAATATTTCCAGCCGCCAAGCTGTGATTGAAAATTTATCCAGTAAACGGAATCAACTCTTGTGGTCACTTAGCAGCTCTTCTGAAAACTTACCCCTTACTTTGAATACAGAAATGGGCACAATTAACTTTGTGATAACCAATATCACTGCCTGTACCTCAGATGGAAAGTAGGACATCAGGAAATGCTCACATATCTCCTTTCTTTCTCTTTCCGGTTCCGCTCGTCCTGCAAACTTCAGCACCGGTGCAGCTACTCCCATCCCTCTTTCCACTGCTCCCTCTGCTCTCTCTCCTCTCTTCTACCCCATGCCTCCCCCTCTGCATCTCCCCTCCTCCCTCTCCCATCAATCTCCCGGCCTTATCTCCTGTTCCCCCCTTCCATCTTTTTCTCCTTTGCTCCTTCCTGTTATTGTATCAACTCCTCCCACCCTCCTTCCAATGCTCTCCCTGCTCTCCCTCCTCTCCCCTAGCCCATGCCTCCCTTCTCTATATCTCCCTCCTCCTTCCTCTCTGCCCACCTGCCTTTGCTGTTCTCTACTTTTCCTCCCCTTTCTCTGTCTTGTTTATGCTTCCCCTTTCCCCTTTTCCTTTCCCTTACTTCTCCTTGACATCCCGTGTGTGTTTGGTCTGATTGCAGTGCATGCGCTTCGAAGAAAAAAAACCGGTAAGGAGACTTTGCAAACATCGCTTCGTGCCCTGTAATACTTTTAAAGGTGCTTGGTCAGCGGATTTGTCCGGCTGAGTTTGGAATTTAGCTGGACAAACCGCAAAGTGTTAAAATTGTGGGCCAATGAATGGCTAACTTACCTGGATAAAAAGAGATGACCGGGTGTGGGGCTTATGTTTAGCTGGGTAGCAGCCCTGAAGTGAGATAGATAAACTTACTCCACTGTCTTTGGGTCTATCCAGCGGGAACCCGTACCTGGGTAAGTCCAGCTAACTTCCTGCTCTCAGCATCGCTGAATGGACCTATTAGTTTATAAATATAAATGAAGAAACATTTTGTTGGTATTCAGGGATTTCACAGTGCTAATCAGTGATTTCTCAGAGACGAGGAGTCCCTCAGATCACAGGGAACTGTCTGCCCTCTATAGTTACTCCAATGAGCCATAGCAAATGGTTTAGTCCACTCACTACCCTAAACTAGGTCCTCCTCTGGGAGGTGCTTAGACCTTAGAAAAGAGACCCAGAAAAGACAAAACAATAAATATAACAACTGAGGAATCACTATATAGCAGTCAAATGTTTATTTATTAGCACAATCTGTGGTCAGAAGACCTCCTCACTGATTCAGATGCTTGTTGGTTACTCCAGCTCTACCTGACACAAAAACCTGAAAGAAGTATGAGACTTGGTGCAGGACCCTGCTGATACCCAGCACTAACTTACCTGTCACTAATCATTCACAGAAACAGTGCTAATAAATGAATGTTATAATATATAAGAAAAGGATTTACAGTTAACTCAAAAGGCTTGGAAAACTGCAAACAGCAAAGAGGAAAAAAGGAAAGGAGCAGTAACTGCTGGTACTTAACAGTTTGTCTCCAGAGTGAAATGCTGCTTCCTTCCTAGTCAGATATGAGGGTGCTGTGTAACCTTTTCCTGTCACCCCACAGCTGTACTTCCCAGCTGAAACAGGTCTCTCTCTCTCTTTCTGCTAATTCCAACTCTCATTCTCTCAGCCCGTTCTATCCCTCTAACAGATCCTCAGCAGCAGTGCAATGTCTGCTGAAACGAGCATCTCTCTCTCAGTGTTACAGTCTCTCTCTCTCAGAACTTAGCAGCAGGGTGAAGACATCGGTCCTGGGATTCATCCCCTCAGCTCCAGCTCCTGGTGCCAGTGGAACACTGCCCTCTTATACTGCCGCCTGCTGACTGGCTGAAGATCATCTGAATAAAAAAACCTTCTCTCAATACCAGGCAAATAACAAGTAAAACTCCTGCTCATCACCAACAATAATTTTCCAAGTGCGTGGCTCGACTTTTGTGCTGTACCAGAGAGACATTTGAAATTCTGCTGACTCCGCCCCTCCAGCTCTGCCTCAGCTCCATCCCTGAAACACCTCTGCTCGCTGGCTATAAAAGACTAAGGGTTAGAGCAGTGGGAAGCCAGGGTTTTAAATACCACTGTCACCACTCCTTGTGGCCTCAGGGTCAGATTGTGAGCCCACTATGAATAGAGAAATAACTACAGTACCTGAATGTCATCCACTTTGAAGTGCTGAAAGTTGGAATATAAATAAAATTAAATTAAAAAAAAAAAAAAACTCAGGCTCCTGATTGATTTACCCCATGTAACCTCTACAGTACCGGGGGGCAGGGTTAGGTTGGCCATAATAAATGTAGATAGTTGGGTGGCTGATGAACGGAAGGACTGCCTGGTAACCTGCCTTCCTGGTGCGACGGTGGCACACCTCACAAGTCACCCGGTGCTGCCTTGGATCAGAAAAGTCTCACGGTTGGAGAACATCATCTTGGTGTAGCAGGAAGTGATGATCCTGTAGCAAGGACCTGCTCTCCAGGTGATGCGTTGTCCTCTTGCACTGAGTACAAGACTCCTAGGGCTACTGCCCAGGAGGGAAGGGTTAGGTCGGCCATCATAAATGTAGCTAGCTGGGTGGCTGGTGGACATGAGGACTGCCTGGTAACTTGCCTGCCTGGTGCGAAGGCGGCACACCTCACGCGTCACCCAGATAGGATTATAGACAGTGCTAGGAAGGAGCTGGCTGCCGAGGTACATATGGGCACCAACGACATAGGAAAATGTGGGAGAGAAGTTCTGGAAGCCAAATTTAGGATTTCAGGTAGAAAGCTGAAATCTGGAGCCTCCAGGGTGGCATTCTCTGAAATGTTGCCCATTCCAGGTGCAGGTCCTCAGAGGCAGGCAAAGCTCTCGGGTTTCAATTCATGGATGAGACGATGATGCAGGGAGCAGGGATTCAGTTTTGTAAGAAACTGGGAAACCAGAATGAAATCAGGCTGCTGGCACTAACTTTTAAAAAGGAGATAGAGCAGCTTTTAAATGGTTCGGAGGAATGTATCTTTGAAGGATACTAATGAAATAGGAGAGCTATGGCATCCCAACAGAGAGGTTCCAATAAATGCAAACGTAGTCCATGTGCCTGTAAGTAAAGAATCCAAATTATCCCTATCATCTGAAAGCAGGTTGTTAATACAAATAAAAAGCACACTTTGAAATGTCTGTATGCCATTGCCAGAAATCTAAGAAGTAAGATGGGAGAGTCAGAGTGTATAGCGGTGAATGATGAGATAGACATAATTGGCATCACAGAGACTTGGTAGAAGGAGGATAACTAACGGAACAGTGCTATATCAGGATACAAATTATATCGCAATGATAGGATCAACTTGGAGGGTGTGGCACTTTATATCCAGGAGGCTATAGAGTCCAACAGTATAAAGATCATACAAGAGACTAAATACTCATTAGAATCTATATGGGTTGATATCGCATGTGTGTTGGGTGTTATGTTATGGCGAAAGTCAATAGTGGACCCTTGGGCCGGCTGAGGTGGACAACGTCCACAGGTGTTAATAAGCCGGGAGGCGGCACTCAGCTGGAGCGGACTGATGACGTCTTCACCCTGGAAACCCGAGACCCCCCCAGGAGGAGCCCGTAGGGGTCCGAGTCGCTGGGACTTAGGAGAATCGTGAATGAGTCCGAGGTCTGTGGCTGGCTGAAGACGAGGAGAAACGTGTGGAAGTCCGAGGGTCGTGGCTGGCTGAAGACAAGGAGAATCGTGAGGAAGTCCGAGGATCGTGGCAGGCTGAAGACGAGGAGAAACGTGTGGAAGTCCGAGGGTCGTGGCTGGCTGAAGACAAGGAGAATCGTGAGGAAGTCCGAGGATCGTGGCAGGCTGAAGACAAAGGAGAATCGTGAAGAAGACCAAGGGTCGTGGCTGGCTGAAGTCAAGGAGAATCAGGAACCGGAGCTGGAGTCAGGATGCGTAGACAGCAAGTAGGGCCCAGAGCTGGAGCCAAGGCACAGCAGGACCAAGCAGAACCTGACCTGGAAGCAAGGCACGGCTGGAACAAGCTGGAACCGGAGCTGGAAGCAAGGCACGGCTGGAACGAGCAGGAACCAGGGCTAGAAGCAAGGCATGGCTGGAACAAGCTGGAAACAACGCTGGGAAGCAACTAAGCACACAAAAGAGCGACCTCGTTGCAAAGGCAAAGCAAGGAAGTCAGACGCTGGTTTAAATAGCCGGCCAGCGTCTGACGTCAGGAACGGGGCGGTTCAGCACTTCCGGGTGCTGGACCTTTAAGAGCCCCCTGCTCGCGCGCGCGCGTTGCCTGGCAGTGGGAGGAGTCAGAGTCGTCCCTCGGCAGCGTCTCCACGTGGAGAGAGACGCTGCCATGCGGCCCTGCAGGCCCTAGGAGCAACGGATCGCGGCGAGACCGGGAGAAGCAGCAGAAAGGTAAGGATCCGGTCGCTAGCCTAGCGACCGGGACCGCAACATTGGGTATGAGTACGGTGATAGGAGTATACTACCGTCCACCTGGCCAAAATGGTCAGATGATGAAATGCTAAGAGAAATCAGGGAAGCTAATAAATTTGGCAGTGCAGTAATAGGAGATTTCAATTACCCCAATATTGACTGGGTAAATGTAACATCAGGACTTGCTAGAGACAAAGTTCCTGGATGGAATAAACTACTGCTTCATGGAGCAATTGGTTCAGGAACCAACGATAGAGGGAGCAATTTTAGATTTAATTCTTGGTAGAACGCAAGATTTGGTGAGAGAGGTAATAGTGGTGGGGCCACTTGGCAATGGTGATCATAACGTGATAAGATTTGAACTAATGACTGGAAGGGGACAGTATGTAAATCTACAGCTCTAACACTAAATTTTCAAAAGGGAAACTTTGATAAAATGAGCGAAATAGAAAAAAACTGAAAGGTGCAGCTGCAGAGGTTAAAAGTGTACAACAGGTGTAGACATTGTTTAAAAATAGAATCTTATGGTGGCCCCAATTTCTCTGCTTGAAATTCAGGCAGCTATCAAGTTGTTACCGGAGGGTAAATGTCCTGGCCCTGATGGGTTCCCTACTGGTGGTGGGGGGCATTCCCTGGGCACTATGGCTGATGCTACGATCACTCTCATTCAGAAAAAAAAGTCACCCCTAGTATGCCTCACTGGCGCTCACAAATACAGGCTATTGCTGATCTGGAACAGCTACGATACAGTCTTAAGGGTAAGCATGCTAAATTTACCAGTACTTGGGGGCCATATCTTGATTATTTGAATGATACTTAAGCTAATTTGTGGTGCCACTTAGGGTTATTTTTTTATTTCCACTTCTATTGTCCCTCAATCGTTTCCTCCCCTATGTACTATCTTTTGCCATGTACCTCACTGCAATATGAGTTATTGCTTCTATGTACTTTTCTCTGTTTGGAAAAATATAAATAGTTATAACAATACAATCTTAGATGCGCAGTCCAGATGTCTTCCATGCATTAAAAAAGGTGGAAGGAAGGCAAAACGATTACCAGCAAGGTTAAAAGGTGAGCTGAAAGAGGCTATTTTAGCCAAAAAAAAATCCTTCAAAAATTGGAAGAAGGATCCATCTGAAGAAAATAGGAAAAAGCATAAGCATTGTCAAGTTAAGTGTAAAACACTGATAAGGCAGGCTAAGAGAGAATTTGAAATGATGTTGGCCGTAGAGGCAAAAAGTCATAATAAAAAGTTTTTAAAATACATCCGAAGCAAGAAACCTATAAGGGAGTCGGTTGGATGACTGAGGGGTTAAAGGGGCTCTTAGGGAAGTTTAGGCCATTGCAGAAAGACTAAATTAATTCTTTGCTTCTGTGTTTACCAATGATGATGCTGGGGAGATACCAGTTCCAGAGATGGTTTTCAAGGGTGATGAGTCAGATGAACTGAACCAAATCACGGTGAACCTAGAAGATGAAGTAGGCCTGATTGACAAACTGAAGAGTAGTAAATCACCTGGACTGGATGGTATACACCCCAGGGTTCTGAAGGAACTAAAAAATGAAATTTCAAATCTATTAGGTAAATTTTGTAACCTATCATTAAAATCATCCATTGTACCTGAAGACTAGAGGGTGGCTAATGTAACCCCAATATTTTAAAAGGGTTCCAGGGGCGATCCAGGAAACTATAGACCAGTGAGCCTGACTTCAGTGCCAGGAAAAATAGTGGAAAGTGTTCTAAAGATCAAAATCACAGAACATATAGAAAGACATGGTTTAATGGAACAAAGTCAGCATGGCTTTACCTAAGGGAAGTCTTGCCTCACAAATCATATTTTTGAAGGGGTTAATAAACATGTGGATAAAGGTGAACCAGTAGATGTAGTGTATTTGGATTTTCAGAAGGCATTTGACGAAGTCCCTCATGAAAGGCTTCTAAGAAAACTAAAAAGTTATGAGACAGGAGGCGATGTCCTTTTGTGGATTACAAACTGGTTAAAAGACAGGAAACAAAGCGTAGGATTAAATGGCTAATTTTCTCAGTGGAAAAGGGTAAACAACTGGACAGCCCGGGACGGGTTCCCATCAGTCCTGTCCTGGTTTCAGCGAATGGCCTCGTTTCTCCAACTTGAACGTTTAGACTTTGTACTGGGCAAGCGGAAGTCGGATAAACTGTACTGGGCCTGCTGGCAGGCTTGGGTTCTTCTGATGCCGACAGCTGTTCAAGAAGGGCTGCGGGCAAGTGGCTATGAGCTTGAATGGTGCAACCCAGGGTCTCAGTAGAGTGAGGGGGCTTAGGGGGTGGAGGGGGGGAAGGGGAGGGAAGGGTAGTGTGTGGTGGTGTGAATGGCGTGTGGTGTGCATGAGGCAAAGTGAGGTGCAAATGTTAGTAGTATGAGGGGAACTGGTATGGGGAGAAAACAGAAAAAACAGATAGGCTGTAGTTATGAGGGAGGTCTCTGTTGTTGTTAGTTTGTTTAAACAACTTGTGTTGTATTGGATGTTTAGTATATTGGTTGTATCTACTGAGTGTGGGATTCACTGCCTATTCATGTATCCTCCCAATAAAAATTATTTTGAAAAAAAAAAAGGAAAAGGGTAAACAGTGGAGTGCCTCAGGGATCTGTACTTGGACCTGTGCTTTTCAATATATTTATAAATGATCTGGAAATGAATATGATGAGTGAGGTTATCAAATCTGCAGATGATACAAAATTATTCAGAGTAGTTAAATCACAAATGGATTGTGATACATTGCAGGAGGACCTTGCGATTCTGGAAGATTGGGCATCCAAATGGAAGATGAAATTTAATGGGAAATAAACATTCCTGTAGTTACAGATGTTAGGTTCCATATTCGGAGTTACCACGCAGGAAAAAGATCTAGGCATCATAGTGGGTAATATATTGAAATCATCAGCTCAGTGTGCTGCGGCAGTCAAAAAAGCAAACAGAATATTAGGAATTATTAGGAGTGAATAAAACAGAACGTCAGAATGCATCTATATTACTCCATGGTGAGACCGCACCTTGAGTACTGTGTACAACTCTGGTCGCCGCACCCCAAAAAAGGTATAGTTGCCATGGAGAAGGTACAGAGAAGGGTGATCAAAATGAAAAAGGGGATGGAACAGCTCCCCTATGAGGAAAGGCTGAAGAGGTTAGGGCTATTCAGCTTGGAGTAGAGACAGCTGAGGGGGGATATGATAGAGGTCTTTAAAATCATGAGAGATCTTGAACGAGTAGATGTGAATTGGTTATTTACACTTTCGTTTAATAGAAGGACTAGGGGGCATACAATGAAGTTAGCAAGTAGCACATTAAGACTAATCAGAGAAAGTTCTTTTTCACTCAGCTTAAGCTCTGGAATTTGTTGCCAGAGGATGTGGTTAGTGCAGTTAGTGTAGCTGGGTTTAAAAAAGGTTTGGATAAGTCTATTAACTGCTATTAATCAAGCTGACTTAGGGAATAGCCTGTCTAATCCTAGCATCAGTAGCATGGGGTCTACTTAGTGTTTGGGTACTGTGGGAAACAGGAAACAGGAATGCTGGGTTTGGTCACTGTTGGAAACAGGATGCTGGGCTTGATTGACTCTTGGTCTGATCTAGTATGACAATTTCTTATGTTCTTAGTGATGACATGGACCCATGGGACAGTGATTCCTAAAGGTACAAACCAGTTTCTACTACTAATTATCATTCCCATAGTGCTACTAGAAGTACATAGCACTCTACCAAAACATATAAGAGACAGTCCCTACTCAGTAGAGCTTACAATATAATCAAGACAAACATACAGGGCAAAAGAGACATTAGGCATTTCATTTCATCTTTTAAGGAAATAGGTTCCTGTTAGTACCCCAGATCAGTCCAGACGAGAGGGTTTATGCATCCCTACCAGCAGATGGAGGCAGAGAACAAAACTTTGAGGCACTGCTACATAAATGGGAGTGCCACCTGCAGTCCTTCAGTACTGACCTGTATTTCTCTGTCTCCAGCAGATGGTAGAGGTGCAAACCTGCAGTCTGGAATTGTTTAAAAAAAAAAAAAAAAGATAAGAAGAGAGTTTGGCTCCCCGAGGCGTTAGGTTCCTTCTTGGGCTATCCCTCGGGTGGAGCAGGGCGAGCGGGGACTTGGTAATCCCTGTCCAGACTCAGCCCTTCTTGACAGGGGAAGTAGATAGCCAGGGGTCTTTGCCGTGGCTGCAGTCTTTGCCGTGGGTCTTTGCCGTGGCTGCAGTTTGAGGCAAGCTCGCCTCGATGCGGCCTCGTTTTGCAGCGATGTTTTCTTCCGGGGCCGCGCATTCAGGAAGGAGGAGGAGCACCTGCACGTTTAAACGCGACTTTTTTCTTCGGGCCGTGGTGACGTGAGCTCCGCCACGGCTCTGCCGATCTGCCTGCTAGGTGTCGCTGCTCAGCCGCTCGTGGGATGAGGTCCACCGGCGGCCGCCCGAGTCTCCCTGCGCCCATGGGTATTGGCTCCCCTCGGGATACCACTGCTCGCGGCGCCCCCTAATACTCGGGGCCTTAGGCCCAGGCCTGGTTCGCCTAGTGCTTCCACCGGCCCTGGGAGGGGCGGGTACAAGGTACAAAGGGAAAAGGGATTGAGGGGTAGAAAGCATATAGGGCGAGGGGGTGAGAACATTTGCAGGGAGTCAGAAGAGGGGGGGGGGTCTGAAGGGAGGGAGTTGAGAAGAGGGAAAAGCCTTGGAAGAGGGGTGAGAAAGCGTAAAAGCCTTTTATGGAGGGTTAAAAAGGAGGAAAAGCTTTTGAAGAGCGAGAGGGAGCGAGTGAGATGGAAAGACCTAAGGGGACTGGGGAGGAGCTGAAAGGCAGTGGAAGGAGCGTTACTCTCTTCATTGCTCACTTAGACCACCAGCCTTCCATCTCCCTCTGTCAGCCCCCTCTCCAGCCCCTTCATTTCCCCCTTTGATTTCACTTCTCTCTCAAGCTCTTATTCCTCCCAGCTTCACCCTCTCTGCTCATCCTCTCCCAGCCCTCTGACCTCTCTCACCGGCCCCAGTTCCTTCCCTGTCATTCACCTCTCCCGGCATGGCCAAGCCCCTTTATTGTCTCTCTGATCTCCCACCTACATTCCCATTCCCCCTTTTTACCTCCTCACTAGCCCCATTTCCAAATTCACCCCCTTCACAGTCCCCTCTCTTCTGTTTTGGTATTTTGCAGAGTGCAGGAAGGATTGCCTTTCTATTTCTCATCCTCCAGTATTGCACTGCTTATAGAATCTGGCTTCACGTTTTGTCCGCATGTTTCTGTTTCTGATTTGTGGTCCCTTACTCTGTATTAGGCGCGAGTCTGTCCATGTTCTGAATGTGTGACGGAGGGGAGGAATTCTGCTTGCGTGTCGTTCCTGTGTGGGGATCTGTAGCAATTCAGCTTGTTCTGTTTCCCAATAGGAGGTGCATTGGTATTTTAGGCCTGGTGTAATATTTGTAGAGCTGCCTTTTCGTAGCTAGGGTTTTGCTGTTTGAGTCTTGGAAGTTTATAGATTCTGAGGGTCTTTTTTCACAGTTTTATGTTACTTTACAAAGTGTCAGTAGAAGGGAGTGGATGTTGCTCTTCCTGAGGTGACATTACAATTTGAATATAAATTTTGTTGACTGATAAGTTGTAATGGGGAAATGTTCTACCTGCTTTGCGGAGGGAATTTCTGTGGTTCTGGTGTGTGTTACAGAACTGGAGGTGCAGGGTTTTACTGAGATTCTGTCCCACTCTGTGTAGACTCCAGACCTCACTCCCATCTAGAACCAATGGTTGAACGATGCTATCAAATAAAGACAATGATAGGTTTATTTGAGGGGGGGGGGAGACTGAAACTGACTGGGGGGGTTCTTTGTGCAGAGAAAGCAAATGTTGCTTACCTGTAACAGGTGTTCTCACAGGACAGAAGGATGTTAGTCCTCACATATCGGTGACATCATAGGATGGAGCCCAATCACGGAACACTTTTGTCAAAGTTTCTAGAACTTTGACTGGCCCCTACTGGGTATGCCCAGCAATGCACTAACCCTGCAGCCAGCAGGAGTCCCCCTTCAGTCTTGTTTAAAAAGCTACAGGAAGTGCCGAAAAATTAAATAAGAAACATAACGAACCCCAAACCGCGGGGCAGCGGGCGGGTTTTGTGAGGACTAACATCCTGCTGTCCTGTGAGAATACCTGTTACAGGTAAGCAACATTTGCTTTCTCACAGGACAGCAGGATGTTAGTCCTCACATATGGGGCGGGGCGGCGTGCGGGTTTCGTGAGGACTAACATCCTGCTGTCCTGTGAGAATACCTGTTACAGGTAAGCAACATTTGCTTTCTCACAGGACAAGCAGGATGGTAGTCCTCGCATATGGGCGAGTACCGAGCTGAGGATGTCAGAGTATGCACCAAATGTACCCAGGTGTGCAAGGCACTGGGACTGGGGTGAATTTTGGCCGAGGGCATCCTGAACCCTACCGGGCAGGCGGAAGGGTGTTGGTACGTCAAGTTGTGAATAGGTTGCGTAGGACAGATTGGCCAAAGATGGAATCTTGTCTTCCGGCTTTGTCCAAGCAAAAGTGGGCTGTTAAGGTATGGAGAGAACTCCAGGTGGCAGCCCTGCAAATGTCAGGAAGCGGCACCGATCGTAGGTGTGCTACTGAAGTCACCATGACCCTCTCAGAGTGTGGTTTGACACGGTCTTGAAGTGGAATGCCTGCTTGCTGATAGCAAAAGGATATGCAGTCCGCTAACCCCCCAGGATTATTAGAAACTAATATTTCACCAATTATAGAATATTTAACTCTTAATATCAACCCCGACAGGCCTTCAATTCTTTTAGGAGATTTTAATCTACACATGAATGCATCTCCTCTTTCTTCTTCATGTTGTATATTAGTCGAAGCCCTGCAAGTCTTAGGTTTAGAATTGTTAACCCCATGGGCAACTCATATTCATGGACATGCTCTGGATCGAATCTTTGTTAAGCCAACACTAATTAAACATGAAAAAACACACATCTGGCCTGTCCCCTGGTTAGATCATTACTTAATTTGTTCTAAAGTTTCCTATATCAGGCCCAATCTAACTGAAGAAAAAAAGTTATGTTCTTTTGAATATAGGAAACCCTATAATTCCGAAGTACTTCAGTCAGAATTAACTGAGTACCCATCTAAATCCCAAGCATCTCTAGATCCTACCGAGATGTGGTATAAGACAACTCAAGAAATAGCTGACAGAATAAATCCACTAAGACTCAAAGCAGTGCAACTTACTAAAAAGCAGAATCCTTGGTACAATAATGATCTAAGACAATTAAAACTTATATTACGTAGAAAAGAAAGAATCTGGAAGAAATCAAAAACTATTTTAGCATTAACTAATTATCGTATCTTTCTTGCCCATTATCGTAAAAAAATTATTATAGCTAAGAGGATTTATTATGATAATAAGATTCAAAGGTTTGGGTCCTGAATCTTCTGCTCCAGCGGGGGTGAGTGAACCGGGCTTCCCGGTGTCACCCCCGACGCTGCTGCCTACCTCGGCCTGGTCCTCGACCCTCAGCAGCGGTCTCAACCAGGGGGGGATGGTCCTCTCAGAACCTTCCCAACCCCCCTGGGAGACTTACACCAGAGGAGAATTTTCTTCTCTTTTCTTCTTCTGAATGTCTTTTACCCTTTTTATGTATTTCTTTCTTCTTTTTTTTTTTTTTTTAACTATCCCTGACTAACTACGAAAACATGAACCAGGGATCCCAGAGACTGTGGGTGGACCTGCCCCATCTGCTGGAGACAGAGAAAGACTGAGGGGCTGTGGGTGGCACCTTACTACATGTAGGGAGCCCGACAGGTTTTACTCTGTCTCCATCTGCTGGTGCGGAGTCACAACCCAGGTGTCTGGACTGATCTGGGTACATACAGGGAACAAGTAATGACTCGTCATCTGAATAAAAAAGCACTAGGAGTCGAGTGGAATCATTTAGACTAACTGTTTTATTAAAGCATGAGCTTTCGAGGACACAGTCCACACCATCAGATGCATGAAATGATCTACAGTTGATGTGTACAATATATACAGAACAGTGAGAAGACATGGGAAAAGGCAGGAAACGGTGTGGAGAGAATGTGAATAGGATTGTAGTTTAGCCTACTGACAACTGAGGTAAGTGTGAATAGACAGAATGATCAGACAACAGTTCAGTTTATGCATATTTGTAGTGAGTCATGAATCCATTGCTTCTGTTCAGCCCTTGGGTGATGGTATTAAGATTTTTAATGATTTCCAATTCAGCAGTTTCAGGCTGGAGTGCTCCTTTGAAGTTTTCATGTAGGAGTATGGCAACCTTAAGGTCAGATAGAGAATGTCAAGGAAGGTTGAATGTTGTCATTTCTAACCTCAGGTTTAAATCCTTTTACCTTGTCCTTATAGATTGTGCCGTTTGTCCTATGTAGACAGAAGAGGGACTTTGCTGGCAGGTGTTGGCATATATTAGATTGGAAGAAAAGCAGGAGAATGTGTCCCGCATGTTGCTGATGCTGTTGTGTCCAGTGATGGCATTGTCTGGGATAATATGTGGAAAGTGTTGGCATCTCTTTTTCTGGCAAGGTCTGGGTCCTGGGTTGGTGTCCTTGTACTATTTGCAGCGGCTGATGAGTATCTTTTGAGGTTGAGGGGCTGCTACACCAGACTAGCACGGCTATCCCTCTGAAGATTTTTCATGTAAATCAGTGGAGGAAAATTTGGCTTTCACTGCAACCTCTGCAGCAACATTTTCTCTCTCGCTGAACACAGAAGATTGGAGAGAAAAACACTCACTGTTATCTGCACTCTGCAGCAGTTACACATCATCAAGCTCGTATGCCAGTTTCTTTAGCGTAAAGCTGGCTCCTGCTGTTGTAGTAGTCCAGAAGAAATCCCTCTTCAGTTTCAGGGCAGGACCTCATTTTTGGTTTTTACCTGCTGGTGCCAGTGCAAAAGTGCGCAATTTTGGACACATTTAAATTTACTTCATCTGCTCTGCCTTTCCCTCTCCCTCACATCATTGTATATATGTCACCGGGGATGTTAAGATTACAACAAGGATTTAACATTTTTCCGTGGTATTATAATGCCCACCGCCTAGTGCCCACTGCACACACTTTGCCTTCTGCCAGGCAAACAGTGAGTGTCATCCTGTCTGCTCTGTCTGCACTATTTCTCTATCACAGACAGGCTTCACAATACAGCCTGTTATGCTGTACTTTCTGGCCTGCTGGTATCAGGGTTAGGGCACTGTGTGCAGGAAGATAACAACACCCCTGGTGTCAGGGTTAGGGCACTGTATGCAGGAAGATCACAACACTCCTGGTATTTATAGGGATAGGGCACTGTGTGCAGGAAGATCACAACAATCCTGGTATTAATAGGGATAGGGCACTGTGTGCAGGAGGATCACAACACCCCTGGTATCAGGGTTAGGGCACTGTGTGCAGGAAGATCACAACACTCCTGGTATTAATAGGGATAGGGCACTGTGTGCAGGAAGATCACAACACCCCTGGTGTCAGGGTTAGGGCACTGTGTGCAGGAAGATCACAACACCCCTGGTATCAGAGTTAGGGCACTGTGTGCAGGAAGATCACAACACTCCTGGTATTAATAGGGATAGGGCACTGTGTGCAGGAAGATCACAACACCCCTGGTGTCAGGGTTAGGGCACTGTGTGCAGGAAGATCACAACAACCCTGGTATCAGGGTTAGGGCACTGTGTGCAGGAAGATCACAACACTCCTGGTATTAATAGGGATAGGGCACTGTGTGCAGGAAGATCACAACACCCCTGGTGTCAGGGTTAGGGCACTGTGTGCAGGAAGATCACAACACTCCTGGTATTAATAGGGATAGGGCACTGTGTGCAGGAAGATCACAACACCCCTGGTATCAGGGTTAGGGCACTGTGTGCAGGAAGATCACAACACTCCTGGTATTAATAGGGATAGGGCACTGTGTGCAGGAAGATCACAACACCCCTGGTGTCAGGGTTAGGGCACTGTGTGCAGGAAGATCACAACAACCCTGGTATCAGGGTTAGGGCACTGTGTGCAGGAAGATCACAACACTCCTGGTATTAATAGGGATAGGGCACTGTGTGCAGGAAGATCACAACACCCCTGGTGTCAGGGTTAGGGCACTGTGTGCAGGAAGATCACAACACTCCTGGTATTAATAGGGATAGGGCACTGTGTGCAAGAAGATCACAACACTCCTGGTATTAATAGGTATAGGGCACTGTGTGCAGGAAGATCACAACACTCCTGGTATTAATAGGGATAGGGCACTGTGTGCAGGAAGATCACAACACCTCTGGTATCAGGGTTAGGGCACTGTGTGCAGGAAGATCACAATACTCCTGGTATTAATAGGGATAGGGCACTGTGTACAGGAAGATCACAACACCCCTGGTGTCAGGGTTAGGGCACTGTGTGCAGGAAGATCACAACACCCCTGGTATCAGGGTTAGGGCACAAGTTCTAGTCACATTGACTGATCACATTACTTTTTTTGTCAAGCTACCAACTGTTTCCATTTCCCATCCCCCATATATTGTCAGTGGGAACCTTGGTAACATGAATAAATAAGAAGGCAGCCAATAGGAATACATATTCATTCCTAAACTGACCTTAATTGACCTGAAAAGTGTCAAATTGTATCATTTTCTGTTAGTGCGCACTAACTCCCGTTAGTGCGCACTAATCAGAAAAAACGATTTTTTAACGATTTTTTAACGAAACAATCGTGCCAAACACGATTTTCTTCTCCTGCCAGACGATTTCAATCGTTAAGACGATAGGGGACACGATTCACATCCCTAATAGAGAAGCGCTAGAAATGTGTGGTAATAGCTTGGTTGTGAGTGACATGGACACAGCATGTAGGACCCCCATATGCAGTTTTCCAATCAGGAAGATCTGACACAGCATAAGCAAGTGCAATTGCTTTCATATAGTGTTACAGTAAAAGGTGGCATGGACTTTGGGTTTGGAAATAGCCTTTTAAGGCTCATGTCTTATAGCCTTTTAAGGCTAGTGTCTTATAGCATGCTGTGGGTTGGCAGCAATATCACAAAGTCACGGTAGTGTGAATGATGCAGCCATTCTCTCTTTGCCGCAGAAGATTCGGGATACGGTTGCAGGACCTGGCTTCTCCCCAACCCCCACCATTCCTAACACGCCGGTGGAGATGAGGTACAAAAAGGCCTTATGCTCTATGTGTTGTGTCATAGAATGCACCTTCGGAGTTCTCAAAAGTAGATTTTACTGTTTGGACAAAATGATGGAAACTTTAATGTATGCTCCACCCAGAGTCGCTGAGATAATGCTGCTATGCTGTATATTCCATAATCTGGCTCTACGACATCGGATCCCAGTAGGCATTGTTCCAGGTCTAGAAGAGGATCCCCCCATGTCCTCCAGCAGAAGCCAGGGAAACCACATAGACTGGCAGCCATCTTCAGCAAAGTGTTATGCAATGCTTCTTTTCCTGTTAGTCCTCATCTAGTCCTTCCTCTTCCATGAAATACAGCCCAGCAGAGTGGTTCTAGCTGGTCTCATCTCTCTTTCTTTTACTCATAGGTCCTCTCTCTGGGTCAGTGTGTAACAGAAACCACTTTAACCTAGTTAGGCAACATTGTGATCATGGAGCAATAGGCGCAATACACGGTAGTCGATAAATGTGACACTCAACCTAACACCAAAGAGATGTGGCCGGCTTAATGTATTCAGAATGATCGTCAGTTCAAAAGAGTTGCGTCTTGCTATAACCTTCATGTAGGACTGCCAACACAGTGTACATAGCTTGCCCTAGCTTTCGCTTTCTTGCTTACCTTGGCAACCCCTTGGACCCAGTTCTAGCCCTCACATGTTGGCGAAATAGTGGCATAGGTATAATGGAACTTCAGCAGAGCCTAGGACATGGACCCCAAGTACTATAGAATTCATAGAAATCACAAATTGCTCAGCTGCTTAAAGGCACAGCCTGAAGCTACAAGTTGACACAATTATCAATCACAGACTCGACATGTTACAGCCAGATTTCCTAGCTGACATTAATGTGCATCTGAAGATATCCACATGTACATCAGATGCATAGTGTCACATGGGTCTGCAAAGACACAGGTGTCATCACTGCCTTAGCTGTTTCTGAGGCAGTGCTGACATCGGAGTGCTCACCTAGCAGGCCTTCACTTACAGCCTTTTGGGAAGCACATGTCAAAGATCCTGGCAATCCCAAACTTCTCACAGGTCATTGCAAGCTAGCATATCTCATAGGGGGTGCACACAACCATGCACAGCTGGGCCCTGCTACACCTAGATAAGCAAACAGTCAACTCTCATGAACAGATGGTGAGGGCCTTGGCCCTTGGGCTGTCATGTTTGTTATGTTAGCTGCTTGGGGAGGCTATAGAAGGATGCTGGTCTGATTGACATGTCACAGGTAGCCATTGGGAAATATTGAGATGTCAGGGCGCAGCAAGGCCCTTTCCCTGTCCAGTTCAGAGCTAGTCGTCTTGGCTGGCTTTATGTAGGAACACAGAAAATCTGCTGAGTTGTTTGTTTGTTCCAATTGTAGTAGCAGTTACAATCCTTATCCTATCTGTGGCCATCCTTAAAGCACATAGGCTGAGGATTCCAGGGGAGACAAGCTAGCAGAATGGTCTTGTTCCAAGCAGAGTCTTGAGCCTTTCAGGTCTTTTCAGGTTTGAGGCCCTTGCTTATCTGCATGCCTGCTGTGACTTGTGGCCAACATAGCAGAGTAGCTGTCCTATAGGATGGGTGCCCTGTGATGTTTGCGCATTTTAGACTTAGTGGATACCGAGACCAAGGTAGGTGTGCTAATAGACTCTCACTCATCAGTGGACACGTCGGAAGGAGTGGAGAGAATGAGATGGGATTTAAGGAAACTGGAAGAGTGGTCGAAGATATGGCAGCTGAGATTCAATGCCAAGAAGTGCAGCGTCATGCATATGGGGTGTGGAAATCCAAAAGAACTGTATTCAATGGGAGGAGAAGGGCTGATGTGCACGGGGCAGGAGAGAGACCTTGGGGTGAAGGTGTCTAATGATCTGAAATCGGCGAAACAATGTGACAAGGCGATACCTAAAGCCAGAAGAATGCTGGGCTGCATAGAGAGAGGAATATCTAGTAAGAAAAGGGAAGTGATTATCCCCTTGTACAGGTCCTTGGTGAGCCTCACCTGGAGTACTGTGTTCAGTTCTGGAGACCGTATTTCGGAAGGGACAGGGACAGAGACAGGATGGAGGCGGTCCAGAGAAGGGTGACCAAAAAGGTGGAGGGTCTTCATCAAATGACTTATGAGGAGAGATTGAAGAATCTAAATATGTACACCCTGGAGGAAAAGAGGAGCAGAGGTGATATGATACAGACTTTCAGATTCTTGAAAGGTTTTAATGATCCAAAGATAACGACAAACCTTTTCCGTTGCAAAAAATCAGCAGAACCAGGGGTCACGATTTAAAACTCCAGGGAGGAAGACTCAGAACCAATGCCAGGAAGTATTTCTTCACAGAGAGGGTGGTGAATGTCTGGAACGCTCTTCCGGAGGAAGTGGTGAAGACCAAAACTGTGAAGGATTTCAAAGGGACATGGGATAAATACTGTGGATCCATAAAATCTAGAGCAGTGGTTCTCAACCCTGTCCTGGGGACCCCCCCCAGCCAGTCGGGTTTTCAGGATATCCACAATGAATATGCATGAGAGAAAATTTGCATGTTATGGAAGCAGTGTATGCAAATTTTCTCTCATGCATATTCATTGTGGATATCCTGAAAACCCGACTGGCTGGGGGGGTCCCCAGGACAGGGTTGAGAACCACTGGTCTAGAGGATGTGAATGAGGAGAAGAGGCATGGGGGTGGCTTGTGGGAATGACGACTACTACCTGGAGATGAATATCCTTATTCAATAAACATACACACAGTTAATGCGACTCCAACATTGCTCTATGCTTCAATGGCAAGAAGAAATGTGAAAAAAAGGATTTGCATCCACATAAAAGCAGGGGAGTAGCTTGCTTGTTACGGCAGTTACTACCCCAAAACCAAAAATGCCTGATACTTCACTTTCAATGCACATTCAGCATAGCTCTCTGCTTCAACGGCAGGGGGGATGAAGAAAAGATGTTTTATATTCAGACATCTACCAACAAGGACTGAATTACATAGTCTGGGTAAAACAGATAAGCATGGGTTTAGCTTGCTTGTTACGGCAGTTATTACCCCAAATCAAGCCTGATACTTCACTTAGAATACATCTCCAGCGGAGCTCACTGCTTCAATGGCAGGGGGAATGAAGAAAAGAGGATTTATATTCAAACAACCAACAAGGATTGAATTGCACAGGCTGGGTAAACAAGCGTGGGAGTAGCTTGCTTATTACGGCGGTTACTACCCCAAACCACTTAGCTGCATACTTCACTTAGATGCAGCTCCAGCACTGCTATCTACGATGGCGGGGGTGGAAGGGAAATAGAACCAAAAAAATTATTTAAAGGGACAAGAGTAACAGAAAAGTATGAAAAAAAAAAGGTGTAAAACCTTGCTGGGCAGACTGGATGGACCATTTGGTCTTCTTCTGCCATCATTTCTATGTTTCTATATAAGTTATGTGCATTGCAATAAGGCTAGAGAAGTTGTTGTCAGCTGATGAACTCATGAACCAACATCAAGCCTTTTTCTGAAATCTGGCAAAGTGCAAAATGTATAGGGAAACTGCTCCCAGAGGTATCATGTGGTACAGTAGATATTATTGTCTTCTGTACTTTCATTGTTGTTATGTAAAAAGACAAGCATTTTGGGGCATCTGAGGCCTGAAGGGGTCCATGTCTGTAAAAAGGCAAATCTGTGAGCATATATGCTTCCAACAGATGTCTGTCAGACTGCCAGGAGTAGATAATCTTCTGTGATGAGTTAGGACTCTGACTACCTCATTAGCAGGTAGGGACAAGCTTGGCACCAACATCATTGATGGTTGATGACGAACAGGCCAAGAACAGCAAAATGAGCCTCGGTAGGCTACTAAAGTCTGTCTATAGTTGTGTCAGATGGTGATCTGAGCCCTCCTCCAGTGCACCAACTCTGCCCTTATGTGTTGGAGGTGGAGGCCATGCATCTTTTCCATGCAGTTGAGCATCTCGTGCATTGTCTGCTCTGTTGGTGCTGATGCTGTTGGTACTATGTTCGGTGGAGTTTGAGGTGTTGTCTGGCGTTCCAAAGCCTCTCCTCTCTCCCCATGCTTCTCACAATCCATCATCTCCAACTCCTCATGCCTCACCACCACCACATCTCTTTACCACCACCACACAAAGAAAAGCAGACAAACTTGACAAACTTACAAAACCTTCCACACACAGATAAAGACAAGAGACAAAGATAAGGGTAAACAGAGGATAACAGAAAACAACAGGACAATGCACTCAGAAATCGCTAATCACCAATCCAACTCCACTAAACTCCAACTCACCTACTCTCTCTCCCATGCCTGACACACCCTCAAAGAAGGAGCTGCAGGAAGCTGGTATTATTTATTTATTTATTTAGAAACTTTTATATACCGGTATTTGTGGGGACATCATACCGGTTCACCTAGTATCTGAAAGATTGGAAAATACATTGCAACAGGGGAATGTAACTGGGCGGGGGGTAGAACAGAGAGGCAGTAGGAAGGAAAGGGGAACAAGAAAGTAATAACCAAAACAATTTACAATGAAGGTCTCCTTAATATAAGGAGAGGGAGGTCACCTGAAGGGGACTACGAGGGGGAGTGGAAGGAGTTATTCTGTGTAGGCATGGTTGAACAGAAGAGTTTTTAGTTTCTTTTTGAATTTAAATGCACAGGGTTCAAGTCGCATGTGGACAGGTAGTGTATTCCAGAGAGCGGGACCGGCAATAGAGATGGCACGGTCGCGGGTGGAGGAGAGATGAGCCAATTTCAAGGATTGAACATGTAGGGTGCCTTTGTTGGTGGATCTGGTGGCTCGGGTGGACAGGGGGGCAGTGAAAGGGAGGTCGAGCCAGTTGGAGTTGTGGGTGTAAATGGACTTGTGAATTATGGTCAAAGTTTTGTAGTGAATACGGGACATTATGGGGAGCCAATGTAAATCCTTGAGGATAGGGGTAATATGGTCATGTTTGCGTGTGTTTGTAATGAGTCTTGCAGTAGCATTTTGCAGAAGTTGGAGGGGTTTTATAGAAGACATTGGGAGCCCTAAGAGGAGGGCATTACAGTAATCTAGTTTGGAGGTGAGGGTGGCTTGGATCACTGTGCGGAGGTCATGGGCGTAGAGCAGGGGTCTGAGTTTCTTTAGCACATTGAGCTTGAAGAAGCCAGTTTTGAGGATGGAATTGATGTGAGGTTTCACACTTAGATTGGGATCAAGAAGGACTCCGAGGTCTCTAACGGAAGGTTGAGCTGTGAGGAGGTTAAGTTTAGGGTCGTTAGGCAGGAGGTCAGGGGGGTGTGAGGAGATGTGGAGGAGTTCCGTTTTGTTGGTGTTGAGAGCAAGCTGAAGGTTGGTGAGGAGGGCGTTGATGGCTGCAAGGCACTTTTCCCAGTGCTCCAGGGCGTCAGATATGGAGTTGTGAATGGGAATGATGATCTGTACATCATCAGCATAAAGGTAGAATTTGAGTTTAAGGTCAGTGAGGAGGTGGCAGAGAGGAGTGAGGTAAATATTGAATAGGATAGAAGAGAGTGATGAGCCTTGCGGGACTCCTTGTTGTAGGGGATATGAGGCAGATAGGTTGTTTCCAATTTTGACAGAGAACTTTCTGTTAGAGAGATAGGATTTGAACCAAGCTAGAGCTATTCCTGAGATGCCGATGCTTTCTAGCCGTGTCAGGAGGTGGTGGTGGCTGATGGTGTCGAAGGCCGCTGATATGTCAAGAAGGGCGAGGAGGTAACTGTGGCCTTGTCCCAGACCTCTGAGAAGATAGTCAGTGAGGGAGAGCAGTAAGGATTCGGTGTTAAGGTGCTTCCTGAATCCAAATTGGGAGACATGGAGAATATCATGGTTTTCTAGGTAGTCCATGAGTTGTGAATTTACCACCTTTTCCATAAGTTTGGAGATAAAAGGGAGATTGGAAATGGGGCGGAAGTTGGAAGGGTCTTTCGGGTCTAGGGAGGGTTTCTTGAGGAGGGGTTTGACAACAGCGTGTTTGAGGGAATCTGGGACTATCCCGTGGGTGATGGAGCAGTTGATAATCTCAGCTATGGTGCTGGATATGCTGTTGGGAATGGCTATTAGCGCTTTGGTGGGAATGGTGTCGTTGGGATGAGAGGCAGGCTTAAGTTTTCGAAGGAGGCCTGTAATTTCTTTAGAGGAAGTAAGATCCATTGTGGCCATTGAAGGTTGGGACAGGGAGGGGATCAAGGGTGGGTTAGTAGGGGGGGAAGGGTTGGTGGGGGAAAATCTGGAGAGAAAGTTGGAGATTTTGCTTTCGAAATAGTTGGCCAGTTCTTCACATTTGGCCACGGCCTCGGAATCTGGGATAGTGGGGGGGACAGGGGTGGTGAGGCTGGCGACGTAGGAGAAAAGAACTTTGGGGTTGAAATTATAGTCATGGATTTTTTTACCATAGAAGTCTCGCTTATGTTTGAGGGTAGACTGTCTATATGTGTGTAAGGCTGTTTTGTATATGGAGGAATGTTGCGGGGTTGGGTCCTTGCGCCATTTTCTTTCTTTTTGTCTGAGATTGCCTTTTAGGGTTTTTAGCTCCTGGGGGTACCATGGCTTAGAGGGTTTAGCTGCGGTGTTTATGATACGTTCGGAGATTGGGCATAGTTTATTGGCAATGTCTTCTGTGAGGCTATGCCAGGATGCTAGGGCTGTGTCTGGGTCTGAGCAGATAAGCCTTGGTAGGGATGAGGCTAGTGCGTCGGTTAATTCGTCGCTAGGGCAGGTTTTTCTGGAAATGATGGTAGTTTGAGCAGAGTGGTTAATTGGGAGGGGTTTCTTCAAAGTGAGTCTGCTTTCAATGAGGTAGTGGTCAGACCAGGGCACTGGGGTGCAGGTGGGTGGGTTGGCGATCTGGAAGTTGGAGTTAATAAACATTAGGTCCAACGTGTGACCAGCTTTATGAGTTGGTGATGCTATAATTTGTCGGAAGCCTATGGCAAGGAGCGATTGAATGAAAGTTTCGCAGGGTGCAGTAGGAGGGAGTGAGTCAACGTGGAGATTAAAATCTCCCAGGATGATGGACGGTGTATCTGTATTTATCCATTCTATAAAAAATTCAATTAGGGGGGAGGGATTGGACTCGAGGACGGTGGGGGGGGGGGGCATAAACTAGACATATTTGGAGGGTATCTGCCTTAAAGAGGCCGATTTCAAGTTTGGGTGGGGCTGCTATACTGATGAGTTTAAGGTTAAGATGTTTCTTGGCTGCTAGGAGAATTCCTCCTCCTCTTTTTTTAGGTCGGTGGATGGGGAAGATGTCATAGAGGGAGGTTGGGAGTTGGTTTATGAGGACGGTATCTGATTCTTTGAGCCATGTTTCGGTAACTGCACAAATGTCTGGGGTGCAGTCTGTAAGTATGTCATTGAGGATTAATGTCTTTTTAGATATGGATTGCGCATTCATGAGTATGATGGAGAGGGTGGTGAGACCGAGGAGCTGAGTCAGGGGTGAGGTGAGGATGGGGATAAGGGATTTGCGGCGGGAGGATGGGTGGCAGGGAAGGAGGGGAGGGGGAGGTAGTCTGGAGCGAGGGTTATGGATGCGAGGGATTGGGTAAGCAGCCATGTTGGTGCCCTTGGTAGTCAGGTAGGAGTGGTAGGAATAGGAGGATGGTAGGTGCCTTAATAGTCAGATGGCAAGAGAGGTGCAGGGGGGGGAAAAAGGGGGGGGGCCTGGTAGTAGAGTAGGTCAGCAAGTTTCGGCAGTCTGGATATCAGCAGGTTACAGTTAGCAACAATATGGTACACAATGTTAAACAGGATTGAGGCACAGAGTATAAAGCACTTTAAGTTGCTCACCGCATGGCGAGTGTCCGTGTGGAGTAAACCAAGAAAATAATATGTCAAACAAAAATCAATGCATGATGGGCTAATGCATCATGCAACGTGATATTGCACTGCACAACGCACTCAATTATCGCAAATGGCGCAACTCACCTATGCAATGTGGTATATCAGACATTTCCCTGGCCATGCCTATTTTTTAACATGGATTCTAACATGCCATATTTCTGCTTTATTTATAGCAATTTGATGAATCTAGGCCTAAGTTGTACCTGAGGCAATGCCGGGTAAAGTGACTTACCCAAGATCACAAGGAGCATCAATGGGATTTGAATCCTGGCTTCCTGGTTCATATGTAAAGAATGGCACAGAGTCAAGTATGATAAAAAATACTGCTGAAAACACTGTGGAATCCTTATGGATCGAAATTCCATGTGTGATGGATAAGAGTATAGCAGTGGGTGTATACTAGTGTCCACTCTCCAAGATAAAGAAACAGACTGTGACGTACTAGCAGAAATTAGAAAGGCAAGTAAATTTGGCAACACAATAATAATGGGAGATTTCAATTACTCCAGTATTGATGGCCTCATCAGGACATACATGACTTCATGCAGCAGCTGATCCTAAAACCGATGAGAGAGGCAGCAGCTACTTTAAAAATCTAAGTCCTTAGTGGAATGACCTGGTGCAAGGGGTTACTGTAGTGAGGCTGCTAAGCAATAGCTATCAGCATGCAATCAAATTTGGAGTAGTATGTAACTTTAAAAGGGGAGACTATGATAGAATGAGATTAGTTTGAAAAAAAAAAACCTAGCAGGAGCAGTTGCAAAGGTTAAAAGTTTTCACGAGGTATGGACATGGTTTAATAGTGAGGTGAAAGAAGCAGTTAAAGCCAAAAGGAAAGTGACCCAAATGAAGAAAATAGGCAAGAGCATAAGCGCTGGCAAGTTAGATATAAAACAGTAGTAAAAGGCCATGAGGGAATTAATAAAATCTTTATCAAGTACATTTGAAGCATAAAGCCTATGAGGGAGTCAGATGGACTGCTGGATGACCCAGGGATAAAAGGGGTGCTCAGGCAGGACGAGGAAACAGCAGAAAAGCTGAATTAATTCTTTGCCTCTGTCTTTTCTGAGGAAGTTGTTGGGAACATACCCACGCCTGAAACATTCTTTGATGGTGATGATTCTCAGCAACTAAAACAAATCTCTATGATTCTATGATAAGGGAAGATATAATAGTTCAAACTGACGAACCAAAGTGTTAACAAATCATCAGGACGAAAACTGCAGTCCTTTTACTAGTAATGTGTAATCTCTCACTTACAACAGTCACGATACCTGGAAGGTAATAAATGTTAAACCAATTTTAAAAAATGGCTCTAGGGGTGATCCAAAAAACTACAGCCTGGTGCGCCTGATATTGGTGCAATGGTAAAAGCCAGAAAGATGCTTGGCTGCACGGGGAGAGGAATGGTCAGCAGGAAAAGGGAGGTGATCTTGCCCCTGTATAGGACCCTGGTGAGACCTCACTTGGAACACTATGTACAATTCTGGAGGCTGCACCTTCGAAAGGATATAAACAGGATGGGGTCGGCCCAGAGGGTGGCTACTAAAATGATTAGTGGTCTTCGTTCTAAAGCATATGGGGATAGACTTAAAGATCTAAACATGTACACCCTAGAAGATAGGGGAGATCTGATAGAGACATTTAAATACCTCCAAGGTTTCTATGCATAGGAGGTGAGCCTTTTTCAAAAGGGGATGAGGGTGAAAGGGTGTATACTCAGGAGTAATCTTAGGAAATATTTCTTTACAGAGAAAGTAGTGGTTGCATGGAACAGCCTCCCAGTTTTGCATGATGTGGCCATGGGAAGCTAAGCGTGCTGGCACAGGCAGTGAGCATGCCAGAGTGCAGAGGCAGAAGATCCGTCATGTGGTGGGGAAAACAGGCGAGCTGTGTTTCCCCCACAAACTTCCAAGGGTGGATGCTGGCAGCTTCCTCAAGAATCTTAACAAAAGGTTTTTAATCATTGCCTGTTTAATGGGGAATATTTTCAGACATAAGTACCACTTTGTCAGAGACCTTGTGTTTATGTCTTCGTTTATCCTCCAGAATTCTTGCTTGTGTTCAGCAGTATTTTCAGTTGACAAACTGCCATAGTGCCCATCGGAGACACCGCTGCCGCCTCCACGGGGAAGCGAAGGTGGCAATAAAGGAGCAACCTACACGGCATTTACCTTTATGTGCTAAATCCCGGGGAAACTGCTTGCAAGCGGCAAACTAATGAGGGTTCTGTTTGTTACTCGTCCCTGGGGCAGTGCCGAGGGCACTGTCTTCTAACGAAGGACTCATTAAGTCGAAAGGGACTCTCGTCACTGTAAACTGTAATTAACAGGAATATTTCATTAGACCTAAAAAATATCAAAAGGAGGGGAACAAAGTAGTGCAAGAGAGGTGGTATCCATAGCAATCAACAGTTTAGGAATGTAGAATAAGGACCACTTAGTGCAGTCAGATTCACCGCTGTTCTGTCATAGGTCTTTGCTCAGTCTCTAGTCTCTTCCCTCTTTGGCCCTTCCGCTAAGGTCTCTTTGGGTCTGTCTCAGGAAGGCTCGAATTCTACACTATTCTGGCTCCTATAACCTCCACTGGAAGTCTGTTCCAGCAGAGTCCACCACCACCCTCAGTGGAAAAAAAAAAGGTGTTTTCTCATATTCCTTTTCAGCTTCCCTCTCTTCAGATTCATAGGATGACTTCCTGTCCTTGAACTTTTCATGCTATGGACAATTTTTCCATCTGGTACTTGATTGAAGCCTGTTAGATATTTGATGGCTTTTATCATATCTGCCTTTTCCCTTCGTTCTTCTATACAGCCCCATCCTTTAACTCCTCAAGTTTCTCCGTGCAAGGTTTATAATGCCTTCCTCTGAATTGCCTCCACTTTGTCAAGGTCCTTTCGTAGTTGTGGTTTCCAGAATTGGGGTCTCATCGGAAACCTGTACAGCAGAAACATTACTTCCCTCTTTCTTCTATTGATGTACCTTAGCAGTGGGCACTTTTTTTCATTTCATTTTTTTCCATTTTTTTTGTTTCTTTTCATAGATTTAAAAAAAAAAATAAAAACAAGCAACAAACAAAATGTTAAAAAAAGAAACGAAACAAAATAACATTTAAAAATGTTCAGTTCTCTGCAGCTGCTGGAAATTTTTTTTTTAAATCACTCCTGGCCCTCTCCTGATTCCCCCCTCCTGTCCTTCTTCTTTCCTTGAAATTTTCTTCACATCCCGGTCGCTCCTGCCCAACTGGTCAGTCAATTGCAAATTGTACTGGAAGACCAAGGCCACAGCCATTGTTCATTTCTGCCATGCAAAATGGCACTGGCTTGGGCCTGGCCCACGAAGAAAATGACAAGCAACAAAGAGGGTAAGCGACATCAAAGAGGATTGGGGCGGGATGGAAGAAATTTAAAAAAATAAATTCCAGGGGTGGCTACTTTATTTTTTTTTAAACAAAAAGAATCAAAAAAAATTAAATTTTCTTTGTTTTGATTGCATGTGAAAAACAAATACACATCTCTATCAAGTATATTAGATTATCCCAACCTTGTCATACTGCTTAGCTACCTTTAGATCATCAGAGCTTGTAGTGCAGACCATGTATCATTTTAGTTCTTTTTTTAATCCCCTTTGTAATGGAATTACTGAGTCTGACTGTTACATTCCCCGCCCCTGGCCGTCCTGTGCACGGGACCGCTCGCCTGCATAGTTCCTTGACGGGTTCCGGGACAACCTCCCTCGTGGTAGTTGCTAGCCCAGCTAGGTCCCGGCGTCCCGCAGCGGCAGTTGCCGGGCCTTCCACTGTGCGCCAGGCCTCATGCCGAGGTTCGGCGCCTCCCTCCATGCTAACCACGCCCATACGCGCGCGCGGCCTGCCCCGACACTTGTAGGGCCGAGGGCGGGCCTGGGTTCTGCGGCATGCCCTGATTGATCTACAATATAAGGAAGTTCCTGACCACTTCCTTGCCTTGGCAATTGGGTCGGCTTGTATGCTAGATTGTCTCCACGTCTGTTCCTGTTTGTTCCTAGTCTCGTTCCAGGATCCTTCTGATCCAGTTCCGTTCCTGACTTGTTCCTGCATCCTTGTTCCTGAGTCCTGCCTGTTCCTGTGTTTGTCTATCTGCCTTCCCAGGTAGTACCCTCGGTCTGTCTTATTGGTACTGACCTCGGCTTATTCTTGACCTGCCTGCCTGTCTGCCACCTATCTACTATCCCAGCTAGTTCCTGACTCGTCTGTCTATCTGCTGCCTGCCTCAAAGACCCCAGCCTGTTCCAGACCTGTTTGCCTGTCTGCCGCCTGCCTCAAGGACCTCAGCCTGTTGCAGACCTGCTCACCTGTCTGCCGTCTGCCTCTAGACCTCTGCTTGCCCCTGACCACATCTGACCTCCGGTATCTGACCCTTGCTTCGGTGACCACTCCTCGGACTGACCTTTGGACATTGACCTTTTGCCTGCCTGACCTCGCCTCCAGATTCTGGCTCTGTTCCTCGCCTTGTCATCACCAACTCTGTTCTGGTTCTCCTTGCTCCAGCTCGAACCTGACCGTGTTCCTTCTGTGTCTGTGGGCAAGCCGGACTTCCAACCTCCCAGGAGACCCTGCGAGGCCCACCTAAGTCCAAGCAGCCCGGGTCCCTATTGGCTCCTCCTGGGGGGACCTCAGGCTTCCAGTGGTGAAGCTCTACCTAGCCTCTGTCTCCTTCAGTGCTCTACCCCCTGGGGCCAGTTACCTCCTGTTCCTTTTCAGGAGTCATTCCATCCTTGCCTCAGGACAAGGGTCCACCCCCGAGCGCAACACTGACTATACTGGCTAATGAAATGTTCAGAAGCTCGGCCTTTAGTAAACTCAGAATTATCACACTGACACACATCACATGACTATAACACTATGAGAACATCAGATGTGAGAGCTCTGTGGGGAAGGAGTTCTCAGCCTGGACTGGTCAGATGCACAGACAAAAAAGGTATAACTAATAGGAGGCAGGGGAGGGAAATAGCAGAGGGACAAACAGTGAGAGAGAATCCTCACCGACTGAAGCAATTCAAGTGCCCTAATCAGAAGAAAGTATTTGTACTACATTATTATCATCGCAACTATTGTCTTTACTATATATGTGTCTTCCACCTGGCTTTCTGGAACATAACTTAGCATTAATAATAAACAATGCTAATCATGGTATTTATTGTGTGTAGGGATCTTTTATTTTATTTTGCGTGGGAATTTCAATATTAGAACAAAAAAAGTCTGTGGAAAAATGACTGATATAAACACACAGGAGAAAAGACATTTTTTCCACAGATTTCTTTTTTGTTCTAACATTGAAATTCCCAGGCAAAATAAAATAAAAACTGAAAATGAAGGTCCTTAATTTTGTGCTGATTCAGAGTGAGAGTAAGTGTGTGTGTGAATGTGGCTTTGTGTTTTCTTAAGTAGTGGGTCCTGTCAGAAGAGGAAGAGCCTGGGGATACTGCTTTTTGAGGCTGATGCATTCCGTGTACTCAGGCTAGTGCACAGCTTGATGCGCAGTTGGACGTTCGTTTTGGATGCGCTAGAATAACTCCTGATGCGATAATGGAATTAGTGCATCCAAAATGAGCTAATATAGCACTCATCACATGTAAATGCCTTGTACATAAGGCTATTAGCTATTACCCCCAAAGCAAAAATTCACCATGCGCCCGGTGCGCACATTTTAACATGCAAAAATTAACACCAGCCCTGGAGCTGGTATTAACTCTTAAAGCAACCCAAGCCTCCACAAAAAAGCAAAAAATACTGTTTTCCTGTGGTTCCTCCTACTTAATATCATCGTGATACTAAGTAGGAGGAACCACAGAAAGCAGCATCAGGACAATAAATGTCTTGACGGCGGTCAAGGTTAGGAAAGTGGACGCTCTATTTACGAGCTTCCGTTTTCCTAACCTGCGCACAGCCATGTCTCCTGGGCGCCTGATGCCAAGGACCCGCTAGGGATGCACAATTGATCCCTAGCGGGTCCTTTTTAGCACAGCACCTTATTAGCATACTGCATCGCATGCCCAGAAGAGATGCATGAGTGCACATTTGGAAAACAAGTGCTCAATACAAGTCCCCTTTTTCCTCGCGCTTTTATTGCATCGGCCCCTTTGTATCTTGTAGCGGCGGATCTCACTGGAGGTGTTACCTGGGGATACCAGCCCATTGTGTCTTTTTTTTTCTTTACCACCCCCACAGAGTACACCTGTAACAGCTTCCACCTTATCAATTTTCTTTTCCTGGAAAAGCAGATAATCACTTAGGGCTAAAGGGCCCTGGATTATGTTTTTCCTTGGCTTTTACTCAGCAAAAATCCAGAACAGCGTAAATGGACAAATACTTGCAACTCTTCAACATTTATTTTTCTATTGTTTGTTTTACAGGCCCCAACCTGATTCGCAAGAGCCACATGCAGGTCTGGTTTTCAGAATACCCAGCAGATGTTTCTGCATATTTTTCATCTGTGCATGCTAAATTTGCATATTTTATTCTTGGGTGTCTGCACTAGTTTGCCATTAAAGGGAATTAATTTTTAAAAAGTTGGACTTGCTTATGGTTTTTGAGGATTGGCACACACCCTGCCACAGACCAAACATAAGTGGATATATCCTTAGAATAGTTATTGTGGATATATGTGAGGGACTTGAGGATAAGATTTGGGAACCATTAGGATGTCAAAAAGCAGCACCTCCCTATTCCAGTGCATCTCAACTCCAATCCTTGTGGTCCCATACACAGGTCTAGTCCTGAAGATGTCTCTGCCATTGGATCGATGGAAGAAGGAAACACCTTTGTTGGGTTACCTACAGCCCCACTCCTCTCTGACCGAGGGGATGAACCAGCGTTGGCAAAATCAGTAGAAAGCAAATCACCTTGCACATCCAGGCAGACTTGCAGAAAGCCTGGCTATATTGCCCTTATATGCCAAGCAGCACAAATTGCTAAGCACTTAGACTTCGTTGACACCAGTGTCATGCCTGTACTGTTTTTTTGCATAGCCAAATTAAGATATGTGCCCAAGTACACACTCAGCTACGTGCACAATAAGCACTCAGCTACGCACTCAATACATTCTCAGCTATGCATTCAAAACATGACTCAATATGTGCACACCGGCAGGCTGCAGAAGTATGCACACAAACATAGGCCTCGGTCTTGTGCACATGTGCGTGCCGTCATTATACCGCTGCACAAAAGTGCGCAAAAAATTCCACGGCCTACCACGTGGTCAGAAGAGAGCAAGACTGGGAGCGGGGCCTAGCCAAAGACTGCTCAACCCACTGAGCCTGTGACACCTCCGCACCTTACTTAACTCCCCAGAAAAGTGAGCAGAAGACGCCGACCACCTACACTAAGAGAGGAAGACCCGTATGACAAGATAGCGAAAAGAAAACCTCCCTAGTCTTCCTTCGACCGTTTTTTTTTTTAAACTGAGCTCAGCTCTCCCTGACTGAAAGCAGAAACGGGTCTCTGGCTACAGCGGGAGAGAGAGTTAAAGTCTTCCCCGCCGAGCCTCTCTCAGCCTTCAACTGCTTTTTTTTTTCATCCACATCTGAAAAGGCTACCGGATTCAAGGCACTCAACTGAGGGAGGGATCCACTGGTATCACCTCAGGAGGCAGGCGGTGCTATCCAATTTCTCGTTTTCTTCTGAACTTCTCCACTTCTTTCTTTTCTTTTTTGTTTTACTACAAGCAATTCCCAGTAGGGAAATGCACGTCCACCATCTGCTGGAGATGGAGAACACTAGTGGGCTGATGTCGGGGCAGGGCTATATGTCCTGAGAAACATAATACTAGGTATACTGGGCAAGTCTTTTCAAGGAGTACAGTTATTGTGAACAACTACCCAGGATAATATTCATTAAAATGGCAAGCAGGGATATAATCAATGCACATTACCAGAAAAGTAAAAGAAGCCAATAGAATAGCAGAAAACCAAGAATTAGCATTGACGTCAGCTTTTATTCCGTCTCCATCTGCTGGTAGAGGTGCATAACTCATTGGTGTGAATTGGCCTGCCTGAGTGCAGAGGAATAAAAAATGGAGGTGCTGTTGTAAGAAGGTGCACTAGGCTGAGCGCACATTTTTACTCACGTTACTATGTGCATGTTTTTGTGCATGTAACTTTACTCACGATTTAATAAAGATTTTGGCACTTCTCCATGTAAAACCCATGCTAATGAAGGCATTAGTTATTACTCCCTAATGCAGGAAGGTGCATTAAAGCCCTGAAGGCTTAACTCATGTTTTCTTAATACTGGAAATTTAACTCCTGGGTCAGAGGTGGAGTAAAGTTAAATATGGTGATGTGCTAGTATGGTCCCGGAGCTAGAGTTCTGGATTACTTGGATCCTAGACTTGGGTCTCCTGGATCCAGGATGGACCATCACACCCAGGACCCTCAGGTCCAGGACCACATTGGCATAGTACCATGGACTAACACTAGCCACCAGAAGTATGAGTTAACTTTTATTCCATCTATGACCCAGGAGACCTAAAAAAGTATTAGCTAAACACTGGGATACCTGGGTCTAGAACCACCAAGCCAGAGACCCTCTGCATTGGTTCTCCCACATCAGAGGGACTCTGCCCCAGGATCCTCCAGCCCACCAATATATCCTCGCCCATATACTCATAACACCCCCCAACCATCCAGTAATCTACATCTTCCTCACCCGCTGAGGTCTCCTTATGCCTCTCTAGTGCACCTTTTCAGTTTTTTAGACTACTCATATTTGAGAATAACATATAAAGGTGACCAGACTAACACACATTTTTATTTATTTGTGCACACATTTTTTGGTTAATGTGATTTTTATAACTGCTGATGCATTTATATATCATTAGCTTACTATAGGGGTGCTTATGTTGCGCTGGAGGTGGACCCTTGGTCCGAGGTGGGGTTGATGCTACCCATAGGGTAAGCCCCACGGGTTCCCACCATCGGGAGGTGGAGCAGACTAGGAGACGGAGGCCGACTGGAGCTTCGCCAATACCAGCCCACATTCCCCGCAGGATGAGCCCTTGGGTGCCGGAGCTGGTTGGTCTTAGGCGGGCCTCCATCAGACAACTCCCAATGGATGTTGTAGCAGGTAGCCAGGGACCAGCAGAGGTATCGAAGGGACCGAAGTAGGTCCGGACGAGGTAGGGATCCAGAGACCCAGGCGCCAAGGACAGAGCCTGAAAGGGCCAAGTCCAGGGAGATACTGAAGGCATAGTCGGGAACAAGCTGGAGTCGGGGCAGGCAGCAGAGCTAATCAAGCTGCAGAGTTCCAACGAAGCAAGGATCAAAGCCAGTAGTCAGTCCTGAGCGTAACTTTATGAAGCAAGGGTCAAAGCCAGTAGTCAGTCCTGAGCGTAGTTCCAATGAAGCAAGGGTTAAAACCAGTAATCAGTCCTGAGCATAGCTCTAT
This sequence comes from Rhinatrema bivittatum, assembly GCF_901001135.1. Lineage (NCBI taxonomy): Eukaryota > Metazoa > Chordata > Amphibia > Gymnophiona > Rhinatrematidae > Rhinatrema > Rhinatrema bivittatum. The sequence continues at coordinate 311,400,656 of NC_042617.1, forward strand.
GAAGCAAGGGTCAAAGCCAGTAGTCAGTCCAGAGCGTAGTTCCAATGAAGCAAGGGTCAAAGCCAGTAGTCAGTCCAGAGAGTGGTCCAACAAAGCAGAGGTCAAAGCCAGTAGTCAGTCTGAGCAAGGCTAGGGAGTAACCAGGAACAAGGACCAGGAACGAAGACAGGAACAAGGACCAGGAACGAAGACAGGAACTAGGACGAGCAACGAGCACACAAGCGTGGAGACCTTTTGCCAAGGCAAGGAATGAGTGACGGGCCCTGCCTTAAGTAGCAGGGCCTGATGATGTCATCATCCAGGGCCATAGGTTAGTTTCCCGCCGCGGCCCCTTTAAATGCCTGCAAGGCGCACGCGCCTAGGAGAGGCAGGACGCTAGTCAGTGGCGTCTCCCCGTGGCACATGTGGGGAGACCTGCCGGGATTCAGGGAGGTCCACAGAGAAGCCAGGAACGGCCAAGGAGGCAATGGGTGTGCGGGAGCGCAGACGGCTGCTTACTGCTGCCAGTGAGGACGGGTCGAGTCCAGGAGCCGGGCACCGGAGGTAAGTAGGCCCGGTCGCAGGCCTGCTGCAGGCAGGACACACAACAGCTTAATTACGGCCTAGTGCTGGACTGGCCCTGCCAAGCTCATTTTAGTGGCCCACCTTGCTTTTCCTAGGCATGGCCAGATCCAGCCTATAGAGGAAGATTTCTTTTAACTTGTGGCAGTGGCAGAAAGACTGACAGGGTTTGCCAACAAGCAAAGAACTGGCTGGACCCAGTGGTGAAGACTGCTGTTGGCAGGGAAGTCAGGCCCCGCTAATGGGAGAAGAGATGGCTGGATCCACCAGGTAAAGGAGAGTAGTCAGTGAATGAGGAGAGAGAAAGGAAGAGGAGGGGATGAAATGGGGATGAATGGAGAATGAGAGGGCAGGGAGGGAATGAGAGGAAAGGAAGGAAGAAGGGGTTGAGTGAGAAGGAAGGGAGGGAAGGGAGTGAATGAAATGGATGTGAAGGGTGTGGTGTAAGAGAGGATGGGTGGGGTGGGGAGTGGAGTGAAAGAGAAGGTAGTGAATGAGAGGATTGAGTGAAGAGAGGGAAATAAAAGGAGACAAAATGAGAGTAGAGGAATAAGGGATGAGTAAAGAGTGGAGAGTGAGGTGAGAAGGAAGGGAATGGAGGGTAGGGTGAGAAGAAAAGGAGTGAATGAGAGGGGGAGGAAGAAAGGGGAGAAGAGTGAGTAATAGAGAGAATTGGAAGGAAGTGAAAGGAAGGGAGGGATTTGAGAGGAGTGTGAAGTGAAGGGAGGGAGTGAGAGAGGGAAGGGAAGGGTGTGCTACACCTATACCTGCCCACCTACCTACCTCAGGGGGAAGATGAAGGGGAAGGCAGCGAATGGGGTTGCCAACTTCTGAGAAATCTAGAAATATTACTGGCACGTTATCTGCCACACTCTCAGGCACCCTGCTCCCTTCTTTTCACAGCATTTCAAACATCCAGAGGCAAACATGCCACCCCTAGGAAACCTTAGACCTCTTGGTGATTTAAATGTCAGAGCATTTTCATTACTCTGCCAATAGTTTTGCTACCTTCTTTTCAAATAAGATTAGCTCAGTTTGTAATGATCTCCCTGTAGCTAGTGATGTTAGCTCAATTGCCCCATCCCCTTCTCCTGGTTCTCTTCCAAGCTTACATTTTTCCTCTTTCAGTCTTATTCCTGCTGCTAGTATTGCCCTACTTCTGAAATCTTTACACCTATGCCATCAAAATTGCTCAAAAATCCTATTTTTGGACTCTCTCTCTAAAACCATGTCTGTTATAAAAAATACTTCTTTGTCTTCTGGTTTGTTTTCCCAATCAACATAAAATACTAGGGTTCAGCCTCTTCTAAAGAAAGAATCACTAGATGCAAGTATTTTGGCCAATGCCAGCCCTATCTCTAACTCTTTGGTTATTTCTAAGCTCATTGAGATCGTGGTCTTTGATCAATGCTAGTAAGACCAATATCTTACATCCCCCTCCCCAGTCAGGCTTCTGTAAGGGCCACAGCACAGACTCTGCCCTACTCGCCTTCACCAATGACATCAGGCTCCAGTCTGATGTAGGTAAGGACGTGCTCGTTTTCTTTTCAGACATGAGAACTGCCTTCGACACTATCAATTATATCCTGCTCCTCGATTGCTTCAAGGAGATTGGGTGTGCTGACAACGTCCTGACCTGGTTTAAATTTCCTTAGCTGTCCAGACATCCTTTCCAGGTAGAATGTGAACAACATCTCTCAGATCCAACGCCTATGCCATTTTGGTGTTTCACAAGGCTCCTCTTTTTAATCTCTTCTTAACCCCTTTAGCAATGCTTATTCGAGATTGTGGCTTCAGGCCTTCATTTTACGCAGATGACATTCAGATAACAGCTTTTATAAACACCGAAGCCTTATTTCAACACATAAATCTGAAAAACTGTTTAGATCAAGTATAGATCATAAACTGAAAGTTTACTCAGCAAAATCTGAAGCTGTATGGTTCAGTCACAGAATGACAGCTCCTTCTATAGCCCCAATGATGCTTGGGACCCCGATCCCGCTCAAGGGTGTTATAGCCTTAGGAATCCAACTGATTAAAATCACTATAGTTCATTTCATTGTTTCCACAACTCAAAAATCATTTTTATTCTTTAGATACATTCATCATCTTTGCCAACTCTTGGACCTCCATGACTTGAAACTATTAATCCATGTTTTTATTTCAAGAATTGACTACTGTAATTCTCTCCTTCTTGGTTTACCAGGTAAAGCATTTTCACCTTCTCCAGGACACTGCAGCCATTGACCCCTGTCTTTAAAATCATTACATTGGCTCCTCATTAGCTAATGCATCAGGTTCAAAATCCTTTGCCTTACATTCCATGCTCTTCATTCAGGATTTCTTGTTTTTTGGGGATTTTTTTTTAAAGTTTTGGAGATAATAATCATAAACTAAAATACTTCATCTTTAATAATGTACAGAAATAAAATGAGACTAACAAAATACAAAGTATAAGACAAAAACATAAAATACCAAATATCACCTATTTAGGTGTCTTTTCAGATCAGATTGATCATATGATAGTCCCATCTTGTTCTTTAATCAGTAAGACTCCCACAATCTCCAACAACATCCCATACCAGTAATTCCACCCCTCCTGAGGAGCAAATACAATAATATAAAGCACTAATGCCTTTAAAGAAGTGCTTGCCAGGATTTATATCGTTGCCATCTTTTTTCAAATTTGGCTGTTTGTTTTTGCCGAATTGCAGTCAATTTATTCAAATAACAGACATTTGCTAGCCTCTGGATAACTTTTACAAGGAAGGCATATCTGGCTTCTTCCAGCAGGATGCAATCTCAGCCCTCACTGCCAGTATTATCTGCTGCATTAAATGAAAATCTAACAGTACCAAATCCCCAGGATATACATTTAGTTAAAACAATAAAGGGTCTTTGGGGTTTTGTTCACCCACCATATCAAGAATTAGTTTCACAATTGTGTCCCAGAAAGTAGTGATCTTAGGGCACACCCACTACATATGGAGGTAGGTCCCACTTTCTCCACACCCTCTCCAACACTAGTCACCGATTGAGGGATAAAACCTATGCAACTTGGAAGGAGTGATATACCAGCGGTATAACATTTTCTAGCTGTGTTCAATGATTGACACCGATAATGAACTACGTTTAACAGTAGAGAAGCAAAGTGCCCATCTTCTAGGCCCGAAAGTAGTTTGTAGAGCCCTCTCCCAACTCAGAAAGTGAGGTGGATTAGGCATTAATTCCCTATTCAAAAGGTTATACATTCTAGAAACTGCCCTTGTGATGATCCCAGCCTTATCGCATAAACCTTCAAATAGGGATTTACCCTGGCTTAAATCTAACCAAATCTTGCATTGTGAAGTAAAATGGTATGCCTGTAAATAATACCTGTCTAAACTTTTGATTCCTTACTGTCCAACTCACACTTTATATTCTTCCTAGAAAGGCTGTTTATATCTTCTATCTCCTATAGTTATTCAGATTGAGGCTAATAGAGAATCCTCTTTTAGTTATCAGGCTCCACTTCTTTGGAGTTCTCTTCCTCCAGAACTAAGCACAGAACTAAACTTGAAATTCAGGAAAGCAATACAAACCTGGTTTTTTAACCAAGCTTACAACTGTCAAATTTATCAGATGTAGTCATGTTTTATTGCAGGGCATTGCTGCGTCCGTCGGTCGCAGATGGCTGCAACCGCTCTGCCTTACCTCTTTTTCTCCCCTTTCACTCTCTTTGGGCAAGATGGCTGCCTCTGGTGCCGAGGGCCTCGGCGTTTCCAAACCAGCATGGGCGTCCCCATCCGCCATGCTCACTCCCGTGGCCTCCTAGGGCGCGAGCGCGCACATCTCCTACGCTCAAATTCACATCATGGCGGGAACCTCGGGGCGGCCCCACCGCACGATGTCAGTACCTCCGGGTATATCTAGCCTCCGCTACCACCTTGAGTTAGCAAAGACTTTGCTTCGCTACTCTGACTGCTCTAAGCTGCACGCTTAGGTGCTGCTTTCTCGCTAAGGGCCTCGCTCCAGTAAGAAGCTCTAGACACCCGCTCCTCGGGGGTCTCTCACTTCCAACTTCCCTTTATTTATTTATTTATTTTAAAACTTTTCTATACCGTCGCTAAGTTAGGTACCATCGCAACGGTTTACAAACAGGCACAAATAATGTATGTATAGGTATGTTATCGTACATTCTAACAGGTGCCAATTAAGTACGGTTACAAACTCATTAATAAAATCAATGTTTGAGTATGTTTGGGGTTCCTCACTAAGACAACCGCTCCTCGGGGGTCTTTCTTTCTATTCTACATTTCAGGATATTGGACCATTGGGTACTCGCTCCTCGAGGGCCTATCTACCTTTATATCCTGCACCATGGACCTTCGGTCCCACCATTCTACCACCAGGAACACGCCTTCATTCTGTGAGTACCTCTACGATCCGGCGCTCCAACTCCGCCCACCAGCCACGGCGTTACCACGCATTGCGGGCTCCCGCCTATCATGAACATCTGGGTGAGACTATACTTCTGAGCCTGTTGAACGTACTGGCACTTCGTGGATCAGTGCCTTACCTTCCTGCTTTCACCATTTATCTACAGCAGTACAATAAAGACTCTATCCATACTGCGTCTGCTATCTGTGTCAGCCTATCACAGTGGTTCCCCATGGGGCTCCTCCCCATGGGCGGAGTCATCTCCATTGTAACCAAGGGTCCACAATGCCACAAACACAACAGGCATATTGTAATACTGTAGGGTTTTTTGTCTCTTAAGTGTGCTTCTTGATTTGTCTATATATCTCTTTTAATTAAGCATGTAATTTTATTGTAAACCACTTGGATAACATGTTTTACAGATGGGATATTAAATGTTATGAAATGTCCTATGTGGCCCTTTGAAAAGTTGTAGGACCCCTGCTTACAACATTCAGCAGTTAATATATTTTTATATGCTTGAGCAAAGAAAATGTAAGCTAATACTGAACATACATATTTTGGTATTGTATCAGTTCCCTATTGAGAACCCTAGCCAAGAATACTTAACTTTGAGCCCCTACACCAGAGATGTCAAACTGCAATCCTGAAGAGCCACAAACTCTTTCAGGGTACCCCAATTAATATGCATAAAATATATGTGCATGCACTGCCTCCATTGTATGGAGATCTCACACATATTCACTAGAGATGTTCTGAAACCTAATAGATTTGTGGTCCTCCAGGACTGCAATTTGACTTCCCTGCCCTATAGCAGTCAATACACCCCTCAAGCTTGTTCTGGACTTTTTTCCCACCTCCAAGCCAGGCTGGTTTTCACGATAGCCACAACGAAAATGCATGAGATAGATCTGCATTCAAATCTATCTCATGCATGTTTCTTGTGCATATCCTGAAAAATCAGACAGGATTTGGATTTTAGAATTAATTACTGATTTTTCCAAACCCAAGTTGAGTTAAATTCAGGGGCAGTAGTTTTAGTTATTTGCCTGTTTCCAGAGGGCTTTCTATAAGGCTATAACTGAGGCAACTGAGAGTGAAGTGACTTACCCAAGGTCACAAGGAACGGCAGTGGGATTTAAACCCTGACTTCCTTGGCTCTCAGCCTTGATCTAACCATTAGGTTACTAAGAACTAAGGTATACTCTGGAACTAGAAAACTTTGCTGTTGGGTTACTTAGGGTCCCAACTCGTTCTCCCTGCTTCAAAAACCCGGCCCCTGCATGAACTAAAACTCCCAGAAGCCCGGTCCCAATATCTTCTGGGAGCAGCAGTCCGCACCTCGCCTCCCTCGCGAAGAAACAGCATTGACCTCCCCTTCCCCCTCCCCCATTTCCATCAACCAGGCTCCTGTGCGCGGCTTCCGCAGCCTTCTGGAAGACGTAGTCCCAGCTTCCCTTCCCTCCTTTTGGCGAGTGCAGCGAAAGAACTACAACTCCCGGCGCCCCAAGCCACCTCCACTTCCCCCTCTCGGCCCGGGCTTTGTTTACGTTGTTAATGTAAGGGCTGCGGAACAGCTGTTGGCGGTGGCCTGCGGTAAGAGATTGGTGTTTGAGTGCCTTCGAGCCATGGCTCGGCTAACGCAGGGGCGAGAAGTTCTTGGGGTGGTCCGGGTGGGTGTTGATGGCTGGGGGAAAAGCCACCGCTGTGTACTGCGGAGGGTCCGGGTGAAGGCCGCGGTCTAGGGGACCCTCCTCCTGCACCGTTGTCGCTGTAGATTTTGTCCCTTTGTGGACTCGTCTCCCGTTGTTTTGTTACTTTTCGATGTGTTCTCTTGCCTCTCTCTCTCGCTTGGACAGGGGTTTTTTTTCCCCCCGTTCCCCGTTGCCGGATAAAGTTGTTTACGCACGTCAGCAGAGCTGTTAATGTACTCTATATAGATTCAGTTTCTCATAGTGTCATGCGTATAGAAATGTATAGGTGGAAACGCCTACATTGCACTATTAAATGGCATGTGTGTAATCTATTTTAGATAGAAAGGAGGTACTTTGGTCTTTTGTGTGAAACGTATTTACATAGTTTTGCAGGTATCCCCTTCCTTTTCAAAATTATGTAAATTAACCCACTTCTTGAATACTGGAGCCCTTGGAAAGTAAGGACCCATTTGCCTCATTGTGGCTGTCCTGGTGTCCATTTCTATGCTGCTCAAGCTAAGGCTGTGTCCCACCTGTCAACCCATTCTGGATAGAATAAGCATATGTACTTAAATCAACACTTTGGCCCCCTGACCTTTGTCTTATGCAAATTTTTCAATTCTGTTCTTACCACAGTCCCTCTGTTACATGCATACTTAAAACTTCATTTTTTTTCCACCAGTTCTCATTCCATTCTAGGTATCTACAATAATCTAGGGAAAATTACATGCATCCTTCACAAATAATGCACACCCACCCCTTTCTTGTGGGCTAAAAGCTGCAGCTTTATTTAACAATTTTGCAAGTCAAATTGCAATACACACAAAACATCACAGCTTCCTATAGATTCCTGAAAAAACCAGCATAACATCTCGCTACCTTGCCAACTCCTCCCATGCACATATGCAAAAATCATCAGCTGTCAGCTTCACAACCAACCACCTGCATGATCCATCCTCTGAGAAAGTCCCAGACACCAGATCAGGCATTCCCACCTTTCTCAGTAAAGTGGTTGCTGCACAAACATCCAAGCCTATGTAAACTGAAAATACATGTTGCATCACTGACAGTGAGGATGCTGAAGTAGGTGATAAATTAACTGCAGTGAAATTTACCCAGTAAGTTACAACAGTACTACCCCATCCTCTATTCTTACTATCAGGGTTTTTTTTTTGTACTATTACTTGATGTAGTATTGCTACCTAGTTCTCCCGATGCATCAGCCCCTGGGAAATGACAGGAGAGGAGGGACTGGATTAGGGAGCAGAGTAGCTCTTCTCTGCTCTATTGTCTGGCCCAGTTTTAGCTCTCCCTTCCTGATCTCTGCAGCCTGTTCTTTGGAATGGGAGGGGCTGGAAAAGAGCAGGCAGCAGAGTGCTGCTCTCTGAAGGGCACTGGCCATTGGGTTGAGACACCAGCCCCTGTATGCCATGTCCAGGGAAAATGCAGAACTATTCTACTGTACCCTGTAATTTTTATCACTGTTGGTAGCACTGTTATGCATTTTTCTTTTTTTCTCCTTTAACCATGTTATGTATTACTTTGGCAACACATATTCACATTTTATCAAGCAAGTTTCCTGAATCTGAGAAGATCACCAGACGTGGGGAGAGAGGAGAAAAGGAAAAAGCATCAGAGGGAGGGGGCGGGGGAGAGAGAAAACCAACAGTTCAACCTCCTCCTCCTCCCATTGGTGCTTTTTCCATGCCGTGACTTGAAAGAGGAAGCAAGCAGGTGAAAGTGCTGCTCTTTTATGTCTTCTGCTGGAGGGAGGGAGGGAGGATCATGCTGTGACTGTCTCCTGCAGGCAGTTGCATGGAGTAGGGCTACTGTTGTTGGGTGAGGATAGGGGTAGAAATGGAGCGGTTGCCCCAATTTTCTTCCCCCCCCCCCCCCCCAAGGATGACGCTGCATCTGAGTACATGCACCTTTCTTTCTAGGTAAAAAGCACTGCTTACCAAAATTAATGGCAGGGAGGGTATCTTGCATCCTTCAGTAGACTGCTGCCTCCCTGCAGAATCTTTATATATGCTTTTGCCCAGTATCACGCTTCCTGTCTTGCTACCCTTTTCTGCTGGATCTGAATGGGAACTTCCCAGCTTCATTCCAGAATTTTCAGTGACTAACTTTTCAGGCTTAAAGTAACTGGAACTTTCTTTTGTTCTGGTCTGGGCTCTGCTACTGATTGTGATCTTAGGCAAGCCACCTTCTCTCCTTGTCTCTCAGTATATTGGTAATAAAAATAAATGCAATCATCAAAGAGTAAACAAGGCAGTCTGCTCTGGGGAGCTTACTGCACTTTTATGGATGTGAGACATGTTGTGTAGAAGATTTGTTTATTTTACTTTATCAGATTTTATAATTCCATGATTTCCAAAAATGTTCAGTGTGGATCACAATGTAGATACGGAAATTTAAAAAAACTGTACAATAAAATGTCTTACAAGCAAATTATTAATGTCAGATAACTTGAGTTTTGAAAAGAGATGTTTAAGCAAATAGGATTTCATCAAGCTTTATAATAAGACATCAGAAATATACATGCAGCCATTTTTGTGTTGTGTGACCTTGTGGGTATGTGGCAAGGTCACACAACACAAAAATATCCATTTACAATGGACAAAGAAAAAAGTTATTAGTAATATTGCTAGCAGTTAGTTGAACAGAGGCACAGAGATAAAGTGACCACTCGAAGGGAGATGGCAGAATTAACATAAACAGTATGGAGATAACTTTAAGGTTGTAGGACTATGATAGAACTGGGATTAATGCTTGCATCCTCCTCAAAGTTTGGTGCATTGTCTTATAGCTGCTGTTGTAGCATGCATTCAGTTCAAGTGGCAGCCTGAGAGTCCTGGAATAACACTAGCTTTGTCGGAAATAGCATCCCCAGGATTTTGATCCAGAATTATTCCCAGGCAATAACTTCCAGACAGTGGGAGGTTTGTATACTAGGAATGTCCAAATTGGCTAATTAAATTGTCCTAATCGGGATTTTCTGTGGCTCCTGTGCACCTGAGAATATATGACCTGGGAAAGATCTAAATTGGTCTCATGGTTTCTTGACTGGTGACTTAAATGCAGCAAGTTCAACCTTTTTGCCTGTACCTTGCTTGGGTCTGTACCCCAACCATCAGGGTCAGGAGTAGGGCCACTAGGACACCCATGGAAAATTTTCCACAAAATTAGGAGTCTTAACCAGGCTTCTTGCATAATTTCTCCGAAAGGTCACTGCTAGTATCCTTGGAATTCTGGGGGTCTTATCCTCTTAATGGCTCAGTTTAGTAAGGATAGTAGCCTGAAACCTGATCCAAGAGACACAATGGGAAGCCCATCAAAATAATCAAAATGACAGTAACTAAATAAATGAATTCCGTAGCGTGCAATGCATAAGAATATAAAAGTATGAAAATTGCAACATTGGAAACTTTATTAGACTCTCATGCAGTGCCTCTGCTCTGGAAGATCCCCTCTGGGTCATAAGATGAGACCCTGACCCAGGGAAAGAAACACTAAATAATAGTGTAGCAGGCTTTGCACTTTGTAGTATTAAAGTTATGTGTGATTGGAAGGGGAAAATTCATTTTAATTTGGATTACAAAATACTGGGCTTGCAGTGGAGTCCTCAAGTTTGTTACAGTTTCAAAGTGGATTTTGAGTGAGCAAAGTTTGAGAATGGCTGCTTTAATTCAGCCTTCTGTAATTTGATAATATGAGGTGCATGTAACAGAGTTATGTGCATCCTCTGAAATGTTATTGAAACAGCTCTGATGGCACTCTACAACTCAAATGAAGCAATGGAGTGCTGCCCTATTGATGGATTTATGCAGAATGGATGACGACATGTGAGTGACATCACTGGCTAACACATTGGTACACTCTATACAGGCCAGCTACATTGTTTGTATACAGTGCTGAACAGAATCGGTTTCCAATTTGACTATGCAATTTTGCTAACACCTTCTACCACCCACAGATTTAGTCAGTTTTCCGTCATCTAGATTTGTAGTTAGTTGAAACATAGGAATTAATTTGGTGAATCCAGTATGTGGTTTTTAAAGTAGCAATTTAAAACAGATCTTCAGGTAATGTAGGTGTAGGACTTCTCTCTCTCCCCCTCCCTCAGCTTTGTTTAGTTTGCTTCAGATTCAGTTATGATATAATACATGGCTTTGAAAGCTGTGATGTCATTTGGTGTTTTCCTTGTGATATTTTCCAGAAGAGCCTTTGTTGGTTTTGTATGGCATTATGCTGATTTATTACCTGAGATCCACTTAAATAGCCTAATGCTCTTGCCTACAGGTTCAATATTGTCATAAAATGCTCTGGGGGAAAAATTGAGCATTGTGATTTGTTGGCGTCCTGCTGGCATCCTGGCTTGCGCTAGCTATCCAATAGTGAGGCGACTTTGAAAGAAAACTCTGCCCTCTGTGTTCAGTGCAGTATTTGAGCAGTAAATTGAAATGTTCATAGATGTCCTGCACTATGTTGGAATTTTTTAAATCCTTTTATAAGGCTCCTCATAGTTTCACTGTATACGAAAACCAAAAACAAACATGTTAGTTATTCTGAGCAACCTTCATCCTGTTAATTTAAGGCTGCTTTTCTGTTTTGTTAGTTCCCTGTAATGTATTGCCTGAACAATAAAAGAGTATCTGTACATGGTCATGTGATGCTGACTAAAATCGCAACATAATTTTTCTCAAACTCTTTGGGGAGAATTTTAATGCACTTCCTGGGTACTAGAAGCATTTTGATTTTAGTCTCTTGCATCAAAACACAGAAGTATGGTGTTTTGTTTTAAAAGGTAAAATAGCCTACCAGTCCACAGACCAAACAAAAGTGAGGTTCAGCTAATGCTACAGGACTTTTAAATGATAGAAATACCTTTTGAAACCTAGTTCTCATATGGCTAGGTACTGAAGAAAAGTGGTGGCCAAAGCCTTTGTTAAAGTTATTACTGAGGTTTTTGCCATGTTGGCTCTGCTTGGTGGTCATATGGCCACCTGTCAGTAAAAACTGGTGCATCTTACAAAAGGATCTAAATAAGTAATAAAAAAAAAAAAAAAAAAGAGAGAGAGATCAAAGGGAAGTACTTGTCCGTGAATATGCAATAAGTGTAATATCTTAAAACAAAATCAAATATAAGGTTTGGTATATATTAGACTTGTCAAATATATACCAAACCTTATGTTTGTTGTCCTCTTGACTGGCTGCTTTGGTTCTCCACCAGTTGTTGTTTTTAAAACAAAAGCATACTTAATGTTGTAAGAGGAATAACAAGAAAATAAAGGCAAAGATGATCAAAGGCCAGGTGAACAATGTGTAGGAAAACTAACAAGATTTCATGTGAGCAAAAATGCTCATGAATATGGAAAGAACTTACGATATGTAAGTTTAGTCTGAAAATATATGCCGGATGCCCCGGCATGGGTTTCAGCCACATGCTGGCCTTTCTCTGGAGGGAAGCTTTGCACATAAGTATGAGCTCGGTGTCGGCAACCAGTTTGTACTGTAAGCCAAGCAAAGAGCAAAAGATAAACATAAAAAATCTGAATGTGACCAGTCCAGAAACTTGCCAAAAAAAGAGACTTGGTCCTCCCCACTGGAAGGTACCCAATTGGTGCTGCCATAACTTGAATAACTTATTTTTCTTTTCTCCTTGAAATTATTTTGAATGTGTTGATTTTTTCATAATCACTTTTCTTTATCCAGAAGGGAATGTGTAGTCCATTAAATCCTGCCAACCTTTGCGATTTTCTTTTGGGATCCTTTTCTAGGCGTATGTCACTAGTATTGAGCACCTATTGCTTTTGCTGTCTCTGTCCATGCACATAGACTGGAGGCCCCTCCCTTTCACGGATATGCCTGAAAGCTGGTAGGCAGGTATATCGCTAAGGTTTCAGCAGGTCTGCCAAAACTTGGGTCAGATCCGTGCATGGGATGGGCTCCTGCTAGCTTTTCCAGGAGAGCAGTGCCAAGAAAACTCTGAAATGCACCTCCTTGTGTTACACTGCAGCAGACATGTCTCCCACTTGTTAGGATTTAAAATCTCTCCTGGTTGGTAAATTTTTTTTTGGTATTTTTTTTTGCCAACATTTTTTTTATGTTTACATATTTCTTATTCAAAGATTTTTATGCATCAGGTTTTTTAATTTGTTGGTGATTCCATTTGTATACTGTTCTTCAATATTTTAAGCCCTTGGCTGTGTGGTTCAGCTGCTCTCCCCTTTCACAGATTTCTTATCACATTTGGGTTATTGTAGCATCCATTTTTCTCATTCAGATGAAGAGGAGAGCACTCCTTTCTGGTAAGTTTTTTGGATTTGTCACATTTTGATATTTCACTCTTACCACTTGCTCTTTCCTTTAAACAGTTTTCTTTATCTTTCATAAGGACAAACAGTTCATATTAACATTTCTCCTGGTTGGTAAATGGTTTTTTTTTTGGTGGAGAGGTTAGAAGGAAAAATGTTTCTTTGCAGATGATACTAAGATCTGTAACAGAGTGGACACACCTGAAGTAGAGAGAATAAAAAACAATTTAAGTAAACTGGAAGAGTGATCAAAGATGTGGCAGCTGAGATTCTGTGCCAAGAAGTGCAGAGTCATGCAGCTGGGGTGTGGTAATCCAAAAGAGCTGTATGTGATGGGTGGGTGAAAGAGTAATGCGCACAGACCGGGAGAGGAATCTGGGGGTGATTTGTGTCTGGCGATGTGAATGCAGCAAAGTAATGTGATAAGGCGGTAGCTAAAGCGAGAAGGATGCTGGGCTACGTCGAGAGAGAAATAGTCTGCAGGAAAAAGGAGATGATATTGCTCTTGTATAGGCCCTTGGTGAGGCCTCACCTGGATACTGTGTTCAGTTCTGGTATCCTATCTCAAAAGACATATAAACAAGATGGAAAGGGTCCAGAGGAAGGTGACCAAAATAGTGCTGGATCTGTTTCAGAAGACCTATGACGAGAGGCTGAAGGAGCTAAATATGTGTAACCTGAAGGAGAGAAGGAGCAAGGGAGATATGATACAGACCTTCAGATACCTGAAAGGTATTAAAGATACACAAACATCAAACATTTTCCATTGGAAAGGAAACTGTATGACTAGGGATCACGATAATGAAACTTCTGGGGTGATTCAAAGTCAACATCAGGAAATATTTCTTCATGGAGAAGGTGGTGGATGCCTGGAATGGCTTCCTAAAAGAGGTGATGAGGATGAGAAAAGTGGGTGAATTTAAAAGGGCATGGAATAAACATTGCGGATCTCTAAAGGATTGAGATTGGTAATGAAGAAAAGGGGAAACCTATATTAACTTTAGGTGTAACCTACTAGCATGGTGGCTGCTACCCTTAACAATGTATGGAGGTAACCTGCATGGCGCAGCGTTTACTACCATTAACAGAACACATGGGGGTAGCCTGTGCGGCGGTGTAGTTGCTACTCTTAACAGAACGCATGGGAGGAACCTGCACAGTGAGATAGTTATTACCATAAGCCACTTGATGGACAGACTGGATGAACCATTTGGGCTTTCTCTGCCATCATTGCCATGTTAAGTATTATTTGGAAAGGCATGCTAAAAAAAATAAGATAATTATTTTAAGGTAATTTTCAGCAGTCCACAGCAGGCTAAAGAGTGCATATATAAAATACACAGAGACTTTAGCCTGAATTTTCAAAGCGGACTTATACGAACAAGTCCACTTTGAAAATTATCGGGTAGGCACGAAACCTAGTGCTGCATACATGTGCTCATTGACACCTATGTACATGTGGACTTACACGCATACTTTCAAAAATAAACTGTATGTACACAAATGCAATCTTTGCCCCAAATGTGCCCCTGGAATGCCTCTTTCTAATGCAGGTAAAATTATATGGGGAATTGCTTGTGCATGTACTTTCACGCACACAACCCCCAGGCAATTTTCAAAAGCCCATTTGCATGCATAAATGCTTTTAAAGATCAGGCCCTTAAATTATTTTTCTACATGTAAGTTCCTTTTATATTCATGTGTGTGTTTGCTCTCCTGCACTCTTGTTATGTTTCTTGTGAATTGTTTAATTGCTTTTGGGCATCTTTGCTTTTATTTTTTTATTGCTTACATTGCTCTGCTTTCATGAACTCTGGTATTCATTTTCTTTGAGCAGGTACCTCCCTTATTCTCATGTTTTTAATAAAACTAGTAGCTAATTTAGATTTGTTTATGGGCACTACTGGCATGTGCATTTCTGCCATGTTGCTAGGACTGGAAAATATTCACAGAACCTTGCCATATAATAGCTTAAGATGTTTTTATAGAGGTTTAAGCAAGCATCTCAGCTAGGTCATGGCCTGCAGGTCAAGCTGTATTGTTTAGCTGTTTAAGGAGTTACTGAGGCAAAAAATATGAAAGAAATTGCCTGATAGCATGTCCAGGGAAATGGGAAGGGCTTCCTGCCTCTGCTAAAATTATCTTATAAGATTGCAATTAGGGAGAACCCAGAAGAATGTGCTTGTAATATAACCCATTTTCTTCCAGAGCAACCACAGCAGTAAATCTGACATTGGAATGTAGTAATCCAGAGAGAGTTGGCCCTTGTGCAGTCACTGCTGTTCTATGGTAGAAGGAACAGCAACACTCAACTCTTCTACAAAGTCCCTGCATGGGCAGGTATGACAGGAACACTCAGCTGGTCAATGAAAGCGCTGTTTGCAAAAATAGTTTTTAAAGATTTACTTTTGAAATCCTACTGGTGAAAACTTTGGAAGCAGAGAGCAGAATATTTATAATACTCCCTGATATGTAAGATTTACCTCTTACCTGTGGTTCTCATGATGTGTATGATTTTTGTACTTGCTGAAAAATCTCCACCCAGTGTCCACTTTTTCTTTCTACAATCCACTAACTCAAATGCATTCAATTCAGTGGAAGAACAAGTATTTTCCGTCAATAAGCAGGCTAAATTAGCCATTACATGTGGCTGACATCTTCCTGCAACACTGAATGGACTTGTCTGTCCTAGCTAGTAGAATCTTTAGCTCTGCTGAGCATATGCAGGAGTTTCCACGAGTTGACCAGTTGCATTTCTCCTAGCTAACATCACTTTCACATTGTTCAACTCTCCATCCAGATCCATTTAATCTGGAAGTTCAGTCCCTTCTCCAACAACAAGCGATGGAGCCAATTCCTGTGTCCCAAGATTCACAGAGCATCTATTCCTGAAACTTCCTCATCCCAAGAAATCAGGGGAATTGTAGCCTATTCTGGACTTGAGCTAGCTGAACAAGCATGCATTTGAGATAAATTCAAAATGAATTCCTGAACACAATGGATGTATGCTATAGATCTCAAGGATGCACATGCCCACATACCCTTTCACCTTTTGCAAGACACTACCTTTGCTTGCAGGTGGATTTCTCCCATTATTAGTACAAAATACTCCAATTTAGACTGTTGTCAGCCCTGGGGGTCTTTGGAAAGTGCCTTGCAGTAAGCAGCACATCTGCATTACTAGGAATACAAGTCTTCCCATATTTAGACGACTGGCTAATCACTAGAGATGTACTTCGGGTAAAAATGTAGTGTCTGGCTTCATTTTGGGGCCCCCCCCTGTGGGAATTTTGTTTTTCCCGCGGTTCAGGGTTTTTTTTTCGGGGGCCCCGATTTTCGGGTTAGTGTGCACTAACTCAAAAATGGATTTTTTCCGAAATTTCGGAAAAAATTAAATCGTTTTTCGGTTCTTCCAAACCATTCCGAATTAGGCAATTTCGTTGACATTGCCTAATTCGGGAAAAACGATTGCACATCCATACTAATCACAGCAAACTCCTCAGATGGAGTCATTTGCGCCCTACATTCAATGATTTGCCTTTTGCAGCCCATGGGGTTCTTGATCAAATTTGAGAACTTGAATCTGGAGCCCACTCATCATCTCAAATTCATCTGGGCTTGAGTGGACTCGCTGCAGGAATGAACATGTCTGCTTTCCAACTAAGTACACACCATCATGATGCTCACCCACCAGTTCCTATCCTCTGCACACTCGACAGCCAGAAGGCTCCTCGTGATCTTAGGTCATCTGCCACAGGCATTCCATGTCATCCTGCTGATTTGCCTTCATATGCGCTACCACTAGGTAGCTCATCCCTAGTTGATCCCACTAGTTCTGCATACCTAGTGGGATCAACTGACTTAATTGTCATCTATGATGTGATTTCACTAACAATGAAGCAAGAGTTACAGTGGTGGTTGCACCCTGAGTTCTCCAAGAAGGAACCCCTCTTCACTCAATACCCCACCAAATAGTATTAGTGACTGTCTCCTCTGCTAAGGGGTGCTGCGCTCACACTGGATCCTGCCAAACCCAGGGAACCTAGTCACTTCAGAAGTGTTGTTTTCAAATCATCCTCCTGGAGTTGAGAGCAATAAGACATGCCTTATCAGCATTCATGCATCTCCTCCAAGGAAAGAGCATCTTGGTTCAAACTGACAACCAGGTTGCCATGTTTTACATCAACATACAGGGAAGAATGAGATTATGGCCTCTCTGTCAATAAGCTCTGAAGAAATGGAATTAGGAGGAAAAGAATCAAGCTGTCTCGCAGGCCACCTCTCTTCCAGGCATCTCTAACATGCTGGCAGATTGACTCAGCAGAGTGTTTAGGCCACATGAGTGGTCTCTGCATCAGTCCATGGCTGACGAACTGTTCAGCTTATGGGGTTTGCTGTCAGTGGACTTATTCGTATCACAACAGAACTTATAACTAAATTAATTTTGCTCAGTTCTGCCAAGTGATCGCAGACTGTCGCAGAATGCTTTCCTCCTTGATTGGGGGCAAAGCCTCATAAGTACTTTTCCACTGATACTGCTCATTGCAGAAAGTCCTTCAGGACTGTGCTCAGCTGATTCTCATAGCCACAGCATGGCTCAGACAGATCTGGTATACATATTCATACAACTTTCCAGCAGTCCTCTCATACATCTAGGAATAGACCCTACGTTATTAACTGAGGAAGACAGGACACTTTATCATCCCAACCTATCTGCCCTCTCTTTAACAGCATGGATGTTGAGTGCTTAGTGATTGCAGATCTCCTGGAGAAATTGTGGACATACTAGTTTAGAAAGCCTTCAACTAGAAGTAATTATGCATTTAAATGACATTCCAAATGGGGCTAACAGAATGCATTAG
The DNA here is from genome assembly GCF_901001135.1 of Rhinatrema bivittatum. NCBI lineage: Eukaryota > Metazoa > Chordata > Amphibia > Gymnophiona > Rhinatrematidae > Rhinatrema > Rhinatrema bivittatum. The sequence goes on from NC_042617.1 coordinate 311,418,509, forward strand.
ACCCTTTCACGTGCAAACCCTGACACCTGCTAAAATACTTACTCCATCTTTCTCGCTCAGGTCTTGCCACCTCTTCGATGCGAGTGCACCTGAGCTCAGTAGCGACTTACTCTATGCTGGTGGACAGCAAACCGATCTCTGCTCATCCACGAAAGGTCTCTGGCATGTCAAGGCCCCGGTACACGAAAGGTCTCTGGCATGTCAAGGCCCCAGTACAAATAGCACCTGTTCTGTGGGACCTAAATGTGGCTCTTACCCAACTGATGAAGCCTCCTTTTGAGCCATTAGAGTTCGCTTCTTTTAAATTCTTAACAGAGAAGGTGTTCCTTGTCTCAGTGACCTCAGCCATAAGAGTCTGAGAAATCCAAGCTGTCATCCACTATCCTCCGTACATACAATTCATCCACAACAGGGTGGTGCTCGCCCGAAGTTTCTGCAGAAAGTAATCTTGGCTATTTTAATATTTTTAGTATATTTAGTATTGCCCACCTTCTTTCCAAGGCCTAATGAACATAAAGGCAAAAAAGCCCTCCATGCTTTGGATTGCAAATGGGCCTTAGCATATTACAAAAGAACTCGGCTACATCATCAAACCTCTAAGCTATTCATCTCATGTAACCCCAACTGGCTAAGTCTGGTGGTTGCCAAATGCTCTCTCTGAGTGCATTTACCACTGCTACACCTTAACGTGGTTGTAAATCACAGACTCTTTAAAAGCTCTTCAAGTAAGCACCATGGCATTTTCTGTTGCTTATTTTAGAGAAGTACCCATCGAGGATGTTTGTAAAGCTGCAACTTGGTCTTCTGTTTTTACCTTTACATCCCATTACTGTCTTGAATAACCTCTCAAAGACTGACAGTAAATTTGGCAAGCGGTTTTGCATAATCTGTTCTCACTATAGTGCACTCTTCATGATGAAGTCCAGGTTGCTATTTAAGAAAACACTTTGCAACCCTCAGTTTGGGACTTTCTATATGTAAACTTAGATTGTAAGCCCTCTGGGAATAGGAAAATACCTACAGTACCTGAATTTAAACCAATGTGATATCTCAGATCGAATGTCGGTATATAAAAAATAACAAATAAATAAATGTAATGGCTAATTCAGCCTGCTTATCAATGGAAAAAGCAAGTTTGCTACTGTAAATGTTTTCCGTAGATGGCAGGATGAATTAGCCATGGACTGCCAACCCACCTCCCTGAAGAGTTGACTATGTGGCTAGATTTAGCTCTGATCCTGACTGAAGAATCTCATAAGGCACCTTCTGCTCATGCTAAGTAGAGCTCAGAGCTATACAAATGTGGAGAAATGAGTAGGTTTGGTACCGCCGGATAATGTCGCCTACATGTAATGGCTAATTCATCCTGTCTATAGAAAACATCATTTATGGTAAGCAGACTTGCTATACTGGTAACTGCAGTGACTTTGTGTCAGAGGTATAGTCCCCCTGCTGCTCAAAAGAAGAAGCTGGGAAGCCAATGTGGAAAATCCAATTATTAAATGGAGTAAGAAGCCCAGTACAGGGTATCTACATCTTTTTTAGAGAGAGGAGCTCGGTCACTGCCCTTACTGCATGTCACTCTTCAGAACTAGTCACAACAATAAAGGATATAGGCCATCCTGCCCCAGGATTAGATCAACCAGAAGCCTTGGTCTTTGACGTTTCTTACTCTCTTCCAATGTAGGTTACTTTCTCTTGTGCTTTTCATCTTTCAGTTAGAGGTCACAAAACTCATGTTCCCTGACTGTTGCTGGAGAAAGAAAGATGCTCTTTTGTGACTCTTGCAGCACTGGAACTAGATTTCAAATACTTTAACTTTGGTTAGGGTCTTTGCTAGCTAAGTCTTCAGGATCCATCACCGGCAGTGGTTTTCTCCCTGCTGCAAGAGTCAGCCTGCCAGCAGAATTATCGTGTTTACTCTGCCACGGGAGACAGCATGCAAGCAAGCCATGAGATATTTTGGGCAGTGTTGCCTTGGAAGAAAGGAGAGCAGTGGCAGCCCTCAGATGTGGGTGATGGCTCAGCTGAGTGTCAGCAATGACTTCCTCCTCTGAAAAGCAGTTTTCAGATAAGTTCTGCCACAGGAAATAGTGGTTAGGCTGGAAATCTGAAAAAAAAAAAAAAAAAAGCCAGTTAAGATTTCATTAATCCTCTCTGCTCCCAGGGGGTAGAAGAAAATGTTTCTTTCTGTTTCACAGTGGGCCTTTGCATGGTCAGTCACTGAAGTTTCCTACTCCAGCTTAGTTACTCCCTTCAGCTGGGGATGCCAAGGCTCTATACCTGTGCATACTGCAAAGTAAGGCTTGGGGGTAGGGAGTGTCGAGGCTCCCTTCCCTCCACTGCCAAATGCTCAGAATGTGGCAGAGAAAATCAAAGGGCAGAAAAGCCCAGTTGCAGGGTATTTCTGTACCACCCTAGCCGTCCACCTGCAGCCAAACTCATTTGTCTAATCAAGGAGGGCCTGTATCAATCTCATTTCCCTCCTGGACAGCTGATTACCTTATTGGGAAGCTCTAACCCATCAATAATTGGCTCAGTAAACCTTTTGCAGCCAAATCTGAGATGAAACTAGGGCTCCAGTCCTACTTTGACTAATTTCTCAGGCAGGGGCCCTGAGGAAATGAGCAGAGAACATCTCAAGTGTCCCCATTTTCCTTCTTCCTCCTCCTCCCCAGTTCAGTGTTAGAATCTTGTGGGGTTTGTTTTTTTTTTCCAATTTTGAAAGCCCAAGCGGAGGTGATACGCTTCATTAAAGGGTCAAATAATCATATCCTAGTCAGGTTACTACAGTCTCAACGTATTCAGTACAACAATGAGACCTCATGAGGCTCATTGTCCGCTCATGGCGGACAATGAGCCTCATGGCGGACCGGGCTGAGCCTCATTGTCCGCTCATGGCGGACAATGAGGCTCAGCCCTGTCCGCCATGTTATTTAATTTATATCTAACCCCATTGTGTGAGGTTTTGGCAGGCCCTGTGTGAAGGATATAAATTATACGCTGATATCCAGTTTTTTACCCGTGTACGTCCATCTTGTTCAGAGACAGACATCGTGAATCTGTGTTTCCGCTATTTAAAAAAATGGCAGCTCTTTAACAAATTATCTCTGAATCTCAAGAAAACACAATGTATACTAAAATCCCACAAACATCAATTTTTATTGAAGATACTGTCTTCTCCCTAGACTTCTGTATTCAGAGTTGTCTTTGACCCCTGCCTTGTCTTTTCGCCCTCATGTAAGAGGCCTGTTAAAATATGGTTTCTATAAGCTTCAGGTTATGTGGGGTCTGAAACATCTTTTGGAGAGGACAGATTTTAGAACAGTTGTGCAAGCATCGATTCTATCACTGGCAGACTATTGTAACTCCGTTCTTTGCCTACTGGCCATGATAATCAAACCTCTTCAGCTATTGCTAAATGCCCCACCCAACTGCGCTCTGGGTGCAAAAGATGCATCCACATTTCTCCCGTGCTAGTAGATCTCCATTGGCTCCTGATGGCGGAACAGATTATAAAATTGTCTCCATCACCTTTAAACTGATTGCTTCCAATATTTAACCATTGGGCAATGCTCTTTTACATATGAACTGCCCCACACGCCAATTACAGTCCTCAGAGGGGACTCTTGGACATGCCTTCACTACGTCAAGCAAGATTATGCTGCCCCTGAGAGAGTGCTTTCTCTTGGTGGCTCCAGTTTTGTGGAACTCATTGCCCAAGACTCTGTGCCTAGCAGACAGTCTAAAAACCTTCAAATCCTTGCAGAAAATATAGTTATTTAAGCAGGCATGATTTGATTTGAGAATTTTAACTGAGCTACTAGTTTGTGTTAGCTGGAACTGTGCTGGCCCCGTATCTGTGTTTTTATGTGTTTGTGTAAATTAATTTCTGATTGTTTTTACTTGTACACCGCCTAGTTTATGCTTTAGGTAGTTTATAAATACAAATAAAGATAAAGGTCTGTAATCATTGCTCTCTGCTTCCAACATCCAGCCACAAGGGTAAGTATATACTTAACTGTTCGGCTAAATTTAAAGAAAAAAGTGAAGCAGAACCCAATTAATAGATGGTAAATGTTAGGATTTGTGGGTTTCGTGGACCCTTGGCCTGAGATGAGGGTTGATACCACTTGTGGGGAGGAGCCCCACAGGTCCTCGCCGTCGGGAGGTGAGGTCAGGTGCAGCAGGAGCTTGTGGAGAGAAGTCCGTCCCGAGGAGCAGGGTGAGAGACACGGTGCAGAGGGACTCCACAGCATACAGGCTGGGCTGGAGAACAAGTGCCAGAGCAGGGTCCTCCGAGAGAGCGGCGCTAGCCAGGCCTGAGGAACGGGGAGCGCGAGGCAGGAAGTTCAGGAGGTATGCCGCAGAGGCAGCCCCGAGGGGCGTAGCAAGGGAGCCACAGATGAGATGATGTAGGCTATCCCGCGGAGCGGGGAAGCCCGCGTCGAGTCTCCAGGCAATGACGTAAGCAGCCCTGAGGAGCAGGGTTGTGCAGAAAGGAACCTCTGATAGAGAACAGAGACACTACCCCGAGAAGCAGGGAGGTGCAGTTACCGTCACGAGTGTAAAATGAAGGCACTGCCCCGAGGAGCGGGGAAGCACAGGCAGTCACCGGTGTAGAACTTAGGCACTGCCCCGAGTAGCGGGGAACCACAGGCAGTCACCGGTGTAGAACGTAGGCACTGCCCCGAGAAGCGGGGAACCACAGGCAGTCACGGGTGTAGAATGTAGGCACTGCCCCGAGGAGTGAGGGAGCGCAGAGTTGAGTCTCCAAAGTAGTGAGGCAGTTCTGAGAGGCAACCCCGAGGAGCGGGGAGGCCGGCAGTTAGGACAACTGGAAGGCGCAGGGCTATCCTGAGGAGCGGGGGAAGCCTGGAGACCAGGTCTCCAATAGGAGCGCAAGCAGGCCCCCGAGGAGCGGGTACCCAAGCCAGAGCCCAAGGTAGACCAGAGACAGCCACCACGGGTTAGAGGAGACAGGAGCAAGCACCAGTAGCGATGGAACTCATTGCCAAGTCAGCTAGCAAGGGGTGAAGGTGGTGCTTAAGAACCCTAGGAAGGCACGAAGTCGGTGTGGGTGGCAGCAGCGGCATTCTGGCCACCACGAGGTGGTATGTGGCGGTAGAGGCTAGCCTCCGCCGCGAGCAGACCCAGAGAGGGGAGAAGGGCAGCACATGACGTAAGTTGAAGTGGTCGCAGCCGTCTGCAACAGACGGTTACAACAGTAAATGATCCTATTATATGGAAGCAGTTCGACAGGAGGTAGACTTTCTTGGTGTCCTAGATTTTTGATTTGCATATGGGCCTCAGTTTCTGCAGCTGACAAAGCTATTTCTGGATGAAGCGATCAAACCTCCATACATATGGAGCAGGGTGTCTCTGTCTCTCTGTGTCTGCCTATGTGTGAGTCTCTGTGTGGGTGTCTGTTTTGCTCTGTGTCGGTCTGCATATGGGGTGTCTGTGTCTATTTGGGTGCAGGGGGGGTCTGTTATGCCCATTTGTATGTGTGAATTTACTCCTTTCAGCAACTTGAGAGAAACAAAATGGGGGCTTTGAGCCATTAGTTGTCAGTGTAGCTGTATTTTGAATATCCTTCACACGCACATACATACATGGAATATATTCACCAGGCATCCACATTGCCAACTAGTAGCTCAAAGCCCCCATTTTGTTTCTCTTCAAGTTGCTGAAAGGAGTAAATTCACACATACATACGCATGGGCATAGAGACAGACACCTTGCACCCAGACTGACAGAGAGCAAAACAGACAAACAATAAGAACATAAGACTTGCCCATACTGGGTCAGACCAAAGGACCCTCAAGGCCAGTATCCTGTTTCCAGTAGTGCCCAATCCAGGTCACAAGTACCTGGTAGGATCCCAAGGTGTAGAGAGATTTCATGCTGCTTATCTCAGAGATAGGAAGGGGATATCGACAACTCCACCTTAGTAATGGTTTATGGACTTTTCCTCCAGGAGCTTGTCCAAACCTTTTTTAAACAGTTACACTAATAGTTTTCACTACATCCTCTGGCAATGAATTCCAGAGCTTAATTATGCGTTAAATAAAACAAAAATTCTCTTATTTGTTTTAAATGTATCACCTAGTAAATTAATTGGGGCGGATTTTAAAAGCCCTGCTCGCGTAAATCTGCCCGGATTTAAGCGAGCAGGGCCTTGCACGCCGGCGCGCCTGTTTTCCATATGCCGCCGGCGCGCGCAGAACCCTGGGACGCGCGTAGGTCCCGGGGTTTTCAGAAGGGGGCGTGTCGGTGGGGGGGGCGGGACCCAATGACACGGTGTTTCGGGGGCGGGACCGGGGGCGTGGCGCCGGCCCGGGGGCGTGGTCCAGGCCTTCGGACCAGCCCCTGGGCCGGCGTAAATCTACGGACAAAGGTAAGGGGGGGGGTTTAGATAGGGCCGGGGGGGTGGGTTAGGGAAGGGAAGGTGAGGGGAGGGCGAAAGAGAGTTCCCTCCAAGGCTGCTCCGATTTCGGAGCGGCCTTGGAGGGAACGGAGACAGGCTGCGCGGCGCGGCATGCGCCGGCTGCCCAAAATCGGCAGCCTTGCGCGCGCCGATCCAGGATTTTATAAGATACGTGCAGCTACGCGCGTATCTTATAAAATCCAGCGTACTTTTGTTTGCGCCTGGTGCTCAAACAAAAGTACGCGAACGCGCTTTTTAAAAAAAATATACCCCATTGTGTGTTGCCTAGACTTTGTACTCTTTGAAAAAGTAAACAACCTATTAAAGTTTACTTGTTCCACTCCACTTATTATTTTATAGTCCTTTATCATATCTCCCCTCAGCAGTCCCTTCTCCAAGCTGTAGTGTGCTAACCTCTTTACTATTTCCTCAGAGTGGAATCGTTCCAACACCTTTATCATTTTGGTTGCCCTTCTCTGTACCTTTTCTAATTCTGCTATAATTTTTTTGAGTTGAGACATATACAGATTAAATATATGCATAAGTGTGTATATAATAATCTGGGAGAGGGCCCAACTAATTTCATGAATGGAAGCAGGCTGCGGCTCAAAAAGCTTGCTAACCCCTGGCTTAGGTGATGAGCTCAGGGATACACAGCCTCTCGCCGCTAGGACTGGATGTCTCAGGAGATGGGCACAGGGATGCAGAGCCTCTCACCTCTAGGACTGGAGGGCTCAGGGGATAGGCGCAGGGATACAGAGCCTCTCACCTCTAGGACTGGATGGCTCATGGGAGGGGCGCAGGGAGACAGAGCCTCTCACCTCTAGGATTGGATGGCTCAGGGGAGGGGCGCAGGGAGACAGAGCCTCTCATTGCTGCACTAAAAGCCATATGAAATGAGACTGAAAAATGTAAATATGTATGCCCTGTAGTAGAGAAGACAAAAGGGAAATATGATAAAGCCTTTTAAATACCTGGAAGATATTAATGGTGCACATGAATGTCACTTTTCCAATGCAAAAGAAGCTGTAGAACTAGGGATTGTGATTTGAAACTCAAAGGGGAGAGGAACAATGTCAGGATGTATTGATTCACGGTAAGGGTGTTGGATGCATGGAATGCCCTCCTGGAAGGGAGATGGTAAAGACAAAAACTATGATGGAATTCCAAAGGGCATGGGAAAAACCCAGAGGATCCCTAATAGCTAGAGAAGGGAACCTGCATGGAGCAGCAGTTATAACCCTAACCAGCTTGCTGGGCAGACTGGATGGACAAGCTGGGCTTCATCTGCCTTTATTTTTTATGTTACTTTGGGACTGGCTGGTTCAGGGGACGGCCAAAGGGATACAAAGCCTCTCACCACTGGGACTGGGACTGGGGGGGGGGGGCTCTAAGAAATGGTGAAGTTACACAGAGCTTTTTAACTAATTTACAACTGTTTGACATTATCTCAATTTAGTACTGAGCCAGTTTCTTACCAAGGTTTTAATGTTTTCTCATTGAAATGTATAATGGTATTCATGCATTTCCTAAAAAAAAGATTTATACTTGTGGTGCTGGTTGGAGGGGCACACTACAAAGTGGCATAAAGCTGTAACCAGTGCTGGTGCAAGAGGATTAGGTGTCATAGGCATGCGCTGCCCCCCCTCCCCCCTCCAGTCTCGGCCCCCAACTCGGCCTCCTACCTCATTTGCGGTTTTCTGGGCCACGAGCAGGTTGGGCGCTGCTCACAGCCCGCCAAATCTCCACTCCTGTTTGCTGCTGCCGCTTGCTGCCCCATATAGCTCATGCCCCCTAATGGTCAGCGCCCAGGCCTAGTGCTTAGGTCATTGCCAGTGATGTCCATAATCAGAAGCTTTATATCAATAGTCATTGACTTAAACTGGAAATGGCTATCAGTTCCCTGTTGTGGAATGGCTTTCTGGAAACATGGAAAAATATTGATGATTTAACATTTCACAAGCAATTGAAAGCATTTTTATTTTGTAAATAGTATTTGATGTTGCAGCTTTGATTCCATTTTTTATCAGCAGTATGGATTGTTTAGGTTAACTTTTTTTTTTTTAAATTGACAATGATTTTATTGTATTTTACTTTGTTGTAATCTGCCTTGCAAGGTTATCCATTATAGGTGGAATAGAAATTTTTAAAAATAAAATAAAGGTAGTTTTTTAAAAACATTTTATTTATGCAATTTCATATAAACATTTCCAATAATACACTTGAAAAGGAATACATAAGAATATATATGACATTTAAATAATAAAGAAAAATAATACAGGTTAAATAAACATATCCAGTTCAATCCTAGTCCTCAAAAGAGAGATCCAATGCAATCAGTCGTCAGGCAAAAGAAAAACCTAAAAGAATACATAAGCTAACAAGGAGATCCTAAGTCTAATACAGAAACCAAGTACCTCGCTACACTAAAATGGAATAGGAAAGGGGAGGCAAATCAAGAAAGAGAAGAAATATGTTCACGCTGTAGGTGCTTATTACTAAGAGCTGAAAGAAAATATAGGAAACATCTTTATATTTAATCAAATGTTTGCAGGGGTATTGGGAGAAAAAAGAAGCATCTGTTTGTACTACTCGGCCGCAAAATAAGAAATTGTCTCCTCTTTTTCTGTATTTGTTTTGAAACATCTGGGAAGACCTTGCTGTGAGGGTGAAAAAAACATCTTCAATATCCAGTCTCTGTCCGGCTCAAGTATAAAAGAAACAAACATGGCTGTAGAAGTTACTCATTCAGTATCCGATGTTTCCAAAAGTATGGAAATGTTTAAATTGCATGGATCAACAGATATCGGGCCTTGAGTTCCAATATCTGCATTATCTGCTTTCTTAAAGTTTGGCAAATAATATATTTTAGCAACTGGGAGAACAGCTTGCTCAGGAACCTTCAATATCGCTACCAAATATCTTTTATATCAATCCTGAGGAGATGTTAATGGCAACCTAGGAAAATTTATAAATCTGAGATTTCTCCCTTTCAAAGAGTTCTCAAGATTTTCTTATTTATTAGCATCAGATTTTCCTTCATTAAAGATTCCTGGTTGTGGGGGCGGGGGCAAGATGGCACCCTGCGAGGAGTCGTGTGAGTGAGCTGCTCAACTTCCTGGAAACACTACGCGTTTTGGAGAGTTTCCTTGAGCTTTTTCGAAGAGAATTATAAGAAATAAAAAGCTGCCAAAACGGAAGGGGAAAATAAGAGTTTTCCCTTCGATGTCAACACAACTTACAGTGCAGCGACTTATCACCAACTTCACGACCCCGGGAGCAGAAAAAAACGGGGGGAGTAGCTTCCGCTTGAGGCAGAGGTTTTGTTGCGTTCGTGCCTGCTCTTGCCCTCGTTCCCCCCTCTCTACCTCTGAGACGACTCCCTTCGGGTCTGATGGACAGTTGCTGCCATGGCTTCTCCTCACCATTTCTTCCTGGAGTCCCCGGGCTGGCCTGACGCTGTGGATCCGCCATGTTCCTGATGATGTAGGGCGTGCGCACGCTCCGAAGTTTGTACCAGCAAGAGCGCAAACCTTGGGGACGTCCCCCCGTAGTGACGTCATCCGCTTCCAACATAAAAGGTCTTTGCTTATGCTTACAAATCGAGCTTGCAAGGGTTTGATTGTGGGGATCATCTCGACCCGCTTCATTCTCCGCTGCTCTGCCTCCTCGAACTTACCAGGGGAACTTGCTCCTTGGGGCCCCCGCTCTCTCTTCTTGTTTTCAGATTGCTAAGACGGGATCCGGTACTCGCTCCTCGAGGGCCTACATCCCTGAACGCTCAGAAGACTCCCTATTGCCTGGAAGCGATTGCAGACATGAACATTGTGAGTTTCTATTCCAGTTGCATATAGGAACCGGTACTCGCTCCTCGAGGGCCCATGTTCCTAGAACTCTGAAGATTCTCTTCTGTCTAAGATGCTATCGCAGGTACGGAGATTGTGAGTTATTATTGCAGATAGGAACCGGTACTCGCTCCTCGAGGGCTCATGTTCCTAAAACCCTCCGAAGACTCTCTTCTATTCCAGAAGCTACTTCATGTACAGATATTGTGAGTTCTTATTTCAGTTTGCATATAGGAACCAGTACTCACCTAGAGGCTCCTGATCCTGAATATACTAACTATTCTCTTTTGCCTAGAAACCATTACAGAGATAAATAACTGTGAGTTACCATCGCTCTCTCAGAGCTGTCCCTGGAACCAGGTACTCGCTCCTCGAGGGCCTAACTCTCTCCAGCTACTGAGCCTTCTTATTAATTATGTGAGTGTATCATCTACTTCTGGTTATGTATCCAGCATACCTGTTTACTCACTATCTATGAGTCTCTCTCTACAACTCAGCAAACCCGGAGATAGCAGTTCCAGGATCTGAAGGACTTCAGCCCTGCCGGGCACATCAGCTCACTACTGCCACCTCTGGTGGTTCTACTACCTGTCTAATAAAAAACTATCTGTGTCTGTCTCCATACTCCAGCCTAGTCTATGGTCCCTCTCATGATATCCTCTTGAGGGCGCTGTCATCTGCCATCGGTCCAAGGATTCACCATTCTACATTAGAGTGCTCATCTCTCACACTTCAAGAGCTGAGTACAACAAACTGCTACCTTGCAGTCTACCCTCAACTGTTGCTAACATCTCCTTCCTCAGGAACTGTATCATAACCTATTGCTACTTCTTAGCAGGAACCATACAGATGGCCAACACCTCCCTTCAGGGGAACTCTCGTATATCAGGTTGCCACTCTGTGCGGAGATCCATAACAGATACTAACTCCTCCCCTCTGGAAGAACAGATCTTATATGGTTGCTGACCTTTCCCCTCTGGGGAGCAACTCCATAACAGTTTGCCAACAGATTGCTAATCCTAGCAGAGACTCTTAACAGATTGCTACTCCGCAGTCCAGCTCATAACAGATTGCTAGTTCCTCCCCTCTGGGGGAGCAAAGCTCAACAGGATTGCTAACTCCTCCCCTTGGGAGGAGCAAACCCTAACAGACTGCTAATTCCTAGCAGCTCCTACAACAGATTACTAACTCTGAGCAGAAAAGATAACAGATTTCCCTTAGCCCCCCCAAAAACAGACCACCAGCGGAGAGGGGAGCGTCATCGCTAGAGGACCTGCAGGGAGGAGGAAGTGTGGCATCTGAACAGCCAGAAGCAACGAGGGAACCCTTTGGGGGAACTTTGGAGGCAGCTGGTCGTATGGAAGCCAAACCAGCAAGCACTGGATTACCCCTTTCACCAGGTGAGCAAATAGCAGCCCCCATAAAACTAGCGGTGGTAACGTTGGAGACCTTATGGGACCTTACAGCTGGTCTCTCTGTTGAAGTTAAAACGAGTAATCAAAAAATGGAACAATTGGCTACTTCATTTGAAGTTAAAAATGTCTGGGCAAGAGCAGTCCCGGCAGGATGTGAAAATTAAAGTGGAAAAAATGGAAGTAGAGAGAAAAAATATCCAAGAATTTAACCAGGCTATTATTAAGGACAGAATGGCATTATCCAGGAGACTAGAATTATTGGAGAACTGGAACCGGAGATTAAATCTTAGGCTGATAAAATTCCCCAGAGTAATGGGGGAGATGCCTATTATGACTTTTAAAAGATATCTCCGGGAGATACTGCTCATGACGGACTCTGAAATTCCAATGATTAACAAGGTTTACTTTATTCCTAAATCAATAGCTGAAAGAGGGGAAACAGGGGGTCAAGAGCAAAATCCATTAGATATTAATAATTTGACAATGTTTTTGGAATCTTCAGCAATTAAAATAATAGAGTGTTCTACTTTGATTGTGTCTTTGGTAGCAGAACAGGATGATGTTAGCAAATTGATGACAAGGTACTTTCGACATATAAATTCCCCTTTTCATGGCTCAATAATACATATGTTTCCAGATATCTCTAAGGTAACGCAAGAAAGACGTAAGGGCTTTCTTGCAATGAGGCAGGAAACTGTTTCTCTAGGAGCAACATTTATGTTGCGCTATCCATGTAAATGTGTCGTCAAAAAGGAAAATGATTGTTACATATTTTTTGCCCCTGAGCAATTAAGAGCTTTCATTGATTCTTTTCCTAATTAGTATTGGAAACATAGGGACCCAAAATTGGAAAATGACACTGCTTAAATTCAGGACTATACCTATTCCTTTATAAAAAAAAATTTTTTTTTCCTGTATAACTCCTCATAGATTTGTCCCCGTCCCCCCCCCCCCAGAGTGTTTTTGAAATAATAGATTAAGACATTAGCATTTTGAAAATATTTAATTATAAGCTGAATTATGAACAAGGTTGCAAATAATGCTTAATCAAAGTTTTCTTTTGGATAAATACTTTATTTGTATTGTTAAAATTCTAAAATTTAAAAAAATTAAAAAAAAAAAAAGATTCCTGTAATAGCTTAATGCAGACATCTCTTATTTGAACATATCCAACTGTTGGGTCGTGTTAATTTTAAAAACCTCCAGCATTTATGCACTATTATCCAGCTCTGAAGACTTTACAACCAAAGGTTTTAATTGTACAGTAATAGAGTACTATTGTACTCTATAGTACTATAGAGTCCAAGGCCTACTATAGCTTCCCATCTAGATTTCAATGTAAAACAAGATGTCCTTAGGAGAGAAAAGTGTTCCAAGGCAATAGATGGTACAGGCACAAGGGAAACAGTCAAGAAGGACATGGGCTACAGGAAAGCAGGAACATCCCCCGAATCACCGGCAGGGTTAACCGGGAACAACGCTGACCCTCCACATAGCCCTTTCTCCTCTGCCAGGAAGACGGTCGCTTTGGCGTCAGCTGGCGACGCTTCCAGTGTCAGGGTCAGCTCACGGGCTACAGCAGGATTAGCAGGGGGGAGGGGGGTGTTCTGTCGATTGGGGAGGAAGTGAGCGATTCTCCTTCTCGCGGACCTCCCAACGACTGTACTGCTGGAGTTGCGATTCCCCTTCGTAGAAATACAGAAACATAGAAGTGATGGCAGAAGACCAAACGGCCCATCCAGTCTGCCCAGCAAGCTTTCACAGCTATTTGTTTTCATACTTATCTGTTACTCTTGGCCCTTATAAGTAACTTTTGGTTCCAATTCCCTTCCACCCCCACCATCGATGCAGACAGAAGTGCTGGAGCTGCATCTAAGTGAAGTATCTAGCTAATTGGTTTAGGGTGGTAACTGCCGTAATAAGCAAGCTACTCCCACTCTTGTTTACCCTGCCTGTGCAATTCAGTCATTGTTGGTTGTCTGAATATAAATCCTCTTTACTTCATTCCCCCCTGCCATTGAAGCAGTGAGCTGCGCTTGATATGTATTCCAAGTGAATTGATAAGGGGTAGTAACTGCCGTAACAAGCAAGCTACACCCTGCTTATTTATTTACCCAGACTATGTAATTCATTCCTTGTTGGTTGTTGTCTGAATATAAATCATCTTTTCTTCATTCTCCCTGCCGTTGAAGCAGAGAGCTATGCTGGATATGCATTGAAAGTGAAGTATCAGGCTTATTTGGTTTGGGGTAGTGTTATGAATTAAATATGTGAATCCAAGGTAGTCAAGGATCTTACTTTCCGCAAGGATAGATCCAAGAAAGATCTCAGCTAGTGGAGAAGGCAGACAGTGCTTCCGGCTGGGGTGAGCTCGGTAAGTCCAGAGAGTACCCGAGGTCAAGGTGGACAGCGGGCAGAGCAGGTCCAGTGGCAATCCAAAGTCAAAAGGCAGGCGGCAGGCAAACAGGTCCAGAGGTAGGTCAAGGGCAGGCAAACAGGTCCAGAAGGCAAAACCAAGTCAAAGGCAGGCGGCAGGCAAACAGGTCCAGAGGCAAACCAGGTCAAAGGCAGGCAGCAGGCAAACAGGTCCAGAGGCAGTCCAAGGTCAGAGCTCAAAAAGAAATCAGAAGTCAGTCGCAGGAGCACCAGCACAAACAAGCCTGTAGCCGAGGCAATGCTGTGCTGGGCTCAGTCTTTTAAATACCCGAAGTTCCCGCACAAACGCGGGGACTTCCGGGTTAAAGCCTGACGGGGGGGGGGCAGAGCTAGCGGCTGACTCGCGTCGGCACACGCTGCTGCGCGAGAACGTCGCCGAAGGAGCCCGGAACCTGGCACCCCTGCTGCCTCGGCTCGTCGCGAGGTAACAGGTAGGAACCGCCGTAACAAGCAAGCTACTCCCCTGCTTGGATGCAAATCCTTTTTTCCACATTTCCTCTTGCCGTTGAAGCATAGAGCAATGTTGTAGTCACATTAACTGTGTGTTTGTTTATTGAATAAGGATATTAATCTCCAGGTAGTAGCCGTCATTTCCGCAAGCAAGCCACCCCCGTGCCTCTTCTCTTCATTCACATCCTCTAGACTTTATGGATCCACAGTGTTTATCCCACGCCCCTTTGAAATCCTTCACAGTTTTGGTCTTCACCACTTCTTCCGGAAGGGCGTTCCAGGCATCCACCACCCTCTCCGTGAAGAAATACTTCCTGATATTGGTTCTGAGTTTTCCTCCCTGGAGTTTTAAATCGTGACCCCTAGTTCTGCTGATTTATTTTTGCAACGGAAAAGGTTTGTCCTTGGCTTTGGATCATTAAAACCTTTCATGTATCTGAAAGTTTGAATCATATCACCCCTGCTCCTCCTTTCCTCCAGGGTGTACATATTTAGATTCTTCAATCTCTCCTCATCATATGTCATTCGATGAAGACCATCCACCTTTTTGATCGCCCTTCTCTGGACCGCCTCCATCCTATCTCTGTACCTTCGGAGATACAGTCTCCAGAACTGAACACAGTACTCCAGGTGAGGCCTCATCAAGGATCTGTATAAGGGGATTAGCACTTCCCTTTTCTTACTCAATATTCCTCTCTCTATGCAGCCCAGCATTCTTCTGGCTTTAGCTATCGCCTTGTCACATTGTTTCGCCGACTTCAGATCATTAGAGACTATCACCCCAAGGTCTCTCTCCTGCTCCGTACATATCAGCCCTTCTCCCCCCATCGAATACAGTTCTTTCGGATATGCATGACTCTGCACTTCTTGGTATTGAATCTCAGCTGCCATATCTTCGACCACTCTTCCTGCTTCCTTAAATCCCGTCTCATTCTCTCTACTCCTTCCGGCGTGTCCACTCTGTTGCAGATCTTAGTGTCATCCGCAAAAAGACAAACCTTACCTTCTATCCTGTCCTCTGTGTCGCTCACACCGTGGATGTCCATCAGGCAAGTGGAAGCTCAGGATGGCCGCAGAGAATGCCTTCTCCCTGGCTCGTCTCTTCCGCCCAGAATGGGGCATAACGTTTAAGATAAAAAGCAAAGAATCAGAAAACAGTGGAACTGCATCATCTTCAATAAATGTAGTTTTAACCACAGATTTCTGTACCAAATTTGTATTCCTGATTGCTGCCTGTATTACCCACAAGTGGTGTGTAGGTGGTTTCTGCTAGAATGTTCGTGATGTCTTGCAACATCGCTAGAGAACTGCTTTTCAATTTTCTTTCCATTCTGGGCACAGCGCCAGCTACTCTACAAAGGGCATTCTATATACAGTATGTTGTTGTGCTGTTCAGCTCTAGTATGCTTTCCTTATTGTTCCGTACCTAGGATAGATCTGCTTTTTGGGAGCCAGGGAGCCTTTTCTCAGTCCCAACCCATGCCACTAGTGCTATTTATGACTGGGGGAGTCTGAGACCAAGGTTCATGCATGGGCCTTTATTCATGGTTAGCCAGAGTATCCCCTCAATTTCACTCCCATTTTTGCTCTTGTGGGTACAAACTGGACTTACTTTCACTGTTAAGCCAGAAGCTGAATCAGATAATCAAACTTGAGTCTCCTACACAGCAGTGATTACAAATTCCTGAGACTCTGTTGCACTTTGTGAGGCTTGCAGGAAACTGTTTTGTACTGTCTGAGTTCTTGGAAGAATGAGAGACTCTGCAGTGTGTGAAACTCATGTACCGCAGCAGAGGCTCTCATTCTTATTGAGGCACACTCCCTTTGAGGGAGTGAAACTTTACATATCTGTAAATCTAATGAGAGCCGCTAATCTTGAATGCCTGCTGAAAAGAATCATGTGATACAAACCATGTGCTGCTCTTATCCTTCTCAGTGCTTTAGCATCTGACTTGGAGGCAGTGGGAGAGTGCGAGTTACAGTTCTTGCATGTACGGGGTTAGGCCTCAGCACATAAGAGCACTGCTCATTAATAATCGCTAAACGCTGGATGCATAAATAAACTCCTTCTCAAATCGGGCTTCTCTTTGGATTGAAATCAGCTTCTGCTCTGAAGGATTCCTAAGGCGAGCATTATAGGTGTGTCTCTGCCCTTCCACCTACATCCAGTGCTGCCTGTTTTGTTCTCCCGAGGTGCCTCTTGTTGGGAGACTTGCCAACTTTCCAGAAAACAAGAGGCAGAAAGAATACTCTTCCTTTTTAGAGGAGGCTCCTTAGGAGATTTTCAGGTCAGTGTGAAACAGCCGGTGTAAGAACAAGCAAAAATAAAGGGGGGGAAATCAGCTTATTGATTAAGCGCTGAGCAGTGGGTACTTCCCCCCACCGAGATTAATTTCAGAGGATGTGTCTTTCCTGCTCTTCAGGGTGAGGCATGAAAGAAATGTGTGCTTTTGCTCATCACAGACTTTGGACCCTGTAAAGGAGTCTCGCTGAGGACTGGGAGGTAGTCATACCATTAGGTTAGGGGTGAGCAAAGTTTTTGAGCCATGGCCTACCTAGCATTTGTTCAGTTAGTTGGGCCCCCACCCCGGATGGATTATTTCATGTGTGTGTGTGTGTATATCTATCTATCTATCTATCTATCTATCACTAACAAAAAAACACTGCTATCAAAAATCTCTATACAAGAAAATGTCAGTCATTGAAGACATCCCCACACTCGTATTGTAATTATAGTTGTTATCCCAGGACAAGCAGGATGCTAGTCCTCACATATGGGTGACATCGGTAATGGAGCCCTATGTACGGAAAACTTCTGTAAAAGTTTCTATGAAACTTTTGACTGGCACCAGAGTGCCTACTGAGCATGCCCAGCATGTCATGATATTCCCTGCCACAGGGGTCTCCCTTTAGTCTTCTTTTTTCCGCGAAGCAATTAGCCTCGCGGTTATCAGGAGTCCTGTGGGATTTTCCACATATTTTCCTTACGGAAAGCTTTAAAAAACTTCAAACGCAGAGGGTCTCCCTTAGTTTGATCATCGCGGTGAGTTTTTCCCGTTCTCGCGGTTCCGTGCCGTTTTTTGACTAAAAACAAAATTTACCTGAGCCTTAGGCTGCCCGGCCACAAAATGGCTACAGGTTTTAAAAAATGTCCGAAATGCGCGAGAAATATGTCTATTACAGACCCTCACCAAGACTGTGTACTTTGCCTTGGTGAAGGTCATGATGTAAAAAATTGTCCCTTATGCGCTACGATGACCTCGAAAGGTCGACGTCTACGGATGGACAAGATGGAGCAATTATTCAAAATTCAACTGATTACTGCTCCATCTACTTCCACACAATCGTCTCCGGCTGGGGCGATTAGGAAAGTGGTCTTGAAGAAACGTCACTCCGGTGACTCGGGAGACGCTCCTTTTTCCTCCCCCTCACCATCGTCCAGAGCGTCCACATCGAGTAGCGAAAAAGGGCGCGAAAAAGATAAACATCGCCATCGGCATCGCAGGCCGCAACCAGCAACCATCGCTCCGATACCCGGCGAGCCATCGGCGGAAGACGGGGCACCGAGTAAGAAAGCCCGGCTCCAAAGTAAGGCTTCCGAGCCACCGACAGGCCAACCCTCGCCGATTCCGGCGGAAGGAATCGTACCTCCTCAGGGCCCTGAGGTCGTACTACTGTCGCCACCACCGCCTCCCCCCATGGGTGCTCTGTTCACATCATCCATGCGGGCGGAACTTGACAGTTACATACGTCAAGCGGTTAAGGATGCCTTTATCGAGGCGATGCCACGGCCTGCCACTCCGGTTCTGCCATCGACACCGGTCATAGGAGGATCTCCGGTTCCATCACCGATTCCTTCACTACCGATGCCAAGGAAATCACCGCTCTCCTCGATGGCGCCGATTCCATTGCCGGTTCTACCTAGGCCGCAGCCACCGGATTCAGCATTGCCGATTCCCCGAGTACCATCGATTCCACCACGGCCATCGATCCCGATGGCACCTTCGATGCCTTCTCAAGAGTCCATTTTTCAACCATTGATGGACAAGCTGGACTCACTAATACATTGCTTCTCATCTCTACCACATCCTATAGATGTAGATGACAGTCAAGAGCCAATACCAGGTCCTTCGGGTGTCCCACCACCCCTCAGACCTCAGACTCCACTTTCTGAAATGCCAACTAAGCCTACTAGGCCGTTGGAGCTCCCTCTGGATGATAGTGACGAAGAATTCTCCTCGGATGAAGACCTCCTTTCTGAGCCTTCTCCCCCAGAAGATAGAAGAAAGTCACCACCGGAGGATCTCTCTTTCTCCAACTTTATTAAGGAGATGTCTCAAACAATTCCCTTTTCTCTCATCTCTGAAGTGGACAGCAGACAAAAAACCTTGGAGGTGCTTCAATTCGTAGACCCTCCCAAGGAAATTCTTGCTATTCCTGTTCATGAAGTTTTACAAGAACTTATGTACAGGATATGGGAACACCCTGGGTCGGTGGCAGCTGTTAATAAGCGGGCGGATGCCACTTACCTAGTACAACCCATCCCGGGGTTCCAAAAAACTCAACTACCGCATCAGTCAGTGGTGGTCGAGTCGGCCCAAAAGAAGGCCAAAAGATTAAAGCAACACGCCTCCATACCTCCTGGAAAGGATAATAGGTTCTTGGACAATCTTGGTCGAAAAATCTTCCAAGCTGCTATGCTGGTAGCTAGAATAAATTCATACCAGCTTTTTATGAACCAGTACCAGCGTGATCTATGGAAGCAAGTTGAATCCCTGTCTCAGCAGTTACCTGACCATCTTCAGGAAGGTTTTCAAAACCTAGTACATAAGGGCCTAGAGGCAGGGAAACACGAGGTTCGGGCCACGTATGATTCATTCGAGACAACCTCCAGATTGTCTGCAGCTGGAATAACGGCGAGAAGATGGGCCTGGCTTAAATCATCAGAGCTCAGACCAGAAGTACAGGAGCGCTTGGCGGACCTGCCTTGCTTAGGAGAGAACCTCTTTGGCGATAAGGTCAAGGAGGCAGTAGCCACCATCAAGGACCATACAGAAACCCTCAAACAGCTTTCTCAGCTGCCACAAGAGGTACATCAACCTTCTAGGAGGCCTCCAAGAAGGGAACAAAGAAAGCCATATTACCGCCCTAGGCGGTATTATCCGCCAGTAGCCAGGCCCAGACAACAAAGACCTGCTCAACGGCCTCAGCCTCGCCAAAGACCTGCTAGGCCTCAACAACCTCCGCCTGTGGCGTCCACTTCCGGATTTTGAAGTTCAACCAGAGGGCATGAGTCATTATCAAAATCCCTATCCACAAGTACCGGTTGGAGGCCGAGTTGCTCACCATCTTCAAACTTGGACCTCCATCACTACAGACCAATGGGTACTCTCAATCATATCTCAGGGGTACCACTTGGACTTCCTCACTGTACCAAAAGACAATCCCCCTATTCCGTCTTGGACAGTGTCTCATCATTACACAATCCTGCAAGCAGAATTATCTACCCTCCTGACTGCCAGGGCCATCGAAAGAGTTCCCAGGCCTCAGTGGGGCACAGGATTCTACTCCCGATATTTCCTCATTCCAAAGAAAACCGGGGGTCTACGTCCTATCCTGGACCTAAGAAATCTCAACAAATTTTAAAGAAGGAAAAATTCAGGATGGTGTCCTTAGGCACCATGCTACCTCTTCTTCAAAAAGGAGATTGGCTCTGCTCTCTGGATCTTCAAGACGCTTACGCTCACATTCCCATATTTCCACCTCATCGACAGTTCCTACGATTTCTGGTACAAGGTCAACACTTCCAATACAGGGTGCTACCTTTCGGCCTTGCCTCAGCACCTCGAGTGTTCACAAAGTGTCTAGCAGTAGCGGTGGCACATCTTCACAAGCAACAAGTACATGTGTTCCCCTACTTGGACGATTGGCTCATCAAGAGTCATACACAGAGCGGAGCTGTCACTTCTCTCCATCTCACAATAAGATTGCTTCACTCTTTGGGATTTCTCATCAATTACGACAAATCCCATCTCACACCATCTCACCAGTTGCAGTTCATAGGTGCAGATCTCAACACCATCACAGCAAAGGCTTTTCTTCCGAAAGACCGGGCTCAATCGCTCGTTCTCCTAGTACATTCTATTCGCAATCAATATACAGTCACAGCTCATCAGTGCCTCATCCTACTCGGACACATGGCCTCAACAGTTCACGTCACTCCCATGGCCAGACTGACCATGCGACTAATGCAATGGACACTCAAATCTCAATGGATTCAAGCCATTCAACCACTGTCCACTCACATCCAGATAACACCAGAGCTGAAGTATTCCCTTCTCTGGTGGACATCACCACTCAACTTGCTCAAAGGCCTACCTTTTCAACAACCAGTTTCACAAGTGACTTTAACTACAGATGCGTCCACCTTGGGATGGGGAGCGCACATTGCTCATCTGAAAACACAGGGCAAGTGGACAAAGCAAGAAGCTTCCTTTCAGATAAATTTCCTGGAGCTTCGAGCTATACGCTATGCTCTATATGCATTCAAGGACTGCCTTTCACACAAGACTGTTCTGATCCAAACGGACAATACAGTAGCCATGTGGTACATCAACAAACAGGGTGGTACGGGCTCGTACCTCCTTTGCCAGGAAGCGGCTCAAATATGGGACTGGGCCCTAGCACACTCAATTCTACTACGGGCCACCTACCTAGCAGGCATCCACAACACAGTAGCGGATCGCCTCAGCCGTCACTTTCAACCACACGAGTGGTCCCTCGACCCAGCGTTAGCAATCAAGATATTTCAACGCTGGGGTCAACCAACAATAGATCTCTTTGCGTCACATCTGAACTACAAGGTGAACAATTACTGCTCTCTCCTCTTCCGGCAGACCAGCTTACCAAAGGACGCGTTTGCCCGCCATTGGAACTCAGGCCTGTTATACGCGTATCCACCAATACCGCTCATAACCAAAACCTTAGTAAAGCTACAACAGGACAAGGGGACAATGATACTCATAGCCCCATATTGGCCTCGACAAGTATGGTTCCCCACACTGCTAGATCTCTCAGTCAGGGATCCAATTCGCCTGGGAGTAGCTCCCAATCTCATAACTCAGGAACAGGGTCAGTTGCGCCATCCCAACCTTCAATCCCTGTCCCTGACAGCATGGATGTTGAAAGCCTGATCTTACAACCATTCAACCTTTCAACTAATATATCTCAGGTACTTATAGCTGCACGTAAACCTTCCACTAGAAAGAATTATTCCTACAAATGGAAAAGGTTTACTTTATGGTGCACTCAGAAAGATTTAGATCCTTTCACTTGCCCCACTACCTCGCTACTAGATTACCTTTACCATCTCTCAGACTCTGGTCTTAAGACGTCATCTGTAAGGGTACACTTAAGTGCAATCTCAGCTTATCATAACAAGCTAGGAGATGCATCGATCTCCACGCAGCCTCTCGTCAGTAAATTCATGAGAGGCCTAACTCACATTAAACCTCCAATTCATTCCCCAAGCATTCAATGGGACCTGAACGTAGTTTTAACCAAGCTTATGCGTTCTCCATTTGAACCCATAAATACCTGTGACCTTAAATTCCTTACTTGGAAAACGGTATTTCTTATAGCCATTACATCAGCTAGAAGGGTCAGTGAACTGCAGGCCCTAGTAACTTACGAACCCTTCACGAAGTTCCTTCATGACAGAGTAGTCCTCCGTACACATCCAAAATTCCTTCCTAAGGTGGTCACGGAATTTCATTTAAACCAAACCATAGTTTTACCTACATTTTTTCCTAGGCCTCACTCTCACCAGGGAGAGAGAGCCTTACACACTTTGGACTGTAAGCGTGCGTTATCTTTCTATTTAAACCGCACTGCAGCCCAAAGAAAATCAAATCAGCTATTTGTGTCCTATGATCCAAACAAACCAGGTAAAGCAGTGGGTAAGCATACTCTGTCAACCTGGCTAGCAGATTGCATACAATTTTGTTATGAAAAAGCAGGCCTTACTCTCCAAGGGCGAGTAAACGCACATTCAGTCAGAGCAATGTCAACCTCAGTAGCACACCTTCGCTCTGTACCTATTCTGGACATTTGTAAAGCAGCAACATGGAGTTCTCTTCACACCTTTGCAGCTCACTACTGTCTAGACAAAGAGGGAAGACAAGATTCAGCATATGGACAATCTGTCTTAAAGAACTTGTTTCCAGTTTAACCCCAACTCCTTCTTCATCCAACCTGCTGGGATTTCGACTGATTCATTCCAATAACAATACCTTACAGTCGTTTCAGCACCGAATGAATCAGCCTCTAGCTCGCTAATCACCCATATGTGAGGACTAGCATCCTGCTTGTCCTGGGATAAAGCAAAATTGCTTACCTTGTAATAGGTGTTATCCCAGGACAGCAGGATGTAGTCCTCACGAAACCCACCCGCCACCCCGCGGAGTTGGGTCCGATACGTTTTATTGTTTTATTTTTGGCTAACGCTATTTGCTACAAACAAAGACTAAAGGGAGACCCCTGTGGCAGGGAATATCATGACATGCTGGGCATGCTCAGTAGGCACTCTGGTGCCAGTCAAAAGTTTCATAGAAACTTTTACAGAAGTTTTCCGTACATAGGGCTCCATTACCGATGTCACCCATATGTGAGGACTACATCCTGCTGTCCTGGGATAACACCTATTACAAGGTAAGCAATTTTGCTTTACTCATACATTTAGAAAATGGGGATAAAATATCAGTTCATAAATTACTGGAAGACCAGCAAGCAAACTTGCAGGTCTGTCACCCTTGTGCTAACAGACCTCAAGGAGCTTTAATCAATACTGGCAAAAAAACCCCAAATAAATTTGTTGTGTCTCCAAAATTTCACTCCAAAAAGTGTTGGGTTTTTTTTAGAAAAAAAGTTCTTAATCGCTTATATGTGCTAAATAATATGGAGCATCATTGTTTTGAGTATGCAGTGCATCTCTATAATAAAGCAGCACAGTGATGGTTTGCACATAAAATACCCCAAATTAAGGCCTTAATTTCACCATCCATTGTTGGCTTCCTCAGGGGGATTATGAATATGACACTGGCTGTCTGCAACAAAGAAAAAAACTGCTGTTAAAAATTTTCCATTGGCGTGTAATAAAGCTGTTTATATTGAGCACAAAATTAACTTACTGTGAAACTTAACCCAGATTGATTTTGGTGATAAAGACCTGTAAACCAAAAATTCAAAAAACGTGCTTAAATAATTTTGAGTAGGTGTACTAATAAAGTTTGTGTTTTAAGATTTACATTAAAATATGTCTACACAGCACTTACTTGAAAGATTTGTTAGATGAAAGTATTATATAAGCTCAGCCTCCAAGTTCAAAAACACGCTTTTCAAACCACTCCAAAACTTTTAGTTGAAGCATCTGAAGGAACATCTTGTTATATACTGATTGGCATACATAGATAAAGGACCAATAAAAACCTTTTAACTCTTGACCAATCAGAATAATGCATTAGTGGCCAATCAGATTCTCAGGTTGAAAGAAACTAAACACACACTTGAAGCTTACTGGGCTGACTACATAAAATAGATGTTAAGCAGTTAGAACTGTAGTTTTGTATAGTTTTGACCAACGCTTAGTGAAAAAGATTAATATGCCAGTTTAATAAAATGCCTCCCATTCAATAGATAGATTGAGACCATTGGAAATGACCGTGTTTCAAGACAAGATGAAATATTGCTGCTTTCGCTGTAGCAATGCTGATCTATTTCCTTCTCGATGTTTACTGATTTGATGTATCACAAAATATCAGATGTCATTGATTGTATGGTTATGATCATGCCAGTGTCTTATGATTGGTGTTTCCAATTTGATTGTTTGAACATAGCTCTTGTACTTTATAATGCAAGTTTTCACTGGTCCTATAGTATGGCCTATATTATTACAGGTGCACACACTGGGTGAAATAGAACCACTTTCTCTACATGTATTGTAATCACACCAATTTATAAGAGAAAAGCACACAATTTTATTATCTCAAATTTTTAAATAATTTAGGAAATGTGTCCTAAAATACAAACACTCACACACACTCATTCATACTCTAAAAACATCACACCAAATACAAGGGAATAGCAAACCACATGACCCAAAGGCCTATACAGCAATATTTTTCATTATCCTAATACAATGTCATACACATGGATTCCCTGTGGTTTTAACCACTTATAAATCTATACATGGCTTTCGCCCATTTTCACCATGCTAGTTTTAGATGAATACTAATTTAGGTTTGTTTTCTCAGTGGTTGTTGTCCCCCTAAGGAAGCAGACAGATGTGAAACAGGGGCCACTTGTTGGGGTCAGACACAGTGATAACATGCAGTCAACATTATGAAGGAGGGTTGCCCAGAAGGGAAGAGACCAATACAAGGAAGCTAGCCGGATGAAGACAAATTGAGGATATATAAAAGTGTCTTAACATGGTGAAAATGGGCGAAAGCCATGTATAGATTTGTAAGTGGTTGAAACCACAGGGAATCCATGTGTATGACATTGTATTAGGATAATGAAAAATATTGCTGTATAGGCCTTTGGGTCATGTGGCTTGCTATTCCCTTGTATTTGGTGTGATGTTTTTAGAGTATGAATGAGTGTGTGTGAGTGTTTGTATTTTAGGACACATTTCCTAAATTATTTAAAAATTTGAGATAATAAAATTGTGTGCTTTTCTCTTATAAATTGGTGTGATTACTATATTATTACAGGCCACTGGGACAAATGATTGCATAGATGACTTGCTTGGTGTTAGTCATATTTGTCCTGTATTCGAAAATGAACCTGTTTACTGGTAAAGAAAAAATAATTAATTTCAAGACAATTGTTACACACCAAACATTTACCACATCTGAAATGGCCAGTATTGATGTTGGACAGTGGAGAAGAATGAGAGTAGGTATGAACCAGTCAGTCTCTCAGATTCTGTCCACGCATATTTGCAAAGATAGGCTTTTGTGTAAACTTATCATGAGTAGTTTAAACATTCTACTGACGTCTAATAATGTGTTGTGCTGCAGTAATATGAGGCGTGTAAGGTTAAACATAGACTATACGATCTAAGGAGAACCGTTTTTGTATAACAAGTAACAAGTCACAATTGGCAAGCAAAGCCCTCTTGTATGCTTGTTTCAGAACCTTATCTGGATATCCTCTTGCCTTAAACTTAACTACCATATGTGTTGCTTGCTGTTTATATTCAGTAAGGGATGAGCATAACCGTATAAGTAGTAAGAACTGGCCAGTTGGTATATTCTCTGAGACCCATTTTTTAAACGCATGAGTAGCAACTATATAATACGAGTGTGGCATTGACTTCAATGACTGACATTTTTTCATATAGAGGTTTTTGGTAGTGGTTTTTACATATGAGCCCTACTTAATTAACATTATTATTGCTGCCGTTTTTTTGCTATTCATAAATATATATATTTATATCTATATGTATATATATATATATGTACATATATGCGTACCCACACCTATATATATGAAGGGTATCCATGCAGCCATACTTCCAACCAGTGGCTCAAAGCCTCCTGTTTTATTTCTCTTCACATTGCTGAGAGGAGTAAGCTCACACATACTCGCACATGTCTAGGCACAGAGAGGCAGACAGCCCACATCCAGACAGACAGACATACTTGGAGAGAGATGCAGAGACCACAGACACAGACATCCAAGTACAGTTACGCCATACCCAGACAGACAGAGCACGACACAGACTCTCCACACCCAGACACAGATATATCACCTTTAGACACAAAATACAGACACATCGTACCCAGACAGAAGACAGGTGCACACAGACAGACACATCACACTTGGATACAGAGAAAGGCATAGCCACACCACACCTAGAACCTGAGAGAGACAGGGGGCAACAGAGGCAGACAGACTGCATCACACCAGACAATCACAAACACAAAGACACATACTCTACAATCAGACAGACCCAGAGAGAGACTTGCCAGATCCAGACATAGAGCCACACACCACAATCGTAAGGGCTAGAAAACTTAAAAAAATAAAAAAACAAATCCTTAGATGCCAGCCACAATATTTTAGGAGCTGAGAAAAACACTATCCCACTCTGCCCAATGTTTTGGAGGGGTTTCTTGTATTTTTACTAATAATTTTCTTTATTTTTGTATTGTTCTTATTTTGCTTGGTTTTTTTTTCCTCTTTTTTTTTTTTTTTTTAATCTTTTTTTTATTGAACTTTTTCAGCATGAGTATACATCAAGAAATCCTTCAACAGCACATTATCAGTACACATCAGTTGAAATTTCCAGTGAACATATCAATGACCCTATCCCGTCCCACCTCCCTCCCGTTCAGTTGGTACTTATCATGATGATCTTAAATAACAAACAGAAGTTTAAGATTAAATAGCAACATAGAAATGATTTGGAAAAAAAAGCAAAACTAAATAACGCTACTAAACCATCTGCAAGTTTTTTATCAAGTCTCGGCATTTCCACTAAGAAAGGTTTCCAAATGTCTCTGTGGCACAGTCTTATCTTCCTTGAAGCTTCCAGTACTGCTCTATTTTCTAATAAATATAATTTCAACATCAAGTTGCACCAACTCTCCAGCGAAGGACACATAGGTGTCAACCACTCTCCTAGTAACAACCTCAGTACAATTAAACATCCTTTGATCAAAAGTAAAAGAGCCTCTGAATTAGTTGTGCATTTATCATTAATGATACCAAGAATACAAAAGACCGGACCCCAAATTGTAATTGGAACCTTAATTTTTTCAAACAGTTGTGCAACAGATTTCCAAAAGAGTTGTACTTTTTCACATTCCCTTCAAGTAGTGAAGGAAGGTAGCCTGTGCCTGTGAACATTTGAGGCAATGGTCAGAAGTTGAGATCTCTGCTAAGAAGGCTTTGTGCGGCCAAAAAATTGACCTGTGCAGTATCTTAACATGAACTTCCCTATATAGAGCACTCCAAGCAGCACTATATATAAAGTGATCTGCTACACATAGGGCCTCACTCGCTATGCTGCATCGAATGTCTTTTGACCAAGTAGTTGCTAAAGTAGGATAAATACAATATTGGAAAGAAGAATGAAAAAATTTGTAAAACAAGGATATGGGGGCTTTCGCTTTTTCGCAAGAGTGAATCAGACGCTGAAATTGGCCATTAGTTAGTACTTGGAGGTCTGTCACATGCAAAGCCCTAATATAGCTGATAATTTGATTTTATTTCAGATAATCAGCAGTAATAAAGTTCAAAGATTGACAGGAAAAGGAAAATGACCGCACTCAGCCATCTTGAAATTAATAAATGAACTTAGAGTAGCTTTGCTTGCTGGTGAAGTTCTAAATAGTTATAGTTATTTATACCCCAGCCTGTTAAAAACTGTGGGTTTCCATACAGAGGTACTAATAAAGAATTTTGCCAAGGTAAATCCACATGTTGCCTTATTGCATGCCAACCCTGCTGCATAGCCTTAATCATTATTGCTTTATGCAAATCAGGGGGTACATTTTTTGAAGGTGCATGGAGCAGGTACATCAAGTTATAAGGTTTTACAAACTCCTGTTCCAATTGGACTAGTGAGCTGCTTTGTGATGATTGGTAACTCCACCATTCCCTAAAAATTTGTAGAAGACACGCTAAATTGTAATATCAGAGGTGCGCAAAACCCAAACCACCATCCGAAGTAGGGGGTGAAAAACGAAGACGCGCCCTCTTATTGTTCCAAAAATATTTTGAACACATTTTTTGAATTGACATATTATTCTTCTTTTTTAGGAAGATGGGTATCATTTGATTGCGATATAATATCTTGGGTATCAGAATCATTTTAACCAACGTCGTGCGTCTCTGCAGCGACAATGGAAAATGCTTCCAACTATCCGGTTTTTTTTTAATTCCCTCAAAACTGGGGAGCTATTACTCTGATACCAAAAGGCAGGTAACCTGTGAATTTGAACTCCTAAATATTTGACAGAATCTGCAGCCCAGGCTAAAGGGAAACCATCCCAAGTCGTATGAAGATTGCCATGGATATCCAGGGCCTCTGACTTAGTAAGGTTTAATTTTAACCCTGAAAAGGACCCAAAGGAGTGAAAACGTTACAATAACACTGAGAGGGTACATTGTGAATTTGATAGAACCACTATCATATCGTCTGCAAAAAGCATCATTTTAAGCTCATAGGCTCCAATCTTTAACCCCATTATAGATAAGTCCTGTAAGATCTTGCAAACAAGAGGTTTTAAAGATAAAGCAAATAAAAGAGGGGATGGGGGCATCCTTGCCTGGTGCCCCTTCCCAAATTAAATACAGAAGAGGCAGAACTATTAATGTAGATAAAAGCTGTAGGGCTGTGATAGAGGAGTTGTAGAGCCGCCAAGAAAAAATCCTCAAAACCAAATACTCGTAGTGTTGTAAATAGGAAGTCCCACGCCACTCTATGAAATGCTTTTTCTGCATCAAAGCAAATCAAAAGAGGGTCAGGTATGTTTTTAATATGACAAGATTCTAATGCTAGTAATAAGCGTCCTGCCAAAAGCAAAACCTGTTTGCTCGGGAGATATCAATGTAGGTAGAATGTATTTTAAATGATTGGCCAAAATCTTTGCATAAATGTTTACATCTTGATTTAGTAAAGAGATTGGCCTATAAGAGCCGGGGTCCAATGGGTCTCTCCCAGGTTTGGGTAAGATCAGTATTACTGCAAGGGACATAGATAGGTAAAGTTGAGGATTGAAACATATAATTAAAAAGATGGCACATATCTGAGGCTATTAACGGTTGAAGGGTTTTATAAATTAAAGAATTTAACCCATCTGGGCCCGGGGATTTGTGTAGTTTAAGTTCTTTAATAACCAAGTTAATTTCTGGTAAGGAGACAGGTTTATTCAACCCCTGAACTTCTGCCTGAGTAAGATGAGGAATTTGCAGATTTTCCATAAATTTAGTTTGGGCAGTCACATCAGCTTCGTCTTTGCTATAAAGGGTCTGGTAAAGCTCCGAAATTCCTCCCCTATATCCTCTGTAGATTGTGCAATCGACCCATCAGGTCTCTGTATACTGCTAATAAATTTAGATTGAAATTGAGGTTTCGTGAGATTTGCTAATAATCGACCTGGCTTATTTCCATGCTGGGCCCCAGAAGCTTGTTGATGTAGAATGCCATTAAGAAGTGTCTGCACCCTTCTAAATCGGATTTTCCACTCTTCAGAATTGCTTTGGTTCCATTGGTTTTTATAATAAGTTAACTGTTGATTTAAGTCTGATATTTGCTTATTATGCTGTTTCCTTTTCCAAGCACAAATTGAATAATCTCCCCCCTGAATACTACCTTGGCAATTTCCCAGAACAAAATAGGAGTAACCCTATGTTGATGGTTGGTTTCTGCAAAACATTTCCATTTTTCCTGCAAAAAAAGGTGCAAAATCTTGTTCTTTTGAGAGCCATTCTGGAATTCTCCAATTATTAAAAGAACTAAATCCAGGAGAACCTCCCATTGAACACACAACAGGGCAGTGGTCAGAGATAACTAATTGTGTGATTACCACCGAATTGATGTCATTACAAAGAAATTCTGATATCAGTTGTGGGATGTTCTCTAGAATAATGTGTATAATCCCTTCCTTTTCCGAGCCACAAACTGAATAATCTCCCCCTTCAATAATACCTTGGCAGTTTCCCAGAACAAAATAGGGATGATAGGCACGCCAAACTAAAGGAGATGCCTTTGCCACTACCTAAACCATGAAGTTTGGTTACTGACTGTCTATCCAGACAAGGGTCCGCAACACAGTTAAACACCCCCCCCCCTCCCGTGATTATAGGCGTCAAGGTAAAATCAGACAGTTTTGTAATCAGGGAAGCAAAGAATTTATGGTCATTTTGGTTAGGGGCGTAAATAGATGCCAAAAGAACAGGTTTCCCAAATAGTTTTCCTGTAACTATCATATTCTGCCCCTCACTATCTTTCCATTGTTGTTCTAGTGAAAAGGATACTCTTTTGTGGATTAAAATTGCTGCCCCACAACGTTTAGCAGTGCCTGATGAGAAAAATATCTGATTAAAACCTCTTTTATTTTGTAATTTGGCATGCTCTTTGTCATTCAAATGGATCTCTTGCAGGAATATGATCTCTCCTTTAAACCTGTTAAGATGAGAGAAAACTTTCTCTTAACCAGTGAGCCCAATCTGGCCACCTTCCAGGCTATCGCCTTAATTAAAGGACCCATAATTGCAAATATAGAAACTAAGGTTTGGCACGTAATTTATAGCAATCCCCATACAAATAAAGACTAGGCATATTAGACATAAGCAATATCCCCAATTAACATAAGAACATAAGAAAATGCCATACTGGGTCAGACCAAGGGTCCATCAAGCCCAGCATCCTGTTTCCAACAGTGGCCAATCCAGGCCATAAGAACCTCGCATCTACTACCATGTAGAAACTCGCATCTACTCAGATTAATCCATAGTAAGATATTAAAAAGAGAGAAAAATTTGCAGATAAAAGTGATCATATTCTAAGTTGTTCATACAATCAAATAAACATACAAAGCTGAATGTACCAATTGCTAAACTCCTTACAAAGCCATACACCCAACAAATGGTATCACTTCCCCCCACTTCCCTTTCCCTCTTCCTTTTTCCTCTTCATCTCTTACTCCCTATATTTATGAGCATTATCAAAATATAAAATATACTCCCTTGTTAGAGAGTGGGGGACAGTATTGTGAGTGATCTGGTGCCATCTCTAGCAAATTGATGAACAAACAATTGCAAAGGCTAACGGTATAGGGGGAAAAAAAATCGCGAAATTCTCGCAGCTCATCTTGCTTCTACTATTAGACCTAAGTCTAAAAGGTGTCAAGTGACTAAATGAAGGCTTAACCATCTTCAGGGATATAAAAAATAGCAGACTGTCATTTCAGGTCATCTATATATTTCTTGGCCTCTTGTGAATCTTTGAAAACGCGTTGGTCGCCATTACTCCATATTCTTAGCCTCGCTGGATATAATGCAAATTTAATTTGTTTAGCCACCAAGGACACACAGATTGGACCAAATTCTTTCCTTTTGTGCATCTACCCTGGAAGAAAAATCTTAATAGATTTATTCTGGTACTGCAAGGTAGATGCCTTTCTGGAGGCTTGCCAAATTAACTGTTTGTGGTGAAAATCTAAAAAATGAGCAATTACGATTTGTGGCCTTTGGTCGCCATCTTTCTTTGCGCCAAGACGATGCGCTCTTTCTATAACCATCGATGATAGTTGATCAGCTAGGCCCAATTGTTCTGGAATCCAGAATGTTAATAGTTCTTCCAGTATATGCTCTTCTATCCCCTCCTCGAAACCGACAAAGCGTAAATTATTCCTTCAAGAACGATTTTTGAGTTCGTCGAGTTTATCTTCTTGTGCCGCAGCCATTTTTCCAGAGCTTGTAATTTGCGAGTTACCAACATCTTATCATCTTCCACAATTGTCATACGACTCTCCAAAGCTTCCATCCTTGGATGGAAATCGGTAATTGCCGATCTAAGATCCGAAAGTTGCTCCGCAATTGTTGTGAAGTGCTCTGAGAAGGCTGCTTTCACAGCCACTGTGTCGCTTGCATCTTTGCTTCATTAAGCGAGCAGACAACTGTGCAGTCGGCAGTCACATTATTAGCGGCCATTTTCTCCTCACTTACTTTCGGCTTTTCTTTGTCCCTTTTAACCGGTTTTATCGGCATTCCCGAAGGTGATTTTTGTATATAACGATCAATATTCATAAGCGCTGACTGTCGATGAAGTGTTGAGCCACAATTCAGTTTCAGAGCCTCCGCAAAATCTTACTTTTAGGAGATGGCACTGGGAGCCAGGAGCAAACACGTCTGCTCTGATTCAGCACATCATGTGACCTCCCTATTTTCTCATATTTTAATGTGCTTATTTATTCTCAAATCCCCCTTCCTTCCTCTCTTTTCTCCACCTCCTTATTGTGTCTGACCTCATTGCCCATTCCCCTCCCCTAGCTCACTACTTTTCCCCTGGGCAAGCAACAGATGTGATCTCTCTCCCTGGGTAGGGACCCAGTGGCAACAGGAAATTCTCCTGGACTGAGGCCCAAGGGTGCCAGCTGTCCCCAGGTTGTGGAACACTGTAGTGGCTCCTCCCAAGACCAGTTCTGCCGCAGAATGAGCGGCTGCTTTCCTGCGCCAATCACAACAGAAGCAGCTTCTCTCCCCAGTCCACTGAAAGAGACATATGGCTAAGCTGTGGTATACTTCAAATAATGTCACTACGCACTGGCAGCTCCCTCCCTCTTGAGCTTGCAGTGCATCCAAGGCACCAAAACTTGACAACGTAATCATGTTTTTATTCCCTGATTGGATAGCCAGCGTGCCCTTCCCCCCTTTCAGGATTGGTGACCACCCTCGCCCCCTCATGGAGGCTCGCTCCCCTGCTGTTCTCCCCTGCTTTAGGAAAAACACCTAAGGAAGCTAATACCTCCTTAAGTATATTTTATAGCTCTGTAATTCTCAAGCCAGTCCTTGGGATATTCCTAGCCAGTCAGGTTTTTAGGATATCCACCATGAATAGGCATGAGACAGATTTGCATACAATCTTGGAAATCTTTCATACATATTCATGGTGAATATCCTGAAAACCTGACTAGCTTGAGAACCCTTGCTATAGATCTCCATTACAAGAAGAAGAGGTAGATATAGACATGAATGAAGCCATCCAAAAAATGATACTTAAAAGAGTGGTGCTGTTAATGAGGGCTCTAAACCTAGCAGTTGTAATTTAGAGAGTGCTAGAAGGGTACTGGAATTCTTGCTAGAATCGTTTCTCAAACATTAGTTGAGGAGCCCATGTGTGGCAAGATGCCACTGGACCTGGTACTGACAGACAAAAATAGCGTCACTGAGATTATGTTGGGGACATCCTAGAGTCCAGTAATGATCATACCATGTAAACAAGCGATCCAAACCAAACTATATTATAGTGATAATTTTCTAATACAAGAGATCTGGGTCCGATCCAGCAGTGGCCTTCACTGTCTACTTTTACCAATGGGACAAAGGAAGCAAGTTCAAAACGGTTTTGGGTTGATGATCTGGTAGAAAATCACCACTGCTACTATTAGAATAAGGGACCTAGATTTCAAAAGGACTGACTTCAAGAAAATGAATGGTTATGTTAGGGAAGTTTTGTCAGTATTCAGGTAAGAGGAGCTATGGATGATAATACAAAGGAGAATAGAAATAGAAACAAATCTTTTGTGTCAAACTTTAGAGAAGCCATTACAGTTCACCAAAGAAGTTGGGGAAAAAAGTAAGTTAACAAAAATATCATTCAGGAAATTCAAACACAGAAGGAAGAGAGCCAAACTTATTAGGAGAAACAAACTGACAGGCCAATGCAGAAAACTGCGTTGTAACTGTGCTATTCAGTACAGTCTCCTAATGCACAAGCTACTTTCTTTTTTTTTTTAAATTCCTGATGCAGTAAGCTAATGCATTAGGAGTTGTGCGTTTTGCACAGGCTGAATGCACATTTTAACTTGGGGATGGAAGGGAATGCTGAATGAGGAAAGAAAGGTGGAATAAATGGAGCATTGAAGCTATGGCAAGCGTTAGAAAGGAGCAGCTTTGAAACCTGCCAGGAGTGGAGGAGTAGTGTTCAAATCCCACTGTTGCTCCTTGTGACCTTGGGCAAGTCACTTTACTCTCCGTTGCCTCAGGTACAAAATTAGATTGTAAATCCTGTGGGGATAGGGAAATTCCTTCAGTACCTAAATGTAATCTGCTTTGATGTACACTTTAAGGTGCCAAAAAGCGGAATATAAAAATCTAAATAAATAAAGATTGACTAGACTAAGAGCAGACAGAAAGGTTACCAGAAGATAGGAAGGGGTTTACAGGAAGTGTGTGTGTGTGGGGGGGGGGGGGGGGGGGGGGGGGGGTGGGTGTTAGAGAACAAGAGTAGCATACAGGCAGCTGCTTCCTAGAGAGCTCCAGGAAGAAAATGGCTGTGGTGGGAGAGACACTGGGCTGTGAGAGCTGAGCAGAGAACAGAAAGCAAAGAAAAAGCTAGGAATAAACGCTTGAGCTGATTCTCCCTGCTGTAACATGTACCCAGCAGTGAAATGAAACCTTTCTCCGAGTAGCGGCAGCAGTTGCACGTCCTGTGTGTGAGGCTGAAATGCACAACAGTAGTGTTGCTGTTGGTTACTGAGCGCAGGTTTGGCCCTGCCCATGAGGGAAAACCCACTAAAGTCAACATTTTAACTAGCACTGGAAACTTTGCTCCACCGCTGACCAGGAATAAAATTTCCAGCACTAGGGAAAATGGGAATTATGCCAGCATACCTCTCTGCATTGGGAGTAAATAACTAAAGCCCTCATTCACATGAGATTTCCAAGCAAAAACACTAAGCTGAAATCACAGTTTGAAACATTTTGTGCACGTAAATCTCCTTCCTTCATCGGCAGTAAGGTTTACGCGCACAAAATATGCACTCAAGTGCAGGTAGAACTGTGCTTTCTGTTGAATGCACTTTATTGTATCGGCCTGAGAGGCAGGAAGGTTAGTTAGAATGGCAAAGGATTAAACAGAGATGTATATTGTTCAGTCGATAAAGGAAAGGAATAAAAGATTCTTCACATTACATAAGTTAAAAAAGGAAAAGGAGAATAATAAAAATTAAAGGGGGAGGGTGGGTTTAGTGAAGCGGAGGATCAGAAGAAAGATATCTTGAAGAAATCCAGTGGGAGCACTGAGAGGAGAGGATCATCTTGCTGGTGGCTGAAAGGAATCAGTAAGTTTTGCTTGGGAATTTTTATTTTTTTTTTAATGTATTGGGGCGAAGTAAACTATTGGGGAATAGTATTTAGTGTGTTTGTGCTTTTAATAGGCAGCGAATAAACAGAAGTTAGAGTGACCTTATGCGTCACCAATATAGGATTTTAGACAGTGCTGGGGAGGAGCCGGCTGTCGTGGTACATGTGGGCACCAACGACAAAGGAAAATGTGGGAGGGAAGTCAAATTTAGGCTCTTAGGTAGAAAGCTTAAATCCAGAACCTCCAGGGTAGCATTCTCTGAAATGCTCCCTGTTCCACACTCAGGTCCCCAGAGACAGGAAGAGCTCCGGAGTCTCAATGCGTGGATGAGACGATGGTGCAAGGAAGAGGGATTCAGTTTTTTAAGGAACTGGGGAACCTTTTGGGGAAGGGGGAGTCTCTTCCGAAGGGATGGGCTCCACCTTAACCAGGGTGGAACCAGACTGCTGGCGCTAACCTTTAAAAAGGAGATAGAGTAGCTTTTAAACTAGAACAAAGGGGAAAGCCGACAGTCATTCAGCAGCGCATGGTTCGGAGGGAGGTATCTTCAAAGGATACCAATGACGCATTAGAATTAGGGCATCCCAACAGTGAGGTTCCAATAATAAGAAAAGTAGTCCAAGTGCCTGTAATTAAAAACTCACCTGAGCTAAAAAATTCAAACTTATCCCTATCAATTAAAAAGCAGAATGAAAATACAAACAAAAAACAAACTTTGAAATGTTTGTATGCTAATGCTAGAAGTCTAAGAAGTAAGATGGGAGAATTAGAATGTATAGCAGTGAATGATGACATAGACTTAATTGGCATCTCAGAGACTTGGTGGAAAGAGGATAACCAATGGGACAGTGCTATACCGGGGTACAAATTATATCGCAGTGACAGAGAGGAGCACCCGGGAGGAGGTGTGGCGCTTTATGTCCGGGATGGCATAGAGTCCAACAGGATAAACATCCTGCATGAAACTAAATACAAAATTGAATCTTTATGGGTAGAAATCCCTTGTGTGTCGGGGAAGACTATAGTGATAGGGGTATACTACCGCCCACCTGGTCAAGATGGTGAGACGCACAGTGAAATGGTAAGAGAAATTAGGGAAGCTAACCAAATTGGTAGTGCAGTAATAATGGGAGATTTCAATTACCCCAATATTGACTGGGGTAAATGTAATCTCGGGAAATGCTAGAGAGATAAAGTTCCTGGATGGAATAAATGACTGCTTCATGGAGCAATTGGTTCAGGAACCGACAAGAGAGGGAGCAATTTTAGATATAATTCTCAGTGGAGCACAGGATTTGGTGAGAGAGGTAACGGTGTTGAGGCCACTTGGCAATAGTGATCATAATATGATCAAATTTGAATTAATGACTGGAAGGGGGGACAGTAAGCAAATCCACGACTCTTGTGGTAAACCTTCAAAAGGGAAACTTTGAGAAAATGAGAAAAGTAGTTAGAAAAAAAACTGAGAGGAGCAGCTACAAAGGTAAAAATTGTGCAAGAGGCGTGGACATTATTTAAAAAAAATACCATCCTAGAAGCACAGTCCAGATGTATTCCAAACATTAAGAAAGGTGAAAGGAAGGCAAAACGATTACCGGCATGGTTAAAAGGTGAGGTGAAAGAGGCTATTTTAGCCAAAAGATCTTCATTCAAAAATTGGAAGAAGGATCCAACAGAAGAAAATAGGATAAAGCATAAGCGTTGGCAAGTTAAATGTAAGACATTGATAAGACAGGCTAAGAGAATTTGAAAAGAAGTTGGCCATAGAGGCAAAAACTCACAGTAAAAACTTTTTAAAATATATCCGAAGCAGAAAGCCTGTGAGGGAGTTAGTTGGCAAAACAGGCGCTCGTTATGAGCATGGGTTTTGGTCACCGCATGC
Organism: Rhinatrema bivittatum; assembly: GCF_901001135.1. Classification (NCBI taxonomy): domain Eukaryota; kingdom Metazoa; phylum Chordata; class Amphibia; order Gymnophiona; family Rhinatrematidae; genus Rhinatrema; species Rhinatrema bivittatum. The sequence continues at coordinate 311,455,848 of NC_042617.1, forward strand.
GGCTGAAGCTGCCGCTTTGGCGGGATGTAAAAAAAAAAAATGATGCGAATGATTTGCGTGCAGAAATCCGCGCACATATGAATAAATGCGCAGACCTAAGTACAGTAAGGGCCTATGTAATAAGCGCCGGCATCCGCGCTCAAAACCTGCGTCGATAATCCGCTCATAATAGCGCATGAGTGAGCAAACGGGTCTCCCTATTAAGTGAAGGTATGACTTTGGAAAGTATTTTTAATATTTCAAATAACTGTGCTGCAGAAAACAGGGCAAATATTTTCATGGATACTAACTAACAATAATCTTGCCGCTCTTCTGGCCGTGTATCTGACATCCAGGAAAGCACCTACCTCGGACGCCGTGAAAAGCGCTTTGCTAAGCTGGCCATTCTGAAGCCAGGATAGGCACTCAGCTAGGCGCTTATCAGGCTGCTCGTGCTCTGTTTGTGGCAGAAACATCTGTACGATAGAGCACCCAGAAAGGCCCTTAGCTAATTTTGCTGTTCAGGCACTGAGCTAGGTGCTCTTCTGGCCATGTATCTGGCCACTCTGGCACTGAGCTAGGCGCTCAGCTGGTCGCAAATCTGGCTGCTCAGACATTGAGAAAAGCGCCTAGGGAAGCACCTACCTAAGCTGGCCGTTCCGAAGCCCAGAAAAGCCCTAGCTAAGCTGGCCACTTGGACACCGAGATAGGCACTCAGCAAGGTGGTTTTCAGGATGATTGGATGCCGACATAGGCCCCCAAATTGACACTGACACTTAACTTGTGCCCTGACCATGGCGGTAAAAAACCCTCATTAAAAAATCTGCACTAGCTTAAGCATGGCTCTCTGCATTGCCTATGATTAGCTAATCACCTCCTTTGCATGCCGTTAGCATGCATTCGTGCAGGAAAGACCGCGGGTCTGTAAGTGCGTTTGTACGCGGTTTTTCCCAAGCTCAAAACCCTTATTACGTCCCTGTCTAGGGCTTTGCACAGGAAAATGCGTGTACAAACACATGTACATCTGCGCACAAACCCGCAGCAGCTTCGGCGCACCTTATTACATCGACCCCAATGTGAGCCGAGAGAGAGGGAGAGAGCATGTGTGAGTGAGAGAGAGAATGAGCTCCAAGGGGGGGACAACCCTTCCCCCCCCCTCCTCCCCTCCGCTCGAGAAGCTCCAAGGGGTACAGTCCCCGCCGCTGCTCAAAGAGCTCCAAGGAGCACTCTTCTCTCCCCTGTCCTTGGTACAGATCCAGTAATATGGTCCTGTTTTAAAAATGTTTGCCCGTCCCTGGCCTAGTATGGAAGGACTGACTCTACCTAAAGGTGATACCCAGTGGCTGGATACAGGGCCCATGACTGCAAGTTCCTGAAGGAGCTCTGGTGCATGGTCACTGGCCCAGGATTGCCACTATAATGGTTAGACTTAAATGTAAGCTGGTAGGGATATAAAATAGGGAAAATATTCTTTGGTATGTGTGATTGAAGGCTCATGTTGCCAGATCTCAAAGGAGCAAGAGGAAACTGCCAGGTCAAAAAATAAATGAACACAGAGCAGTGGAGAAGGGCAGTGTTACTAAATAGTGCACCGGATGGGAGACTTATCAGGTACATTTTCTGATAAATGGTTGTGCTCCTAAATTGGATTTTTGGGGACTAAGTTTATGAACACAGAAAACAGGATAGGTTTTCAATCAGTGGGGCCAATGCAATACAGTGCACTCATACGAGCACACTGTTTAACCTGCTGTCGGATGCAGGTTAAATAGGCTCTAATCCACCCTCTAATGCACTAGGGGGATTAGCGCCTATTTAACGCGTGTCCGACGCGGAGTGAATGAGTTAGCGCTTATCACATGCAAATGCATGTGAATGAGGCTATTACTCATTCACTCCAATGCAAAAAGATAAATGTGCGTCTCAGATGCACATTAACGCTCAGATATTAACAGCTTCCTGGAGCAGGCCTTAATAGCTGAGTGCACGTAGAAGAAGTACAGAAAAGCAGAAAAAACTGCTTTTCGGTACTTCTTCAAAAAAAAAAAAAAATACCTCGGCAGACCGCCAAGTTATGAAGACCGATGCCGGTCTTCATAACTGGCAACCACCACGGGGTCACATTAGCAAGGAGGCGCACATTTGCATATTGCATGGTGCCCCCCTTGCGGGCGCCATGTATATGCTAAGAAAGTGGGCGCTGAAAAGTTAGCGCCCGCTTTCTGCAAACTTTATTGCATCGGCCCCAGTATTGGTTATGTAAAAATCTATCTAAATACCAGATTGGATGGGACTGCTGGTGAGAAACTTAAATGCTGGAGGAAGTGACATCACCTTACCGGCTTGACTGAACAGCTCCTGATCCTATCGAGCAAAATCCCCCTGAGAATCGAGCATTGGTGTCTTGAGAATGGCGAAAAGTGGTGGGTCCAGTAGCTGAGATAGAGGTGATGGTGGCAAACAAGAAATCTGTTGATTTGAAACACTTCTCCTTTGCAAACGCTGTGAAAGTAACGGAAGAAGAGGCTGATGGGGACCCTGAGATAGGCCGTGAAAATCTGGGTGTAGGCCCGGAGGAGGCAGCTGAAGCAGTTAAAACCACAAGTGGGGATTTGCCGACGCGAGGGGAATTCTGTTCCTAGTTCTGTGAATTGCGCAAAGATATGTGGGCACTTAAAACTGAAATGGCAGAGATGGTGGCAGAATTAAGAGAGGAGCTGACAGATTGGCTGGAGAACAGAGGAAGCTAAGAACAGAATAAATTCACAGGCTGAAACAACTGAGTAACTGCATTTTTTAAAATTTATCTTATTATTTAAAGGATTCAGACAGAGAGGGAATCAAACCTCTCAATTTCTGCCCTGCTGACATGTAGTAAGCGGTTCTGTTTCTTCTTGTTTTTTACCCAGCCACCTATTATTTTTTATCCAGTCACCCCTTTTGTCTTTTTATGATATTATTAATCTGCTGAAATGCTTTACACTAGCACCAAGTTGTACGTTTCGCACTTCACTGTCATTTTTACCTAATCAAATGATCACTTTTCAATAATGAAATTATATGTTTCCATATAGGCACTAAATATCTTTTCATCTACTGACATATCCCATCGTTCTATCAGTATTCTGTTTTCTAGTTCTTGTATACGGTATTATGATGTCTTCACACATATATATGTTTCTGTGCAATAACATGAGTTACTGTTTATTTGTGTATTATTTTATATCTTTTATATTTTCAGTTGTCTTTAGTGTTCACACATTCATGTTATGATTCCTGCCCACGGAGCCATCCCGTGGGCAGGCTTCTCCACCCACTTACCCGAGTTGTTGCAGTTCCCCGTGGCCCAGAGGCTGTGGCAAGTTCCTGCCCTGCATGGCAGGGCCATGCCTGCCGGGAGCCATCCTTCGAGGCTGTGGCTACCGCTGCCGCGTCTGCTTTTCTTCTTCACAGCTGGATTGCCGCCAGCAGACCCTCCCATGTGGCAGGGCTGCTGCCGCCATCTTGATGCGGCCTGGATGCCGCACCAGCCAGCTCCTCTCGCAGCAGGGAGCTGCGAGTCAGTCTCTCTGAGCAGCAGGGGAAAGCCGCTGCCGCTCCAACGTCAGCCTGCGGCCTGGAGGCTGCACCAAAGCCTGCCTGCTCCTTTGCATCTGCATGCAGGGAGAACGCCGCTGTCCAAGGTCCTGCGTTCTCCTCTGGGCCTTCCTAGGCGCCGGCGCACGCCTCTTCTAAGATATTTAAAGGGCCAGTGACAGGAAGTCCTCTTCAGCTTGTTTCCTGTTCAGCCCTTAAAAGGGTCCTGCCTGCCTTCAGTCAGGGCCTTCGGATCGGGTTCCACAATTGTCTGTGCTTCATGACCGGTCCAGGTCCTCTGTGGTCTTCTCCTGCTTTGACGGCTTCGTCTTCATGTTCCTGATGTCCTTTGTCTGTGCCTCCAGATGTTCTTCATGTTCCTGATGTCCTTCATCCGTGCTTCCAGATGTCTTCATGTTCCTGATGTCCTTCGTCCGTGCTTCCAGATGTCCGATGTCCTTCCTGACGCCTTTTCCTTCGCCTCTGCCTCCATGCCTTGGTTCCTTGATGTCCACGTTCCCGGCATGCCGTTGTCGTGGTCTGCGACCAGCCCACGGGCGGGCTGTGTAGGGTGCTTCACAGTACAAGGCCCTCTTCTCTTGCGCAGTGCAAACCTCCGAAAGACCTGCTTGTGTCCTGAAGTTTTGAATCCCGAGTTGTCGGAAGAATTGTGTATTTTGAATTCTGTGCTTGAATCTTGTCCCGGTCTTCGGAGCTCCTTGCATTTGCGTCCGTCCATGCCAAAGACTCTATTCGAACCTGCTCCGCTCAAGAGTGGTCCGTGACCAGTCCCGTGGGTGGACTGTGTAGGTCACGCCCCAGTACAGGCCTCTTCAGTATCTTCGCCATGTTCCAGTATCAGCTTCCATTATCGCTCCTAGAGTCTGCTTCGAGCCCAGCGTGGTCCGCGACCAGTCCCGCGGGTGGACTGTGTAGGGTGCGCTGCATCGCAGTCTCAACCCAGCACTTTGATCCTATGCCTTGATCTTGCTCCTGTATATTCTTGCTGCCGTACCTTGCTCCTGAGTCTTCGTCTACAGTGTCCTCGCCTGAGTCTTCGCCTATGTCTACGTCCAAGAGTCTTCCATGTTCCAAGGTCTCCGTCTGCCCTCATCCTCTGTCCGGCCTGCCGCCTATTGCCGTTACCCAGCAGCAGGTCCGAAAGGGCTTGGAACGGTCGGAGGACTTCTCATTGATCAACATTGCGTTGTTGGTCATCCTGTGGCGTGCAGGTCCGGTAGAGGGTTAGACCTTCTGTCTCCTTGTCTTCGTTCCACCCTTGTCCTGCTCCTTGTTACCCATGCTCGCACTAGCTCACCTCCTGCGGTGTGTCTTGGGGTTCCTCCCTGAGTCGTGCCATGGCCCAAGGGCTCACACCACCCGTTCCAGAAACAACCGCGCCTCCGCGCTCATAACAATTCGTGTATGTGTTTGATTTGTTTAATTTTTGCTTGTATGTGTGTTTTAATTTGTATTTAATTTTAATTTTAGTAGCCCCTGAGGCAGCTCTTCAAAAAGAGCAAAACCCAGCCAGAGTCGGGTTCGAATACTGTCAGAATAAAAGTTTTTCATACACCTATCTTGTTTCTTCTGTTCGCTATACAGCCATCTTGGATCGGCTTCCGGTTTGCTTTTTGGGCCCACTTAATGGACTCCATCGGGAAAGATTTGGCAAGATGGGATAGATATAACCTGTCTTTGTTTGGCAGAATTGCAATAATTAAAATGAATATCTTGCTCTTCTTTGCTGTGTGTGCCACACTCTTCCAATTCATAACCCCAGTAAATTTCTTAAGCTCTGGCAAAGATACATTTTTTATTTTATTTGGTGTTGCAGATTCCCCTCTCAGAGGGGCCAATGCAATATTAATCGCGGGAAAGCGGGCACTGACTTTTCAGTGCCCGCTTTCTTAATGCCTGCATGGTGCCCGCAAGGCGCCAAGGTTACCGGCAGTCTGCTGGTTATGAACACCGATGCCAAGCATATCGGCGTCGGTCTTCAAAGTGGCCGGCAGAGGTTTTTTTTTTTTTTTTTACTTTTAAAAGAAGTACAGAAAACCAGTTTTTTCTGCTTTTCTGTACTTTTTTTCAATGCACTCAACTGTTAACACCTGCTCCAGGTAGGTATTAATAGCTGAGCAATGAATGTGCATCTGAGATGCACATTTATTTTTTTGCATTGGAGTGAATGAGTAATAGCCTCACTCACATGCATTTGCATGTGATGAGCGCTATCTCATCCACTCTGCGTCCGACTGTGGGTTATACAGTACGCTCGGCTGAGCGCACTGTATTGCATCGGTCCCAGAGTGTTTTAGGGCAGTCATGTTTTAACTGAAAAACTGGGGGAGCTGGGGTGCCAATCCTTAGTTGGAATCATGCAGCATCCCTATTGAAAGCTCTTATAGATTGGCACTGAAGCAGATTTGGGAGAGAGGAGAGGTTGCACCGTTTGAGCAATTAAAGGAAGCATACAGTTTATCCACTTCAGATAGATATTTTTATTTTCAAATTCAACACTTTGTAAGACAGAGAGAGTTGTCAGGGTGTTAGGACAGGAAAAATCTTCTTTGAAAGTCCTTGTGATCAAGCAGACAAAGGGCTGGCGGTTATTTAAAAAATGTACTCATTACTAAATCAGGAATTTGCTGATACGCCGAAACATTTAAAAGCCTGGGAAGAGGATCTAGGTGTGGTTTTATCAGAGTCCCTGAGGGATATTGTTTCCCTAAATGTAAGTAGGGGGCTCCATCTCGGCTCTTCTACTAGAAAATGGGTATAAGGTTCTGCTGAGACGGTACCCGATTCCAGATAGGATACAAAATTCTCTCTGGCTAAGGCTGATAAGTGTTGGAGGGGTTGTGAAGAGAAAGGGACCTTTTATACATTTGGTGGAGTTGCGCCACAATTGCCCATTTCTGGGAAGCACTGTTTGCTTTGATATGGATAGTTTTGGAAGTGGAGGTGTTTGGCTCCACACCAGCTCAATATATATGAGAGCAAGCAGCTAGCTCCACACCAGTGGTTGACACAACACTTCTATTTAGTCGCTAGATGTGAAATAGCTACTTTCTTAGCATACAGACAAGTTAATCCAGAACCAGTGGATTATGCACATCTACCAGCAGATGGAATCAGAGCAAACTGAAGTCACAGTATGTATACTCCTGCAGTGAAATCAGCCTGCCAGTATTCTCCGTCTCCAGCACATGGTAGACATGCATTTCCCTATTGGAGATTGCTTCAAATTTAGAGGAGAATTAATTGGCGTTTTGGATTGCCCCGCTCTCCTGCGGTGATACCTAATGGTCCCTCCCCCAGTTGAGAATTCCTGAGATGATTTCCGTGATCCCTCAGATGAGTGCCTTGGTCAGGTAGCAAGTTAAAGGCTGGTGTGGACTTAGCTGATTAAGCAGCTGAAATGCAGTGGGTATAGGAAGCCAAGTGCAGCGGTGACGGTATACGCCCTCCCTCCCTCCCCCCCCAGCAGCTAGAGACTGTCTCTATACTTAGCTGGGAAGCCTGAGCTGAGTTATGTTTAAAAAAAAAAAAAAAAGAAACAGAGACAGAGTGGAGAGGATGGTTTAGGACTTCCTCCGGTCTCCATGCTAAGTGCGCTGTCCCGAAGTGTGTTCCTGCTCCCGTGGGGGATGGGGAACTGGGCAGCCTGGTGAGTTGAGCAGCCCAGTTGGGCTAGGCCCCGCTGTTAGGCTTCTTTTTTGTGTGCCGGGTGGTAGGCCATGATGGTGTTTTGTGTGCCTTTTTCTGCACGCTTGGCTGCCCTCTACAGGATCATCTGTGCACGTAAGTGCGTCCTGCTGTGTGTCCGAATTGTGCATGCGGCCTGTACGTGCACTCTTACACATATCAGTTGTGTGCCAAGGTTTGGAGTGGTGACCGTGCACTTCGCCTTTTGGTGCACAAATTTGAGACGCTTAAATGTTGTGCTCATAAAATTTGTGCGCATAAATTTTGTTTCAGTGGGGCTTAGGCTGGGCTCAAATCTTCAGTCACCTATTAAGCATACTGACGGATTAATGGTGCCGTGGCTAAGAAACCTAAGCGCCTTTCTCTTTGTGCTGCCTGTCATATTAGGGCATCTCAGCTTGCAGTGCCCTCTAACTTATGCCAGCACTGCTTAGAGGCTCAGGGAGAACTATCTTCATCTGATTTTACTAAGTCTGGGTCTTCCCAACTTGATGATGGCCTGGTTAAGGATATGTCAGGAGGGACGTCTGACCTTGGAACTCCCTTGACTGGTTCCTCAGCAGTGGATGGCAGCTCAGTGGGCTCTTCTCAAGTGCCTCCTGGTCTTGGCATGGTTCTTTCTGCTTTTTGTTGGGTAGAGCTTTTTCAAGAATTGCAATCCTTCCTTCAGGTGCAGTCCTCAGCACCATTCAAGCCTGTCAGTTCAGATCCTCAGGCGGTGGCCTCCCTCTCTTCCAGTTCGGCATTTAAGTGCCAAAGTACACCTCGAACTGCAGGTGTACCTGAAAGGCATCCGGATGGCACTGATGATGAGGCAGAGGGAAATCCAAACACCCCCCCCCCCCCAGGTGCTGGAACCATATAGAACTATGTTGCGGTTCTTTCATAGAGATGAATGACTGGTCCTGATTTCAGTCCCTGGGACAGATTCCATGTCTGAGCCAAAGAGAAATCCCATTTTGGTTTCTTTGTGTAAAGCCTCTTGTTTTTTCCTGGTTATGGAGGCCATTCAAGAATTGATTGATCTTGAATGAGATGCCCTGGAAGCAAATTTTAAAGGGGATTGGACCATGGAGTGCCTGTACCCCCTGGATCTAGTGGTGAAAGAGCGAAAGTGGATGTGCTTGTCTGTGCCATCTCTAAATGGACAACTATCCTCGTGGAGGGAGGAGCAGCTTTGAAAGATGTGCATGATAGAAGGATTGAGGCCATCCTTAAGCAGGCATTTGAAGAAGTGGCAATGACATTGGAGATAGCTTCCTGTTGTTCCCTGGTGGCCCGCTTTTGTTTTCTTCTCTCTCAAGAGGTTGGTGACTAGGGAGTGAATTTCAGAGCAGTTATGGAACCCGCTACTACCTTTTTAGCAGATGTGGGCTGCGATTTGGTCTGAACCTCAGCCAGAGGAGTGGCTTCAATAATAGCGGCCAAGCGTCAGTTATGGCTGAGAAAGTGGGCAGCCGATACGACCTTCAAAGCTAATCTTACAAAATTGCCTTTTAAAAGCTCTTGTTTGAGAAGAAGTTGGAGAAGCTAGTCAGTAAGTGGGATGAATCCCTGGTTCCTCGATGCCCAAGAAGGAGGACTCCTTCTGTCCCAGCCTGGATCTCAAAGGAGTCAACTGTCATTTGTGGGTGACTCACTTTCACACGGAATTTCTGACCTCCTTGGATCTATCCAAGGCGTATCTCCATATTCCTATCTGATTGGAATACCAATGCTTTCTGCGTTTTGTGGTGCTGGGGTGCCATTATCAGTTTCAGGTGCTGCCTTTTGGTGTAGCCACGCCCCCCAGAGCCTTTTACAAGGTTATGGTGGTAGTGGCTTCAGAACTGAGAAAGGATGGGGTCCTTGTACACCCGTATTTAGATGACTGGTTGATTCGGGCCAAGTCTCTGGAAGAGAGCTGTCTGGTGACCCGCAAGGTGATCTCCTTGTTGCAGGAGCTCAGTTGGATGGTGAGCCTAGGCAAAAGCATTCTTCAGCCATCTCAGTTATTGGAGTATCTGGGTGTGCGGTTCAACACAAAGCAGGGCAAAGTGTTTCTTCCGGAAGCTCATATTCAAAAGTTGACGGTGCAGATTCGTCTTTTGGTGAACACTACACACCCGACAGTGTGGTCCTATCTGCAGGTGCTCGGGTTGATGGCAGCAACCCTGGAAGTAGAACCATGGGCAAGGGCGCATATGAATCCACTTCAGCATTCTCTGCTGTCTTGATGGAACCCGCAGTCTCTGGACAATTTGATTCGGCTCCACCTGCCAATGGATGTCTGCTTTCACGTTCAGTGGTGATTGCAAGCAGATCATTTGAAAAAGGGAGTCTCCCTGATGTTGCTGGACTGGTTGGTACTATTGACAGATGCAAGCCTCCAAGGTTTGGGAGCTCACTGTTGGGAACTAATGGTGCAAGGGCAATGGAATACAGAGGAGTCTCTCTGGAACATCAGTCGGCTGGAAGCCCAGGCAGTTCTGTTGAAGTGCTTGCAGTACAGCTGCAGGCTGCAGGGTCGAGCAGTCCGAATAATGTCAGACAACGCAACAGCGGTGGCTTACATCAATCGGCAGGGAGGAACCAAGAGCCAGCAAGTATGGCAAGAGATAGACCAACTTATGGAATGGGCAGAAGTGCATCTTCGGGAGATCTTAGCCTCACACATTACAGGAAAAGACAATGTGAGAGCAGACTTTCTCAGCCGGGAGAGACTGGACCTAGGAGAATGGATATTGTCGGATGAGGTGTTCCAGCTGATAGTGGATCACTGAGGCCTTCCATTTCTAGACCTGCTGGCAACTTCTCGCAATGCAAAGGTTCGTTGATTCTTCAGTCACAGGAGAGATCCAAAATCCTTGGGGATCGATGCTCACCGTACAGGCCTGGCTGGAAGGCAAGCTGCTGTATCCCCCCCCCCCCCCCCTTTAGCCCTTATAGGGAAGAATGGTTTGAAAGATCGGAGGCCACAGCGGGTTGGTGCTTCTGGTGGCACTGAATTGGTCCAGGAGGCCATAGTATGCAGATCTGCGAAGACTCCTGGTAGAAACCCCCCTTTGTCTTCCACCGTGCAGGAATCTGTTGCAGCAGAAGCCTGACCTTCATGAAGATCTGACTCGTTTTTTTCTTATGGTATGGCCCTTGAGAGGACTCGCGTGTTGAAGCATGGATATTTTACTGCTGTGATTGCCACCTTACTACGAGCACAAAAGTTCTCCACTTCCTTAGCTTACGTGCAGGTTTGGTAAGTATTTTAGGTTTGGTGGGAAGATCGAGGAGTACTTCCTTGTTCAGTAAGGATCCCGTTCATTTTGGAATTTTTGCAGGATGGGTTGAATAAAGAATTGGCCATTAATTCCTTGAAGATACAGGTAGCGACTCTTGCCTGGTGAATCCTTATTATCTCATCCTGATGTGGCCTATTTCTTGAGGGGAGTGAAATAACTTTGTCCTCCCTTACAGTTATCGGTTCCTTTGTGGAGTCTTAACCTGGTGTTGGATTTCTTGACGAGCCCTACGTTTTGACCGCTGCTTAGCCTTTCCTTGTGGTTACTGACCTTGAAAATTGTGTTTCTGGGTGTGATTTATTCTGCGCAAAGAATTTCTGAGCTGCAGGCCTTCTCTTGCCAGGAGCCGTTCCTTCGGGTGACTCTAGGGGCGATACAATTGCTACTGTTCCTTCCTTCTTGCCTAAAGTGGTCTCAGATTTTCACTTGAACCATTCCATTTCCTTACCGTCCTTGGATAAGGAAAGAGATGCGGAGGATGTCAAGAGACTTGTCATGAGATATCTGGAAGTTCCTAAACCTTTCCGAAAGTTGAATCACCTGTTTGTCCTTCATGGTGGGGGAAAACAGGGTGAACGAGCTTTGCGGGCTACGATAGCTCGCTGGATTAAGGACGTGGTTACAGCTGCGTATGTAGTGGCTGAAAAGCTATTGCCCACTCAGTTTAGGGCTCATTCCACTAGGGCTCACAGTGTCAGAGCAGAGGTTAGATTGTTGTTGCCCGTCAACATTTACCAAGCTGTGATGTGGTCCTCCTTACACACATTTTCCAGGCATTATTGTCTGGAGGTGCAGGCCCGGGAAGACTTAGCCTTTGCACTTGTGGTTTTGACTGGACCACGGGCAGCCTTCTATCCTGTTTGGGAGTAGCTTGGGTACATCCTACTGGTTCTGGATTCATCTGTCTGGATGCTAAGCAATGAGAAATTACTACTTACCTGATAATTTCCTTTTCTTTAGGATGGACAGGTGAATCCAGCTTCCCGCCCTTGGCTGCCAAATGATTGCACTATGGTCCTTCTGCAGGACTAAGAGTTTCCAGGGATTACTGGTAAATGTTAATCCAGTCCCGACTAGCGTTAATACATTCTGTGTCTGAGCTCAGTGGTGCCTGTTGTTTGAGTACAGTATTGGTTGTCTGTTTTTAATCAAGTTCTTTTGCTAGATTGTCCACAGTTGCTTTTGAAGACAATATTGGCAGGCTGATGTCACTGCAGGGGCATATATACTCTGACGTCAGCTTGCTCAGTCTCCATCTGCTGGTAGAGGTGCATAACCCACTGGTTCTGGATTCATCTGTCTGCCCTAAAGAAAAGGGAATTATCAGATAAGTAGTAATTTCTCAGTGTTGACTGAGACCAGCAGGCTCGTCCCTTGATGCTGTAAAGCATCGTATGGAGAGTCTGTATTATTTTGATAAACCAACAGCCCTGAGACTGTCTAAATTTGAGGCCCTTTGGCACCCTAATGCTAGATGGTTGTCCTCTTAGACTATTAGTGCCTGAGTTAACTGAAATCAATAAAAATGGGCTGGGGTTGTGTAAATCCTTAGTAATCTTCTTGCTCTTTTCACATTTCTGATACTTTATTGATTAGTGAATATTATTGTTCTTGTTATTTTTATTATCATCATTGCCAGTAATATCAATTTGACTAGCCATGATTTCAGTGGGGTGGGTGGGAGAGAGGGGGGATGTGGGGAGGGGGGAAACAATTGAAAATTGAAAACTTATAAGGGGGGGTTTCCAAATCATGTTGCACTGGTGTAAATGTACTCTAGGCCTGATTAAGGCCACTGTTGTTGAAATTATTGTGTGCATAGTAAACATTGTGAAATGTAAAAAAAAAGAAAAAAGGAACTTACATTCTTGGTGCAGTTGGGAATGGGAAGTTCAGACATATTAAAAATCACCTCCGAGTGTCTCATCATGAAGTCATGCCTCCTAAACTGCCCAGTGTTTTAACTGTCTTTTGTCCATCTCTCTCTCTTCTTAGATGCTTAAATTAAGCATCTTAAACATTCCTTCCATACCTGCCTGGTCCGTTTGAAGATCTCTGTTCCTCTTTTACACATCTGACTATTGTGCAAACCTTTGAAACGTTTAGGTTATGGAATGTTTCCCAGTAAGGAGTATGCCTTTAAGATGGTACTTAAGGATGGAGAGAGAAAGAGAGGTCCTGAAGAGGAACTTCACGAGGAAGGAAGTTCCAGAGGAGGGGCAAGGCCTTAGAGAAGAACAGACTGAACTGACAAAAGAAAGGGTGACAGAGAGCAGGAAAACCAGTGTAGAACAGGAGCATTTGAGTAGATTCTGGGGGAGGTGAGGAATAAACACAAAGTGATAACACGTGGCCTGAGCTGTATCCTGAGGACTAATGTATTACTTTCTTTTCATCACAGAGCTCAGCTAAGAGTGTTCTGATGTATGTTTCTTGTCGCTTATCGTTTTAGAAGGTAGACAACAGTCTCATTACCGGCGCCACAATGGCAATGGAGGAGAGCGTGCTCAGGAAATCGCCGGGCCAGATAAAGTCTGACGTGATCTTTCTCAACGTGGCTCGGAGCTACATCCCAAACACCAAGGTGGAGTGCCACTACACCCTGCCCCCCACAATGAAATGGTCCGCAAGTGACTGGATTGGGATCTTCAAGGTATTGTCTCACTGCTCTGTCATGCTGCTGGTAAAAGTAGGAATTCTGGCCTCATGAGTAGAGCACACAGCTAAATCCTGAGCTATGAGTACATGATCCTCATCTATCACTGTCTTTCTGGGTGTAATCTTGGGGGAGTTGTTTTCTCTTCCTGAGCCTTATTTCTAATCTGAAATCTGCCTCTGACTCTCTGTGCTATCCTGGGCAAGACACTTTATGTCTCTGTGCCACCGCTCTGTTGCTGGCTGTTTGACCTTGAGACTGCCTGAGTTTACCCAGCAGCAGTAATAATAGCATGCCTTCCCTCTGTTCTACTTGTAAGATTTCATGCAGTCTGACTACCAGAAATGTGCTGCCAGGCAATCTGCACCAGAGTTGACTGCATTCATTTTTTTGAAATTTTAAACTATAAAACATGTTGATGGTAATCTTGGATGAAAGGTGATGTCGGAATCCAAACTGGTACCTCGATAAATTACAGAAAGAAGAGAGAACATAATGAGCCAATGAATGGGGAATTTGCAGGAGCTATAAATTAAAAGAATACTTCTGAACACTTCTACAACTTCTTGAAAAATCTGCATTTAACACCAGTGGGTCCAGTTGTTTCCAGGCTCCAGAATAGGATAGGATTCCTGTCATGTTACTAGACTAGGATGGCCTGAGTATCATCTATGCTAACATAGGTAGAGTCACTAAATGGCTCTAAGGAATCAGGGAGAGGCTTTAAAAAGAGCAGGTCCATAGATGCAGTAGTGGTAAAACCAGGACTGGTCTAGCCTGTCCCTGAGGACATGAGGTCAACTGATAATCCTAGGTCAAAAAAACACAGATATCCCAGCCCAGAATAACAAGGTAGCAACTCTTGTTAGGTAACACATGGAAACATTTCTACATACACACCCTGAATCCGGGAGAGGATCATAAGATTTCACTAAGGAGTCTGTTACTGCACTTGTAAAATGCCCTAATGTCAACAAACCTGTACATATTTTGCATTTAAGGTCCCAGTGCATGATGATGATGCTACTTGACAAATCATAAAGCATACATTTTTTTTCAGCTGAATTATAAGTATTTATTTTATTTTATTTATTTAAACATTTTATATACTTATTTTATCCCTCCGCCGATACCTATTCATTGTAATTTCCACACTGTTGTTCTGCTGTAAACCGATATGATGTCCCCACTAATATCGGTAAAGAAGTCTTTAAATAAATAAATAAATAAATAAATAAATAAATAAAAATACTGTTATTCCATATTTAGAGCCCAACAGTTTATAGATAACATTCATAATATCAATATAAAAGAAAACATTTATAAAAGAAAATAGTAATAAAATAAAATAATACACAACTAAAATAATTAATACATTACAAATTATCACCTTTAATCCCTCTCACTTCCAGCATATATATAACTTTAAATTCTCTCATCATTAATAATTCTGTTCGTTGCTCTACAAGTCACATTCTCAATCTCTTAAGTAAGATTATGTGCGTTTTTAAACAACCATATTTTTAACTCACATTTGAAGCTCTACATATCAGTTAAAGTAGGTAACATCTCGGGCAATGAACTCCACAGTTTAGGACCTGCTAGGGAATACGCACGGTCCCACATGAACATGACTCTTCCCCCAGTGCTCATGTGTAGGTGCTCTGGAGTCTCTGTTCATGCCTGGCCTACCATTCTCTTCCAGATAGAGGCCTGCTCAGTACAGGATTATTATACCTTTGCCTGGTCCCTCTCCCCTGATGGCTGCGGAAAAGAACTGCCCATCCACTGCAGTGTCCAGTTCCAAGGTGAGTGGATGACATGCTGGCCCTGAACTAGTTGAGGGGCCTGAATCATCTTTTGGGAATGCTGCTAGGGAAACAGAGAAGGGTAGAAGAATCCTCTGTACCGCCAACTTCCACCCAAATCTTTTGCTTCCTTCACAAAAATATCTGCCACATGTGACTAGAGAAAAAAGCGCTGGTAATGATTGATGCTTGGATGGGATTCTGTTTTATATGAGCAGTTGGGGAGCCCAAAATATGTGTCTTTTATAAAAAAACAAAAATTTAAATTTAAAAAAAAAAAGGGGGAGGATTTGTTGTAGCAGAGAGTGATTCTGATGAGCAGCACTGAACAGGACAGGACTTTGGCAGGTTTTAACTAGTTCTTAGCCAGGGGTTTGGTATACATGAAAGCAGTGTAACCTATGGGGTTACACTGCTTTCATGTATTATAGGGCAGGGAGACTAATACCTTTTATTGGCCCAGCATAAGAATTATCCAAACATGTTGTCTTGCATGGCCTTTGAGGTCCATAATTCCCTTCTTCAGATGCCTTTAGAGTTCGTGCAGTTCGGAAGGCCCTGTACATTGTCATCTTTGTTTTATTTTTATGTCAGTTCAATAAAATGTATCACAAAGGATCCATTTCTCTCCAGGACTAATAGGGCTGTTTGAGTTGTGTACTGCAAGGCTGTATTATTACAGGGATCTGGGCTCTGGGCATGGAAGGTGTGGGGAGAGGGAAAACTACTGTGATAGTGGATGCAAAGGGACTAAGAGAAGCAAGATGGCAGTAGATGTATCCTACTAGAGCAGAGTGAACAATGGAATGCCATTGTATGGAAACAGAACAATGAAAAAATAATAAACTAGCATTTACTAAGTATGTCTTTAAACTGAACTTGCCACAAAAAAAAATGCCATTACAGAAATAAAGTAAAATAGCTAACCGGTCAGCTCACACACTCTTGTGTCTCTGCTCTTTGTCCCCAGCATACTACCTGCCCCGGCCTGGAGAGCAGCAGTACCAGTTCCGCTATGTGGACAGCCATGGTGGGGTGCGTGGCCAGAGCTCCCCTTTCACTTTCAGTGAACCCCATCCCATGGATGAGCTGGTGACCCTGGAGGCTGACGAAGCCCACATGGACATGCTGCTGGTGGTCCCCAAAGCCACTGTGCTACAGGTGACATCCCAAAGAGGGCAGGGGTTCATCCGGGGACTCTTAGCAGAAGGTCTGTGCCATGCATGGCAGTTGGCAATGTCCTATAACTTTTTGTGTGCAAAAACGTTCTCTGGTGCAGCATAGTATACAAATTTGTGCACAGTTTTCTTTGAAAGACCATTTTATTTTCCTTTTCTTGTACTTGATATGGTTTCCTGTGTGCACTTATTTCTCAACCTGTGTGCATGTGCACAGCTTATAGGGAACACTGTTGGTGATACCTGCCCTACTATCAAGGGGGAATCTTGCTTTTTAGTTTATCAAATACTTCACAGTGACAGCGCTTCTGATGCAGATCAAAATTAATATTTGTCAAGAGGGTGAGGGAGGGCTAGCCTGATGGCACAGCTGAATGCTGCCTTGCAGGCAATCTAAGTTCAATTCTCAGACTTAGAGGTCTGTTCCCTGGGCCAGCTGACACTTGTGATGTTGTAGAGGCATTGTCCTCAGCTCCCAAGGGAGGGACTCCCAGCCATTGCTCAACAGCATCACCTACAGGTGGATTTTGGTTATACACACATATCAGAAAATGGGAGCCACAGCCTGAGGCCCTCTTCTGAGGACTGTCATTGCTGTGGCTGGGCCAGAGAGGGAAGATGATAGGGCTTAATTCTGAAAATGGCTTGGTAACTGTGAATGAAAGTTCAATGTACTTCACCTCCTCCCCCTATATAAATTGCAGCAGGCATGGTTGGCACAGGTTTTGAATGGGCTTGAAAGGAGAGTCAGGTCAAAAAAACAAATTGCATTTTAAGATGGTTTTAGAATGAATGTCTCCTTCTGCAGACAATGTGGTAAGCCAGGAACATTTTTCCCTGAGTGGTACATATGTCTAGTAGCAAGCCTGGATTTGCCAAGAGGCACACTAGACCTATTTCTTGGGCAGCAGGCTGGCTGAAGATTTGTCTCCCAGTTGAGCTGAATTTCACTCAACAGAGTACAGCCCTCTGCTTCCTGCTTCAGTCCCCTTTCCTCCCAGGAAGTGTTCAGGGAAGAGGAGGAGAGGGTCTGAGACTAGAGCAGATATAGCAGAGCAAAGAAGAGCCCCTCTTGTCATTCAGTTACAGCAGGGGAGGGGTGAGCCTGGAGCAGACAGAGCAAAGGCTGATAATTTTGAGAAGGTTAAGTGGGGTTGAGAGGGCTCATTGGAGGGTGAGGAGAGTAGCTGGGGGAAGAGGGGGATTGGCTGGAGAGGGGAGATGTCTGTTTCTGAGAAAGAGGAAGATAGGGGGCGGTGTTCATATGTGTGTGTCAGAGAAGGGACTGGCGCTGGGTTATGTGTATGCCAGATTGGATGGGAGATTAGAGAGGGGATGGGAAAGCAAGAGGGAGCAGGACTGGAACACAGTAGTGATACCTTTATCCTCCATTGCAATTATTTATTTATTTATTTATTTTAAGTTTTTCTATACCGGCATTCGCAATAGATATCGCATCATGTCGGTTTACAATTAACAAGTGGATAGGTAACAAAAAGGTAAAAACTAACATTTATCTTAATAATAATAATAATAATAATAATAATAATAATAGTTGTAGTAATAATAATAATAAAACATTAAATTAGACTTCCTCCCCTACTCTTTGATCTCAGATTATATCCCCAGAACCTGGAACTTCCATTCTTTCCTACTCTCGTTTCTCACCAAATTCTGAGAATGCTCCCTATCCCAAATTCCTGATCCCAGATCCTGCCTCCTGTGATCCCCTTCCTATGCCTTCTCCCCAGGTCTCAATCTCAGATTCCTGATTCTCTCCCTCAATCTTCCCTGTCTCCCTTCCTCTCCATTCCTGGTCCCTTTTCCTCTCCTCTCCTCCCCGTATTCCCAGTCCTCTCACCTTCTCCTTATCTCTTCTTTATCCTCCTTCCTGTCCTCTTCCCATACCTGTTCTCACCTTCTCCTTCTTCTCTCCCCATCCCTGAGATATCTTCCCTGTACTGATACTTGAGATCCCTTTTCCTTATTGAATAAAAACAAAATAAGTTTATATAAGCACAAGCAAGGTTGGAAAACGACTATTTTTATAATACAAAAGATGGAAATGTTTGCTAGTGTGCTTTAGAATTTTCGAATTCTGTTCACAGAATCTACCTCTGACCTGTCGCAAGAAACTGTGGGGCTGCGGGAGGGGAGGTGTGGTCAATAGTACCACTAGTGCCTAGGGGCACCAAAATCTTAAATCTCTCACTGGTAATCCAGAAAGTTTGGGTAAAGAGCCATAAATGCTAGCAGACAGATCATGCACTTGCTTTTTCTACTTGATATAACTTGTGGCAGGATGGCCTGAACATTTTTTTCTAATTTAAAACTCGTAATGGTTCACTGTTCAGGCAAGGAAAATGGCTTGAGAGAATGTGGGAAACCACAGCTATGGACAAACTGGCTGCCTCTCTTCATTAGAGTTATAGGAAGGTTAGGGCCCAAACTTAAAAGCATTGGTCACGCTAAAAGGCTCATGTACGCAAGTATGTGGGCTGCACGTGAGCAATGTGGATTTTAAAAGCTGCTAATTGCACACGTACATGTGGGTGCCTGAGCTGCGGGAAAGGGGCAGGGCCAACAGTTACGCGCATAAATCTGTATTTTAAATCTGGAGGCTGCAGCGTATGATGTTAGCCGCATATATTTACTGCTGCTTTTGATGAGGTGCAAGTCTAGAGAAATCGCGTTTTGGGCCTAACATGACAGGGTGAGGAGTCCAGGTCAACTGGGGGGAGTTCAGGATAAAGAACCAGAGGGGTATGGATGACCTCCAGATTGACTGAACAAACTGGCGGAATAATTGGAAAAACTGGGAATGTCCTTCGCGTGAGCATGCTTCTCAGTACAGGAGTATTTTGAGGATATTTTTGGCAGTATCAATGATAGCATCCCTTTTATGTTTTAAGATATAAGAAAAAAATTCCTGTTTGGTATTTCTTTTTATATGATTTGGGTTTTCTTATTTGTGATTAACTGTACTGTTAAATTTCAGATATGATTTAAAAAAAAAAAAAAGAGAAAGTAAGATTTAGCGCTAATGGCTTGTGTCCTTACTTAAATAAGCATCATTATATCCAGCTTGAATAAGAGTTATGATATATGGGTGTGGGGATAAGTTATTTGGAGAGGGGTAGGGCTATGTTCCTTTAACCTGTTTTTTATGTTAATATTTTGGTTGATAAAGAGAAAATGAAAACCGCTTCAGGAAACTAATTGTACTGTATACAGAGTTAGATTTCACATTTGAATGTTTTACTTGATAGTTATGTTGTTCTTTTGGGATATGGTTTTTTAATAAAATTGTAAATTAAAAATAAGAAATAAAAAAATACCATGCCTCCTCCCCTTTCTTGTTTTTGGAAAGTCAAGCAATTTCACTATTTTACTGGCCTCATTTTGGGAAGTCAAAATAAGAATCACATGGAGTTTACCCCAAAATAAGTAAATAATCGGAAACACTGGTAAACACATTTCTGGGAACATTTTGTTTCCTCCACAACCTTCGGTGAAGCAAGTAGATTTTAACAAGCTGAACACAAATATGCATTTATTATGTCTGTATCACGTACTGTTTGCCAGAAAAGTGTGATATACATTAAGCATTGTTATGTGTCTGTATCGGCATAAGTTATAATGGCAATGTTGGCACCAGAAAACAAAACTAAAAATATTTTGCCACAGATTTTTGTTTATAATCACTGTCCAACGCTTCGCAGATGAGAGTCCAACAATAGTCACCCAGCATGGAGGGGTTCCACTTGCCTTGATACCGTTTCTCCATTTTGACAATGTCTTGTTGAAACCTTTCACCATGTTCGTCACTCACAGCGCCAGGGTTGTCTGGGAAGAAGTCCAAGTGGGAATGAAGAAAATATATCTTCAATGACATTTGCCCTTCATCAATTTGTATGCCTGAAGCAGATTTTCAACCTGTTCGACATAGTCTGCTGCCTTATAGTTGCCTAGAAAGTTACAAACGACATTCTTGAAGGCTGTCCACGCAACACGTTCTGTACCTTGCAGAAGGACTATCAAAGTGGCTGTCTTTCATCACAGCTCAGATTTGTGGGCCAACGAAAACACCTTCTTTTATCTTGGTATCACTTATACGTGGAAACATTCGCCGCAAATAATCAAAGGCTTTACTTTGCATGTTCATTGCCTTAACAAAGTTTTTCATCAGCCCAAGTTTGATGTGCAAAGGTGGAAGAAATATCTTAAATGGATCCACCAATGGGTCGTGTGCAACATTCTTCTGCCCTGGAACCAACTTCTTGCGGAGAGGCCAGACTTTTCTGACGTAATGCGAATCTCTTGCTCGACTATCCCACTCACAAAGTAAGCAACAATACTTGGTGTAACCAAGCTGCAGACCCAGTAGAACTGCAACTACCTTGAGATCACCACACAAATTCCAGTTGTACCTCGAGTATTCAATGTGGTTCAGCAGTAGCTACATGTTCTCATACGTTTCTTTCATATGAACGGCATGTCCAACAGGTATTGATGGGTAGATATTGTCGTTGTGCAGCAAAACAGTCTTCAAACTTAAGCTTGATGAATCAATAAACAGTCGTCATTCTGTTGGGTCATGGTCACATCCGAGAGCACAAAACAATCCATTGATGTCACAGCAAAATGTCAGACTGTCTACTTTGTTGAAATATTTTGTCAAATCTTCATGACAGCTGCAAAATACTGAAATTTTCGTATCAGATGACAAAAGATTCCATCCTTGCACCCAAGCAACTCCGCCTGACTCTTCGATAAAGCCAAATCTCTGACCAGATCATTCAGCTCTGACTGAGATATTAAATGAGGATCGCTGGATGTTGATGGCACAAAGTCAGGATCAGCCGCAGCTTCTATCTGCGATGGCTCGCCATCATCGCCTACCTCCTCAAGTGTCCACACCTCTGGCAGTTTTGGAACAGGAAGACTGTCGTCTCATTGCTGATGCAAGGTTAGGGTACTCAATAAACTTCCTGTTCTTTGATGAGTATCCTGGACACATTCATCATGCAGAAGTAACAGTCAGTTATATGATCTTTCTGTTCCCTCTATATCATTGGGATGGCAAACGGCATGGATGGTCGCACACCTTTCAGCCAAGCTCGCAGACTACTGGTGCAAGATGTGTCACATATATGAGGAGCCCATGCTCTGTCCTGGTCACCAATTTTGCACCCGAATTATAACTCGTATGCCTTCTTAATGAGTGCAGTCATACTCCTTTTCTGTGCTTTCAGAGTAAACTCACCACAGATGTAACAAAACGTGTCACGGCTATTACGACATTGGTGCGACATTTCATAAAGTATATGAAATTAAATCCACAAGCTTTAAACTCAACAGTTTTAGCAATACTATTCGCTCATTCACACAGACATTGCATAGGAGACTACTCATTGCTGCTGCTTATATAAGGCTGCGTCATCATGGAAACAAGTTGGAATCTTGCTGCCGAGCTGGGGCTTGCCCGAGCAAGTTCTGGCATGATCAGGCAGAGTTTCTTGGTGTATTTTTAAAAAAGTTAGTCTATTACATGTTACATTGCTTATGGCTGTCAAAAATATGACATGAATTTTAAAAATCATAAAAACTACTGTCCAGCAAGAAAATATATGTACGTGAGATTATATTTTAAAATTTCACAATTATTGTAACACAAAATTGGCCGTTTCTCAAAAACCTTATGTGATGTACAAATTTCAAAGTAATATCTGTGATCAGCCTCAAAAAATCTATTTGGAACACCAAAAAGCCTGAAGGAAACAAAAACTTTGTTTACCAGTGAATCAGTTGTGCCTGTCAGTGATTTTTGAAAGTTGTCAGCTATCCTGAAAGGAGTTACTTAATGTTGCCTTTCCCTGGTTTTTGGGGAACAGCCATGTTGGGAAGAGAATCACCAAACAACATCACTGACGCCCTTTCTTATTTCTCCTTGTCCTATCTTCTCACAGCATCAGCTGGAGGACAGTCAGCAGGAGAGGAACACCCTGATGAGGGTGAAGCTGCAGCTGGAGGAGGAAGTGGGGGACCTCAAGAACAGAATCGAGCAGGCAGAGCAGACGCTGGGAACCACAAAAGCCGAGTATGACAAACTGACAGAGAAATACAAGGTAAGAGTGATTCTGAGGGTGTGTACATATTACATGTGCTCAGCAGTGTGACTGGTCCCTAGAGGTTATTTCCAACAGCATGTGTTCACTTATGGGACTGGTCAGTGGAGGAGAAATGAGAGAAGAATCAGATTAATACTGACAGGTGTGTGCGCTCACTGATGGGACTGGTCAGTGGAGGAGAAATGAGAGAAGAATCAGATTAATACTGACAGGTGTGTGTGTTCACTTATGGGACTGGTCAGTGGAGGAGAAATGAGAGAAGAATCAGATTAATACTGACAGGTGTGTGCGCTCACTGATGGGACTGGTCAGTGGAGGAGAAATGAGAGAAGAATCAGATTAATACTGACAGGTGTGTGTGTTCACTTATGGGACTGGTCAGTGGAGGAGAAATGAGAAGAATCAGATTAATACTGACAGGTGTGTGCGCTCACTGATGGGACTGGTCAGTGGAGGAGAAATGAGAGATGAACCAGATTAATACTGATAAGTGTGTGCGCTCACTGATGGGACTGGTTAGTGGAGGAGAAATGAGAGATGAACCAGATTAATACTGACAGGTGTGCGCTCACTGATGGGACTGGTTAGTGGAGGAGAAATGAGAGAAGAATCAGATTAATACTGACAGGTGTGCGCTCACTGATGGGACTGGTCAGTGGAGGAGAAATGAGAGATGAACCAGATTAATACTGACAGGTGTGTGCGCTCACTGATGGGACTGGTTAGTGGAGGAGAAATGAGAGATGAACCAGATTAATACTGACAAGTGTGTGCGCTCACTGATGGGACTGGTTAGTGGAGGAGAAATGAGAGATGAACCAGATTAATACTGACAGGTGTGTGCTCACTGATGGGACTGGTTAGTGGAGGAGATATGGGAGATGTTTATCACTGCTCTCAGTTCTACCTCCCTGCTCACCATGCTTTTACAGGATCTCTCAGCTTCAGAAACTGTTGTGAGAGAGGAGCGAGATGCACTGAGTCGTCATCAGGCAGATCACATGGCCAGGATCCTGGAGCTGGAGGAGGACATGCAGGTTATCAGCAAGAAAGTGCTGGAGAAAGAGGAGGAGCTGGGCAGGTAATGAGAGTGGTGAGGTCTCAAGCAGCCAGATTCAGGACCATAAACAAAGTTAGAAAAGAGGAGGTTTTTGCTTAATTCTGTTGGTTATGTGGGAGTAACTCACTGGTTCTCAAATCCAGGCCTTCAACCCCTCACCGACAGATCTGGTTTTCAGGATATCCAGAGTGAAAGTTCATGACATACATTTGCAGACATTTAGTCAGAGAGCCT
This sequence comes from Rhinatrema bivittatum, assembly GCF_901001135.1. Taxonomy (NCBI): domain Eukaryota; kingdom Metazoa; phylum Chordata; class Amphibia; order Gymnophiona; family Rhinatrematidae; genus Rhinatrema; species Rhinatrema bivittatum. Next base: position 311,479,453 of record NC_042617.1, read on the forward strand.
GGTGAATTGGCATACTTTAGTTATCTTGAAAACTGAAGCTCCCCAAAGAGCAGTAACTGGATTTCAGAAGCATTGGTATAAGAAGTCAGGAAGAGGCCCAGACTCTGATAGCTGTGCCAGCCTTTTGCCCTCCCTTTGGTGGGAGTAAGATGCTTGAGACAGGATTGTCCCCAGTGCATTTCCTGTGGTTTGATTGTCATTCATACTCTGTAAGGATCTCTGCCATGTTCATACAGCTTTGTCTCTCTCGCAGGATGAAACACAAGGTTTCATGCCTGGAAGCTGAGCAGGAAAAACTCAGCCAGCAACTAAAGCAGGAGCGCACAGAGAAGGATCAGTACCAGGTGGGTCACGGAAATGTATATGTGCATGTATGTATATGCGTCAGGCAAGTGACAGGCAGAAGGCAGGTGTATGTAAGTGCATGTGAGAGAAAGGGGGGAGAGGGAACAGACAGAGGCCAGGATCTTGTTGCTTTATATGCGAAGAATCTGGTTTATTAGATTGAAGACTTACATTATGTTTGTTTGGGATGTTATTTTTGTGATTTATAGCATGCACTACAAGTCTCTCAACAGGAGAGCAGGAAGCTGTCTCGTGAGCTGGAGGATGTGAAGGCCTGCCTGGGAGAGCAGGATTCTCAGACACGCCAACTTCAGGAGGAAGTGGGCAAGCTGCAGGACAGACTGACAGCAGCTCAAGGAGGAAAGGTCTGTATAAACTGCAGGACAGACTAAGAGGAAAGGTCTGTGCAACCTGTGGGACAGATTTAACTGTATTTCATGGAACAAGGGCCTGTACAAACTGCAGGCCAGACTGACAGCAGCTCAAGGAGGAACAGTCTGAAAATTGCATACAAAAAGGCCATTTTCCTAAGTCATTTCCCCTCTCTGAAAATGGTACATCCTCAATGCAGCAAATAGACTTGAAAGCACATAGAGAAGATTTCCCAAAGGCGTATATAGATTGTTAGAGGAAAAATACGTGCAGAAATTGCATTTTCAGATTTGCATATGTAATTTTCAAGCAAAATTCTACCCATGCAAAAAACAGGTGAAGTTACTGTCTGTACTTTTGCTTTGAAAATTAGTGCAAAGCCTGCAGGTGCAAGGTATGCATGTTTTTTGTCCCAGAAGAAACAGGTTGAAGAGTACCTCAAAACTGAGGTAGAGGTCTAGCAAACTACAGGACATAGTGAACCACTCATGTATGATAGATTGGCAGTTGTTCAGGCAAGAGAGTTGTGACAAACTGCAGGAGAGAGTGGAAACAATTTGCAGAGGAAATGTCCTGCTTTGGGGTTATTTGTGCCTTTCTCCTATTCCTACCACTAAGGCAGGGGTGGCCAACCGACATCTTGCAAGCCACATGCGGCTCTTTCAAGTTCAAACTGTGAATCCCGAAGTCCTCCTCACCGCTAATGAATACACGCAAATTAGTCTCATCTACTTCCTGCATGCTGTGATTGTTCCCTCTCTCAGCAGCCAGTTTGCAAGTGGAAGTTGTAAGTTTTCAACGCTAGAGCAGACCCAAGGTAGTGTCCCAGACTCCCACGCCCCTGAACAATTCAGTGAGCCGGCCGAGAAACCCTTTTACTGCCACCTCCCCTCACAACAACTCTGCTTGTACAGGAATGAGGCAGCCAGGGTACCTCCAGTTGCTGCCTCACCGCCACTCAGTACCTCTTACAGCTTTCCTCTGTGGCTGGCCGGCCCCTCCCTCCCATGCTCAGCCACAACAAAAGAAAGAACAGCATTGGAAACCTATAGACCAGGGAACCAGGTGTGGGTCACAGCAGCCATAGCCTGTCCAACTTTGGGCAGGGTGTGGGCGGAGTTTGGAGGCAGAAAGACCTCCTCTCTTGGCAAAACATAGGGGCAGACTACATAGCCTAAAAGAGGACAGATTGACTTACCAGTCCTCTGCACTCCCTTCAGCTTGTTGCGTCTATCATTTTAAGCTGCTGGTGCCTTTAATCAAATGAATGCGTTTCCTGCAGCCAAGCCTCTGCATGTCTCCTGTCCTTTCTACAGCCACGCAATTCAAACATCAGCTGTTTGAACCTTGGGGCACTCCATAGATACAAAGTGCCGTGTGGATCAGAGAGCTGACGTGTGAACCGCATGGCTGCAGGAGGAACAGAAGAGGCCGGCAGTGGCTGCAGAAGTAATATTCATTTGGTTAAAGGCACCGGTGCTGGGTAGGAGGAGTAGCCTTGGAGGCATAGAGACACAAGTCAAAGGGGAGGGGAAGAGCTCGGCAAGAACAGTAAACAGATTTGGAGTGCATCGGAAAGTAAGAGATGGGGAAGGAGATAGAAGACTCAGGAGCAAGTGGAGGAAAGGGGTCTTGATTGGTGGGGGAAGGGAGGAGGGCAGAGAAAAACCGGGACTGAGAGACTGAGTGGGACAGCAGGAGGAGAATGGGACTTGAGGACTGAGGGGACAGCAGGGGTATGGGAATTTGAGGGGAAGAGCAGAGAAAGAACAGAGACCTGGGGATTTTAAGGGGACAGATGAGGAAGCATGAGGGACTGGGATTTGGGGGGAGAGCAGGGACTTGACAGTGGTGGTAGGGGGAGGTAGAACAGATATTTGTAGACTGACTAGGGCATTGGGGATGTAGTGGGGTGTGGGGGGAGAACAGTGAAAACTTGCAATTGGGTGGATATGAATGGGGTGTGTAAAACGGGCTGGAGAATATGAGCCAAGGTATATGAGAAATCAGAGAAGAGAGCTGAAAGGTGAAGAAGAGCTGAGAAGTGGTGTGAATGATCTGAAGGACTGGGAAGAGGATGACAGGCAGTGGAAAGGATGCCGGTGCTATGAAAGAGTGAGAAAGTTCAAAGGGCTGGGTTTGGAAAAGGGATGAGAAGGCAATGAAAGAGGGTAATAGGCTGGGAAGGGGATAAAAGACTGAAAAAAGGGGCTGGAGGGCAGGGTAGGTCACGAACTGCAAGGGAGGTGCATTTCAACTCCCGCTTGCCCTGATCAGGAGGAGGAGGAAGAGAGAAGCAGTGGGTTGGGCAGTGGTGGGGGAAGAGAAAGGATGGGAACCAAAGTTATTTGGCTTTGGGATCCCCAACCAAAAAGGAGTTCCTCTGCTCCTGCTCGACATTTCCTTCTGGAGTCTCACCAGCCACCCAGCAAGGGGAAGAAGGGCAAGTGTGTGAGCACGTGTGGCAGCATAAGTGTGTGCGAGAGAGTCTGTGAGTAAGTGTGTGGGAGAGCATGTGTGTGAACACTAGAGGATCTGTGAGCCATATGTGTGGGAGAGCATGTGCATATATATACGAGAGAGCGTTGAGCATGTGTGTAGGAGAGCATGCGTGTGAGCCCGTAAAAGAGTATGTGAGTTAGTGATCATTTGTATTTGTGAGTGAGAGACTGTGTATGAGTGAGCATGTGAGCGTATATGTGAGAATGAAGATGTGTGTGTTAAAGAGTGTATATGAGAGAGAGAGAGAGAGGGGAGAATGTTTGTGCACTCCCTCCATCCCAAACCCATACACAACAATCTTAGGGTGACTGAAAATCAAAAGATCCCAGGTTTGGAGAGCAGGGGTTTTAAATTCCTTATCGGTTTTAATTATTGGGTGTTACTTGATGTGTCAGTTTTTTGAAGTATTTTATTGGTGTTTGGGACAGTTTGAAAAATTTTATAATGACTTTTTAATTATTAGATGTTCTATTCATTAGCTATTTTAAAAATATTTTTATTATGTTGAATGTTTTATATTTCTTGATTTTATTGTTTGATGTTTTATGAGGAATGGAAATGTTTGTTTTTTCATTGTTGCACTGTGTAAGAGATTCTGGCTTGTTGTGGTTTCTAGTTTAGTTTAAGTCTGCACATTTCTGTTTCTATTCTCTTTATTCTGAATTTGGTGGGGGTCTGTCTGTGTTCTGCATGTGTGCAGGGGTGGCCAACTGGTGTCTCGTGAGCCGCATGCACCGGCTGTGGAACTAGTGACTCTCCTGGAGAGTGAGTATGCTGAGTAGTGGGAATGAGAAAGGGAGGGGGCAGCTGTAGGCTGCATAAGGGCTGGCAGCAAGCAAGCAAATTGGCAGTGCTGGGGCAGGGGAAATGAGCAGCAGCACAACAGCAAAATGTGTGTATATATATGTGTCTCTATGTCTGAGAGGCTAAATGTGTGTATGTGTCTTGGAGGGGGGGAAGATAGACTTTGCCTTTTCTTTCAGATGGGGGGAGGGGGCATCACCTCCCGCTCCCACGTAAAAAGCATGGCAGCTCTCTGCCTCTGTGAATTCTGATTTTGTGGCTGTCAATGTGTGAAAGGTTGGCCACTCCTGCACTAAGGAGTTAATCCCTGTGAGACTGATGACACTTCTTTGTTGTATTGTATTATATGATTTACGTTTCCCTTTTGTATTGTGAGGTGTTTATGGCACATTTCTTCCTTTTGTGTTGTGAAATATTGTTCTATCTCCTGTGTGATTCTTGTGTCCACTTTGTATTGTGACATTTAGGATGCCAGCTTTCAGAGCTAGCGAGATCCTTTCCTTAGGCAATGCTATGCAAGCGAAGCTGGATTTCATGTATGATAAGGTCCAAGATGGCTGTGAGTGCATGGTGCAGCTCTGTTGCCTGTCATGCATGTAGCATTAGATTAATAAAACAGAAAGTTCCATCCAGAACAAAGTCCACTTTTCCAGGATGTGCATGTGTGTACGTGATCCTCATGTTCCCCGGACATATCTTGCAAATTTCATGTCAATAGAATACCAAACTGAAAAGTTATTAGGGAAACACACACACACACACACTATACCTCATAAGCCTTCTTTCCCTTCAGAAAGGAAGCTAAAAACAGTACATAGATGCTCAGCTACCAAGTTATAAAGGTGCTGATTAGGTCGGATCAGTGTGTGAATAGTGTTAAAGAATATACAGATTGTACACTATTAAGAATAAAGAATGCATTGTGACTAACTGGTAATTAAGTTAGTTTATTTTCTCCGAGGACAAGCAAGATGGCAGTCCTCACACATGGGTGACGTCATTGTATGGAGCCTGGCCTGGAACTTAGATCTCAAAGATTCTAGAGCTTTCAGCATGCCCTACTGAGCATGTGCAGCTGTAGTTATCACCCTGCCCCCTAGGCAGAGTCCTTCAGTCCATGATGTAGCTAATACATGGAGAAATCATCTCTCAGGGGAGGCAGGTGGGTTTTGTGAGGACTGGCATCTTGCTGACATCGGAGAACACCTGTTACAGGTAAGCATCTCTGCTTTATTTGATAAAAACCACCTTTCTTCCATTTAAGAACCAAGGCTGTTTACAATTAAAAATAAATAATTATCTAACAATCACAATTTCTAAGGCATAAAACAAACATAGAAACAGATACAATAAATAATAATCATAAAACAAAACTATGCATGTAAAAGACAGAGCCAGTGTAACACAGTTACAGCAGAGTGCTACACTTCATGGCCTTGCTAAAAAGCAATGTTTTCAAGCCCTTTCTGTACTTACTACAATCTTTTTCTAACCAGAATGCCAGGGGATGAGCGTTCCAAAAGGAGGAGGCTAAAAAGGATGCCATTTCCTTTTATTTTCAAGCCTAATTTCTTTAAAACTAGGAATTTCTAGAAGCTTCTTTCACTCAATGGGTGGGTGCATAAGGAACTAACATACTGACTAGAAAAGATGGACTGCCAAAATGAAAAGCTTTAAAACCAAGACAGAATTTTTTAAATTGAGTATGCAAAGAGACAGAAAACCATTTAAGACTTTGTAGAAGCTTTGTTACATGGCCCTACTTAATTTTCCCAATGTTAAATTTGGCAGCTGAGTTCAAAACAGCTGGAAGATATGTTTATGTTGGAGAGTAAGACAAAAATGGTTTGTTTCTGTTTAGGCCTGTCTCTTGTTTGAATTCCCCTGTTCTTCTGACCCTGTGTGATGTGGTTTTTCCTATTAGGATTGCCACCAGCATTTCTGCTCTCCTGCGTTGTAGGCCAGAAATGTGTTCGCCAAACTGTTGTATCTATGCCTTTGTTTCTGATACATGTGGGTACCATTCAGGCATTTAACACCATGTAATCATATCAACCACATTGTATGTATTACTAGTAAATAAATCTTTAGTGTGGTGGGAATTACAGCAGTGGTTTTGATGTATGCACAAGTTTTGCATCTGCTATGTTTGCAGGTAAATGTCTGGAGGCTGTGATACCTTTTATTGGGCATCAACAATAGAACATTTAAAAAATGTAACAATAAGAAGAATTAATCAAAACAGCAAAATTCCAATATAGCCATGTTTCAGCAAAGTTGCCTACAAAGGGGAAAAATATTAAGACAAATAATTTAAAATTTAAAAAACTTTATAAAACAAAAGTCTCTGAATGAGGACTGCTGCTTTACGTGGGAGTGAAGTTAATAAATTAATACTTAGTAATGGTATCTATCAGCTGTACTGACACTTAGGGGTAGATTTTCAAAACAACGCGTGCGGTTCCCGGCATGCGCACATGGACATGCCAATTTTCTAACATGCGTGCACTGGTGCGCGCATGTTAGAAAATCAGATGGCCGCGCACATATGCGCTGGTTTTTAAAATCTGCACATGCATATGCGGGCAGAGCACGAGGGAGGGGGCACATTTTCGTAAAATTCACGTGGCGACGCAATCAGGCTTTCCCCAGTTCCCTCCCAATACGCTCCAATTAAAGAGCGAACTGGGAGGGAACTTCCCTACCCCCCTACCTACACTTCCTCCCTCTTCCCATCTCCTCCCCACCCTCTAAACTTAACCTACCTTTCCCTAAATTTTTTTAATTTATTACTCACTGCTCCGCCGGAGCAGAAGCAAATTATGCCAGCCGGCGCACGCTTCCCTGGAACAGCGGCTAATGGCTGTTGTCCTGGCCAACTTCCTTACTGCCTCACCCTGCCCCTCTCCACCCAGACCCCACCCCCCCGGCCTACCCCTTTTTCAGGGCCTGGCACTTGTGCGTGTACTGGGATTTACGCGCGTGACCGGGCCATATAAAATGGCCTTTGAAAATGAGTCCTTTAATATTCAGCGGAGCAAGAAAGAGGTAAGAGCATCTCTTCTCCGTTTGCTTTGGGTGCACTTTTGGAGGTTCTTTAATTGTAATTGACCAGCAAAGGCTGACCTCTCTCTAGCAGAAGGATTGATTTTGGCAATCATGGCTAGAGATTAGATTTATGTTCCCCAAATCCATGACTACAGTTTTTTCATGGAATCTTAACTGCTAAGCAATCAGTCATTCCTCAGTCTTTCTTAGATCACTTCTTATTTTGTCAGCTCCCTTAGGGATATTCACTGTTTTGCAGATCTTTGTGTTATCTGCAAGGAGGCATTTCTCCCTCTCGCCCTCTACAATAAAAGGGTTGAACAGGACAGGCCCCAGGACCAGTTTCTAAAGAAGTCCACCTTTCCTACCTCTGAGTAAATTCCATTTACCACTACCCTAGGTTGTCTGTCAATCAATCAGTTTCTAATGTAGTCTACCACCTTGGGACCTACACCAGGCTGCTCCGTTCATTAACAAGTTTCCTATGCGGAATGGTATTAAAAACAATACAGAAACCCAAGTAAACCACATAATGCCCATGCCCTTGATTTTAAAGAAATCAATCAGATTCATTTGACACAATCAGTCTCTGATAAAATCATGTTACCTCAGATCCTAAAATTTGCAGGATTGTAGATACTTCATTATCCTTTCCTTCAGTAGAGTTTCCATTAATTTTTCTATCACCAATGTCAAACTATCATCCTCTCTGTTACAATTTAGGAAAAGAGACTACATCCACCTTTCTCCTGTCCACAAGACCACTCACATTTCCAAAGATTGAATAGATCTTTCAGTGGATCTGCCAGAATCGTTCTGAGCTCCCTTAATATCCTGGGATGTATCCCATCAGTTTTTCTAGTTCCATACAACAACTGTTCTCTGTAAATGGTGGTATGTACTCCTCTTCCACATCAATCCATGTCTCCCACAAGAGTCTTGTTCACACAGTTTTACTCGTTGCCTCTCAATCATATAGTTCCACCTCTTGTCTTCCTCTTTTTACCGACATACCTGAAAACATCACCTCGCCTTAGTTTTGTTGATCAAATCCATAAAGAGACAGAATATCCAGGAAGAACCTCTGGGAATACAAACTGGACCGAAAAATAACCAGGTCTCTAGTGATTTGCAAGAATATTCTAGACAAGATCACTGAGAATCCTCAACCGATTTTTTGTGTAAGTAATTGAAACATAGAAATGTGATGACATAAAATGACCATATGGCCTATGTAGTCTGTCCATCCACACCAACTATTCAGTTGTACAATCCCTACCACTTTCTCAGAGATTTCCTGTGCTTATCCCATGCTTTCTTGAATTCAGCTACTATCCTTGTCTCACACTGGAAGATTATTCCATGCATCTATCAGCCTCTCTGTAAAGAAATATTTGCTTAGATTAATCCTGAGTCTACACCCTTTCACCTTCATCCCATAACCCTCATTTCAGAGTCTCCTTTTCATTGAAAGAGGCCCACCTCTTGTGCATGATGCTTTGGAGATATTTAAATGTATCTATTATAGCTCCCCAGCCCAAGTTTTCTTAAGAGTATTGTGGTCCAAGAAAACAAACCAGTAATCGATCCAAGATGGCTGTCAGCAATGAACACAAGTAGTTGGATCGGTGTAAAACAGGATTTTATTGAAGCTTCAATAAAATCCTGTTTTACACCGATCCAACTACTTGTGTTCATTAAGAGTATTGTGACAATGCTACTGCATATGGTCCTTAAGGGGGCACTGTCTTTGACTGGATTCTGTATAGGAGACTTAGGACAACTAGTGAGTTTGGCAGTATAGATGTATGAGAGCAGTCAGTCCATCGTATGCTGAACTATTTTCTTTTCTAAAGCTCTGGGATATGTCTTTAGTAATGGCTCCCTCTCTGATCACCTATCACCCCATCAACCAATTTCATTTCCCCAAAGCTTAAAGGGGTGAAGCTTAAAACACTGTAATTCTAAACATTTTATTAATTCCTGCTTTTTTTCCCCAGTCATCACACAGCCACTCAAATATATTAGAATACAGCTTTATGAGAAGAAATGACGTCACAAGGTACGATGGCTGTATATTTGCGGTGCTCCCCTCTCCACAGAGCTTAATCTACAAATTATCGGGGCCATCAGCATTGGTAGTGGGATCATTGGGTACCTGAGTTCATTCACTATTCTTACAATGTCCTCCAAGAACAAAACTGTTGATTTTAGGAAATTCTCCTACGCTAAATCAGATGGCGTGGCTTGCACGGAGAGCAGTGAGGTGGACAATCGGAAGGCCTAGTTATGGAAGTAGGTCCTAATGGCATAGCTACTAATGTGCTTCAAGATATCCCCTCTATATTTTGGGAGTGGTTCTGTAGCTTAAAGAAAGACATTAAAGGTAATAAAAAAGAACTAATGGGTTTAATGAGAGAAATACAGTATTTATCCAGTTGGCTTGCAGTGGTTACAAGATGCTTCGTTCACAGGAATATAAGTTTCACAGCAAGGAATCCATATGGACATTTGGTAATGAACTACCTCCGGCTTTTTTCAAAAACCTGCTCAGAGTTTTTTTAGCACAACACATGGATTTTAAGGACATTGTACCCGCATGAGTTGCTGTATACAGGCAAACACCGCTATCATTATTTAACAGCCCCTGAAGCAGCTCTAAATAGAGCGAAACTTGGCCTGAGTTGGGCTTTTTATGACGAATTACATTAATAAATTCCTTGGTGTTTACCGATGCTATTTCCAAGGACATCATTTGGGTTCTACTTTGGATACTATCGCTATCTTTATGTGAGACTATTCTGTTTTTATTCGATACATCAGCTTTTGTAGTTTTGCAGGAGACAATAGGTATCTAGTGACTCTGCATTGTTACATTATTTAGAATGATCAAGTTTATATTTGATAATGTTTATCAGGTTTCATTATATTTAGATAGGGTAAACATCAGCTTGTTGGTTTCTTCCTCCAGATGGTGAAGAAGATATGCGGGAAGAGGCTAGAAGATCAGTATTGGGGAAGGAGGGGAGGGAAGACCAGGGGATTATGAGTGGGGAGAAAAAAGAGCACAACTTAGATTAACGCTCCTTGTTTCGTTATAGGCCATTGATTATTATAATAGTATATTTTTGTTCCTTAGTTTACAATGTGATAGCCATAATGGTTTTTGTAATTCAGGAATACCTGGGTTGGGGGCGGGGGGGTTGACAGATGACGAGTTTAATACCAGGCTTATGACAATTATTAGAGCTTTTAGAAATCAATGATGAAGGAAAATCTTCCCCTGGGACTGTCTGAAGACATATTAGAGGTCATTTGATTTCCAGGGCTTCTTATCTGAAAAAGAAAAAAGAGAAAGAGCTTAGTATTGCAAAATAAAATTAAAGAATTGGAGCATAAACATCAACAAAAGGGATCAAGACAGATCCTAGCTCAATTGAAGAGCACCAGGGATGACCTCAAGGGGTTGGGGCTTAATGCCATAGCATATCAATTAGATATTACCCAATAGGAGTACTTTGAAGGAGGGGACAAAGCAGGGAAGCTGTTGGCATGCAAATTAAAATAAATTGCTACTCAAAATAATGTCTTGAAAATTGAGAGGGAAAGGGAATATTCTGACTACCAATACTGATATTAGGGATTGTTTTTTAAATTTTTGTGGAGAGCTGTATAGAGCTGATGCTTTCATAACAGCAGAAATGATTGAAGGCTACTTTCAGGATGTTCCTTTGCCATTTTTAACTGATGAAATACAGCCTTGGGTAGATAGAGAAATTTCTAGTGTGGAAATAATTAATACTATTCACAATCTTAAAGCGGGCAAGTCACCAGGGCCAGATGGTTATACGGCCAAATTTTACCAAAAACTTTCAACCTGTATTGTGAGGCATTTGCAAAAAATGTTTAACTACTTTATAAATGATGGGTTCTTGCTCCCAGCATCCAATTTGGCTGGTATCACAGTTCTGGCTAAGCCAGGAAGAATCCCCACTCTGTGGTTCATACTGTCCTATAGCACTAATAATTCTAGATATAAAAATTCTAGATACAATTTTTTTTTTAATTTATTTTTATATTCCACTTTTCACACTTTTTTTCAGCGCTTCAAAATGGATTACATTCAAGTACTGTAGGTATTTCTTGCTGAGCGGTTGAATAAAATTATTGGACAGCTCATAAATCCTGATCAAGCAGGATTCATTATTGGCAGAATGGCCTCAGATAATGTGAGGAAAATCATGAATATTATGTGGTGGGCTAAACAGGAAAATATCTCTTCTTTGTTTCTTACTGTTGATGCGGAAAAAGCATTCAGTATGGTGCATTGGCTTTTTTTGTTTCAGACCATGGAGAAAATGGGATTTGGCAGATATTTCATGAATTGGTTCCAAAACATTACTATTGTCCACAAGCTTGTATTAAAATGAATGTGGGATACTCCTTTTCAGGTGGAGAGAGGGACTCGACAGGGATGACCTCTATCCTCTCTCTTGTTTGCTATCTTTCTGGAGCCATTTGCTATCAGGATAAGAGGAAACTCCCAAATAGGAGGCTTTCCTGTGGGAAAAGACATATATAAATTATCCCTGTTTACAGATGATATTTTATTTACTTTGACTGACCCTGAGATTTTAGTAAGGTCTTGGGGTTCAAAATCAACTGGAATAAATCGGAAATTTTGAATGTCCTGCCCAGCTGATATAGAACGTTGTTTGAAACAAAACCATTTGTTCAAATGGGATCCACACAAAATTAAATATCTGGAGGTATATATTGGTGAGTGGGTGGAAGATCCATATAAGCTGAATTATCCACCTTTAATTCATAATATCTGGAAAGACTTAGAGAAAAGGGATTGCTCCTCCTTTTCTTGGCTAGAGAGAATTGCTGTGATTAAAATGAATGTGCTTCCGAGATTTAAGGTATTTATTCTAGACTCTCCCAATTGTTTTCCCAAATGCTATGTTAAAAATTTGGCAGAAAAGGCGCTTTGATTTCATTTGGAGAAGACGACCACCTAGGGTAAATAAAAGGGTGATATACTTAACAAAGGCTCAAGGTGGACTTAGCGTGCCTAATCTGTGCTGGTGTTTTGTGGCAGCTCCATTTCGGGCAGTTGTGGATTAGTATAAAACAAATAACCTTAAGCAATGGGTTTTTATAGAGCAATTTTGGGTAGGGCATATGCCACTTCAAGCTCTATTATGGCAGCCTCGCCGCTCTTGGCACATGCCTATGGGAATGGCTCTAAGCACTCGAAATACTTTAAATATTTAAAGACTATGGCATAATAAACTTATGGGTAAAAGATTATTTTTATTCTACTGAATTTTTTCACAACACATCTTTCTACCCATGTTTACCTCTGGGAGCATTTCAAATTTGGAAAAAGATTGGCATTATCCACTTGGAACATGTTTGGGAATCAGGAAGGTTTGTGACAGCTAAGATACAAACTCCCTAAGAAGGAATAAGAACATAAGAAATTGCCATGCTGGTCAGACCAAGGGTCTATCAAGCCCAGCATCCTGTTTCCAACAGAGGCCAAACCAGGCCACAAGAACCTGGCAATTACCCAAATTGGGAATGGCTCCAAGCACTCGAAATACTTTAAATATTTAAAGAAGATCCCATGCTACTGATGCAATTAATAGCAGTGGCTATTCCCTAAGTAAACTTGATTAATGGCTGTTAATGGACTTCTCCTCCAAGAACTTATCCAAACCTTTTTTGAACCCAGCTGCACTATCTGCACTAACCACATCCTCTGGCAACAAATTCCAGAGCTTTATTGTGCATTGAGTGAAAAAGTCTTAAATGTGCTACTTGCTAACTTCATGGAATGCCCCCTAGTCCTTCTATTATTCGAAAGTGTAAATAACCGATTCACATCTACTCGTTCAAAACCTCTCATGATCTTAAAGACCTCTATCATATCCCCCCTCAGCCATCTCCTCTCCAAGCTGAACAGCCCCAACCTCTTCAGCTTCTCCTCATAGGGGAGCTGTTCCGTCCCCTTTATCATTTTGGTTGCCCTTCTCTGTACCTTCTCCATCGCAGCTATATCTTTTTTGAGATGTGGCAACCAGAATTGTACACAGTATTCAAGGTGCGGTCTCACCATGGAGCGATATAGAGGCATTATGACATTTTCCGTTTTATTAACCATTCCCTTCCTAATAATTCCTAACATTCTGTTTGTTTTTTTGACTGCTGCAGCACACTGAGCCGACGATTTTAAAGTATTATCCACTACGATGCCTAGACCTTTTTCCTGGGTAGTAGCTCCTAATATGGAACCTAACATCATGTAACTACAGCAAGGGTTATTTTTCCCTATGTGCAACACCTTGCACTTGTCCACATTAAACTTCATCTGTTATTTGGATGCCCAATCTTCCAGTCTTGCAAAGTCCTCCTGTAATGTATCACAGTCCGCTTGTGATTTACCCCAAAGCTTTATGTCTCTCATATTAAATATATGCGCCCAATAATAAAAATATGTGTTTGCTCCCCATATTATGCTCCAAGTTTTTTCCCCATGTATTCTTGATCCAAGTTTTATGCCATGTTCTATGTAATTTGCATTCTCACATGCCTGTTTTTCAGTTACAATGTAAACCGAGATGATATGTAAAATCTTACATGAATCACGGTATAAAAAAAATGTTAAATAAATAAATAAATGTAACTACTCTGAATAATTTTGTATCATCCGCAAATTTGATAACCTCATTCGTGGTATTCCTTTCCAGATCATTTATATATATATTGAAAAGTACAGATCCCTGAGGCACTCCACTGTTTACCCTTTTCCACTGAGAAAATTGACCATTTAATCCCACTCTCTGTTTCCTGTCTTTTAACCAGTTTGTAATCCACAAAAGGACATCGCCTCCTATCCCATGACTTTTTAGTTTTCGTAGAAGCCTTTCATGAGGGACTTTGTCAAACGCCTTCTGAAAATCCAAATACACTACATCTACCGGTTCACCTTTATCCACATGTTTATTAACCCCTTCAAAAAAATGAAGCAGATTTGTTAGGCAAGACTTCCCTTGGCTAAATCCATGTTGACTGTGTTTTATTAAATCATGTCTTTCTATATGCTCTACGATTTTGATCTTGAGAATAGTTTCTACTATTTTTCCCGGCACTGAAGTCAGGCTTACTGGTCTATAGTTACCCGGATCACCCCTGGAGCCTTTTTTAAATATTGGGGTTACATTGGCCAACCTCCAGTCTTCAGGTACAATGGATGATTTTAATGATAGGTTACAAATTTGAACTAATAGATCAGAAATTTCATTTTTTAGTTCCTTCAGTACCCTAGGATGCATACCATCCGGTCCAGGTGATTTGCTACCCTTTAATTTGTCAATCTGGCCTACTACATCTTCCAGGTTCACAGTGATTTTGTTCAGTTTGTCTGACTCATCACCCCTGAAAACCATCTCCGGAACTGGTATTTCCCCAACATCCTCATTAGTAAACATCGAAACAAAGAATTCATTTAGTTTTTCTGCAATGGCCTTATCTTCCCTAAGAGCCCCTTTAACCCCTCGGTCATCTAATGGTCCAACCGACTCCCTCACAGGTTTCTTGCTTCGGATATATTTTTAAAAGTTTTTATTATGAGTTTTTGCCTCTATGGCCAACTTCATTTCAAATTCGCTCTTCGCCTGTCTTATGAATGTTTTACACTTAACTTGACAATGCTTATGTTTTATCTTATTTTCTTCAGATGGATCCTTCTTCCAATTTTTGAAAGATTTTTTTTGGCTAAAATAGCCTCTTTCACCTCACCTTTTAACCATGATGGTAATCGTTTTGCCTTCTTTCCACCTTTCTTAATGTGTGGATTACATATGGACTGCTCCTCTAGGATTGTATTTTTAAACAATATCCAAGCCTGTTGAACACTTTTAACCTTTGCAGCTGCACCTTTCAGTTTTTTTCTAACTATTTTCCTCATTTTATCAAAGTTTCCCTTTTGAAAGTTTAGTGTTAGGGCTGCAGATTTACTTATTGTCCCCCTTCCAGTTATTAGTTTAAATTTGATCATATTATGATCATTGTTTCCAAGTGGCCCCACCACCGTTACCTCTCTCACCAAATCCTGTGTTCCACTAAGAATTAAATCTAAAATAGCTCCCTCTCTTGTTGGTTCCTGAAACAATTGCTCCATGAAGCAATCATTTATTACATCCAGGAACTTTATGTCTCTAGCAAGTCCTGATGTTACATTTACCCAGTCAATATTGGGGTAATTGAAATCTCCCATTATTATTGCACTGCCAAATTGGTTTGCTTCCCTGATTTCTCTTAGCATTTCATCATCTGTCTGACCATTTTGTCCAGGTGGACGGTAGTATACTCCTATCACTATACTCTTACCCAACACACATGGGATTTCTACCCATATAGGGGTAGATTTTCAGACCGCGCGAATAGGCGTACTTTTGCTGGCGCATCAGGCACAAGCAAAAGTACGCGGGATTTTAGTAGATACGCGCATAGCCGCTAAAATCCTGGATCGGCGCGCGCAAGGCTATCGATTCTGTATAGCCGGCGCGCGCCGAGCCGCGCAGCCTACCCCCGTTCCCTCCGAGGCCGCTCCGAAATCGGAGCGGCCTCGGAGGGAATCCTCTAACGCCCTCCCCTCACCTTCCCCTCCCTTCCTCTACCTAACCCACCCGCCCGGCCCTGTCTAAACCCCCTCCTTACCTTTGTCGGGGATTTACGCCTCCCGGAGGGAGGCGTAAATCCCCGTGCGCCAGCGGGCTGCTAGCACGCCGGGACGCGACCTGGGGGCGGGTCCGGAGGGCGCGGCCACGCCCCAGACCGCCCCGGGCCGTAACCACGCCCCCGGGCCCGCCCCCAAAACGCTGCCGACACGCCCCCAAAACGCCACGCGGCTCGGGCTCGCCCCCGACACGCCCCCCTCGGAAAACCCCGGGACTTACGCGAGTCCCAGGGTCTGCGCGCGCCGGTAGGCCTATTGAACATAGGCGCACCGGCGCGCAGGGCCCTGCTCGCCTAAATCCGCCCGGATTTAGGCGGATTTAGGCGAGCAGGGCTCTGAAAATCCGCCTCATAGATTCTACTATCGTATTTACAAATTCAACATTTCCTGAAAGGTAAAAATGTTGATACTCATTTGTTAATGGGGAAATCCTTTTTGGAAGGTATTTGTACACAAGCTGACAAAATAAAGGGTGTGATACAGGGGCAGATTGCAGGAAAATATCAGTTTGGGGGATTTTTTTCAAAACCGGCCCATGGTGCATGAGCGAGTATCTAACTCGCTCATGCACCATGTGTCAACAGCTTCCAAAAGCATTTCAAGTCAACCCTTGAACCCAGCAGAATTGAGCCAAAATATCTCCAAAATAAACTTCATCTTTCCTAACTAATAAGAAGTTGAGCACATTCTAGACCACAGGTGAGAAGAGTTGCAGCCCCCGTTTTATCCTTGTAAATATCCATGATATATCTCTTATAGAGATATATCCTGGATTCCCGGTTTGGCTCTTGAACTAATTGCAAGTAATGACTCTGCCAGCCAGTGTCACCCACACATACCCACACACACACACACGCTTAAGTCACAACCAGATTTTTAGATTGCAGAAACTTTATTGGCACATACACACCGACAGAAAGAAAGACACATACTCTCTCACATACAAAGACATATCCACACAAAGAGTGCATATGTGTGTGTCTGTATCTGAGAGAAAGTGTGTACGGGTTTGGATCTCTCTCTGTCTTTCTGACACAGACACACAAACATGCTATTGTTGTGCTGCTGCTTATGTACCCACCCAGTGATTGCTCCCAGTCCAGCCCTGCTGCATCATGGTGTAAACTTCGTGCTTGCTGCCAGCCCTTCCCCATTCTGCAACAGCCCCCTCCCTTTCCCAATCCCATTCTCTAGGAGACTCTGTTCCACAGCCAGTTGCTTCTCTCAGAGCTCAGTACAGTAACCTCAGACAGAAGCCTCCCCAACACTGCACAGGCACTTCCTCCTGGCTTGCCCCCTTTCTTCCTGTGTCTGTAGCTTGCTTCCACTTCTCCGCAACCCTCCCACTACTCTGGTGCATTCCCATTGACTGCAGGCTACACAGTCTGCTGCTTTTATGGTTCTCTAGGCTCTGCTTTGCCTACTGACTCCAGAGGAGGGCAAACCAGAAGTGACTCATACTGTTCCCTGGGCTTATAAAAAGAGAAAATAAAGCCCTGGCCAAGACTGGGGAGAACCACTAACCCAAAGTAGCACTATTAGGTGTTTTAGGTGAACCTTGCAGCATTGCACACATTCCTGGCCCCACCCTTCCCACAGATAATTAAAAAATATGCATTTACGGTAACAGATTTTACATGAAAAGAACATTCAGTGTTCTAAGGTAAAAATATCACATACAACATGTATATTATTTACATGCACTGCTATGGTATCAACCAGAAAACTTTTTTAAAAAACACACTTGCAACCATATGGCATTAGGACTATTGTAAATCATTTCAGCCTTCAGAAAGCTTTAAGTAAACTGAATTACAGTATAGTAAATCTCCCATACAAAACAGCATTAACCTCCGGCACTCAAACAGTAACAACCCTGCTTATGAAAAGACAATGCTACAAATATTATACCAGGCCCTACAACACCAATACACCGGATATTAGGAAAACAGAACAAGCCAAGGTGTGATAGATCCCTACACAGAAACTGCTTGCTAGCAGAATACTTCACCTGAGTCACACATGCAGAACACACAGACTCTAACCAAATACAGAATAAAGAGACAAATTATAACTAGAAACATGCAGAAAAAAACTGAATTTGAAACCGTAACAAGACAGACTTCTTATGCAGTGCAACAATGGAAAAACAAAAACATCATCATTCCTCATTAAACATCAAACAATAAAAGCATCAATCATATTAGTAAAATCATACTCATAAAAAGAATGAATATTTCAAAGTAGCTGATATCTGGAACATCCAATGATTAAAAACATACGACATTGTTTTCTTTAAATTTCCAAACAGCAGACATGTCAAATAACACCCAATAATTAAAACTAAGGTTAAAAATAATCCCCTGCTCTCTCCATACCTTGGAACTTTAGACTCCAGTCACCCTGAGACTGTCATGGATTAGTCAAGAATAGGGGGTATGTACAAACCTTCTCCTCTCTCTCATGTACTTTATACATGTACTGTTGGAGAGGTGGACCCCTGAGCTGAGATGAAGTTGGCACCACCTGTAGGGGAAACCTCCTATAGGCCTTCATCATCGGGAGATGGATGCAGGCGAAGTGAAGACCCAACTGAACTTTCACCTATACCAGCCCACATTCCCCACAGGTTGAGCCCTTGGGTACTGGGGCCGGCAGTACTTAAGCGCAGGCCTCCTCGAAGGCAGAAGTGAAATCAGACATACTAATGGTCAGGGCCGGCAGCAGGCAAGGGAATCCAAGAACAGGCCAGAAGTTGGGGCAGGCAGCTAAGGCAAAGAGACGGTAGGCAGACAGGAGGTCAGGACGGGTAGCAGACGAAGCAAAATCCAGGGACAAGCAAAGTCAGGAACCAGAAGAGCATGCCGAGGGGACGAGGAGCTGGAACGGAAGCAGGATACGGAAAGGAGCAAGAACTGGAGCAGGAACACAGGACAAGGAGCTGGAAAGGACTGGAGCAGGAACACAGCACAGCTCATACTCACAAGGGAGCAGGACCTGTTGCTGAGGCGAGGGAGGAATGACAAGGCAAGCTGTTTATACCTGCCTTGCCTATCATCATCACTCTGGGCTGCGGAGAACTTTCCCGCCGCTGGCCCTTTAAACAGAAGGGAATGTCGCGTGCATGTGCCTGGAGACACATGCACAGACAGCGGCAGTGACGTCAGGAGAACAGGTAGCAGAGGAGCAGGCTGCGCGTGCTGAGGTCGGCGTGGGGGATGGAGACCAGCTGCGAACGGGGCAGAGCGAGCCTTCTGGCCCCCGAGGTCAGGGGAACTGGCCATGCGGTTCCTTAACACATACTCTAATATATATGTTCATTCTTACACAAACTCCTTTATATTCTCTCTTACACGCATGCTGACTGGCCTACAAACATGTACACTGACTCGCTTTTGCTCATACACATGTTCATTGGTTTAAATAATCCTCTTGCTCATACATGTGCTCATTGGCATGTTCATTATTTCTCGCTCACTGGCTCACTCACTCTTGCTCACACACATGCTCTGGAAACAACAGCAAACCTGACTATATTATGCAGTGCAGCAATGGAAAAACAGAAACATCATCATTCCTTAAAACATTAAGCAATAAAGTTAAGAGATATAAAACATTCATAATATTAAAACATACTAATAAAAAGAATAATGGCCGAATTTTAAATCAGCCACACGCATTTTCAAAGGGGCCCAGCTACGAGTGTAACCCCTGTTTCACGTAGAAGTGCCGGGCCCAGAGAAAGGGGCAGTCCAGGGGGCGAGGCGGGACAGTACAGTGGCCACTTGCTGCTGTGCCGGGGAAGCACCAGCTGAATGCCGGAATGCGCAAATTGAATGGAGCAGTAAGCAACAAAACAAAAAAAGGAAAGGTAGGAGAGGGGAAGCGGGGTGGGGAGGAGAGGGGAAGTGGGAGAGAGTATGGGTAGGGGGGGTAGGGAAGTTCCCCCCCCCCAGTCTGCTCCTTAATTGGAGCGGACTGGGAGGGAACTCAGGGAGGCCCGATTGCATCGC
The DNA here is from genome assembly GCF_901001135.1 of Rhinatrema bivittatum. Lineage (NCBI taxonomy): Eukaryota > Metazoa > Chordata > Amphibia > Gymnophiona > Rhinatrematidae > Rhinatrema > Rhinatrema bivittatum. The sequence goes on from NC_042617.1 coordinate 311,499,286, forward strand.
CGTGCGTAATCTTATAAAATTGGCCCCCCTGCGTGCACCGCCTGCACATGCATGCGCGGATTATAAAATTCCACACGCATGTGCACGTGGCCATGGGATTTTATAACATGCACGCGCCTTTTAAAAACTATCCCTAAATGTCAAGCAGGCAACAGCCAATGAACATCCAGTAATTAAAATGACATACAATTTTTCTAATATTTCCCAAACAACAAATATTTCAAACAGCAGACACATGAAATAACATCCCAAAATTTAAAATAATAGGATTAAAAATCTCCAGCTCTGCATACCTGGGATCTTTTAATTTCGAGTCAACCACAATTGTTGTGGATTGAGGGAAGGAGGCTTCACAATCTTTAACTTCTCCCCCCCACCCTTACATGCTATCACACACACAGGCTTTCTCTCACAGACACATGCAGGCTTTCTCGGTCCCTCATTCATACACAGGCTCTCTTGCTGTCGTACATATACAGTCTCTTTCACTCTCTTATATACACACAGGTTCTCAAATACATATGCAGGCTCTGTCAGTCTCTTACACACGCAGGCTCTGACACACACATGCAGGCTCTCTTGTACACACAAAGGTTCACACACACACACACATGCAGTTTGTCTCATACATACACACAGGATCTCCCTCTCTCTAACACACACATGCATAGACACATACACCTTTCAGGCATCCCCCTTTTTTCTGGACCTTCTCTTTGCCGGTTTTTGAATCACAGCATTGCTTCTCACTCACTGAAGGGTAGAAGGAGGCCATGCTGCTTCTGCAACATTGGGGGAGAAACCTCACAGGCCTCTCTTTAGGCCGCGGCAGGAATGGGCTCTGCCACAGCCCAACAGGTCTCTCTTCAGGATGCTGTAGTATGGGTTCTGCTGCAGCCCTGCAGGCCTCGCTTCTGGCTGCGGCTTGATCAACTTGGTCACGACCTTGTGGGACTCTCTTCAGGCCGCAGCAGTCCCTCTCCTTTTCTTTGGTCGGGAAGCTTAAAAAAAACAAAAAAACCAGTGATGGGAGTGACCGGCCCACTGGGGGAAGCCTGATCCCGCGATATGCCAGTCCGCCTCTGATGTGATATTCAAAGTAAATGTGGTTTTGAATGCTGCTCTTGAAGATACTCCTCATATAAAAGCATGAGAAAAGGATTTAGGCCAGGATATCTCTGAGGATGAATGGAGTACATCCTTTTCAGGCATTAGCAAATCTTCTGTCTCTGCCTCCTTAATTGAAAATAGTTATAAACTTCTTTTCAGATGGTATCTCACACCAGAAAAACTACACAGGATGTACCCAAGAGTAGATGATAAATGTTGGAGGGGATGCCAACAGGTGGGAACGCTTTTCCATACTTGGTGGGACTGTAGGATTTTTAAAGATTTTTGGAGATTGATTGCTTCATTGATTGCTTCATTGATTGCTGATATTATAAAAGAGCTGATTACATTGAATCCGCAATCTGCACTTTTAAATATTCCTGATGACAATTTGAATAAATCTTATCAGATGCTTTTGCAACAAATTTTCTTAGCAGCTCAGTATGAAGTTGCATATTGTTGGAAACAAACCAATACTCCCAGGATTAAGGCAGTTATACAAAGGTTAGAAAAGATATGTCGGATATGCAAACTAACAGCAATTAAGCATCATAGAGTGCAGAGATTTGAATCAATTTGGGGGATTTATTTTTTCTGGAAATCTGATCCTGAAAATACTTATTGTGAGTTTTTGTGTAGTAGACTCTTCACGACCCTTCTTGTTACGGTTTTTTGTTTAACAAGACACAATTTCAGTTCTGCTTGCTTCATAACGCCAATTATGCTAGGATGTTCTGAACTGGATACTGTTTGTTGTTGTACCCATTTGGACACACTATTTTACCAGGTGATGGAACCACCATAACTATTTTTGTTATTTTCTGGAGTGATTATAATATATATCATATTATATTATCTTATCTTTTATTTGGCAAATATCTGAACGAGAAGGGAGGGAATAGGAGAAAAACTAGGTGGTGGGAAGATCACTTTGGATTATGCTTTTGGGATTTTGTATTCTGTATTCTGTATTCAAAAAAAGTGTTGTATCCTTGCCTTTGTAAGTATTGTTCAAGATAGCATTGTTTCAGCCTTGTTTTCTGGATACAATGGATACAACTGGATACAATAAAAATTGTTGATTTAAAAAAAAAAAAAAAAAAAGAATACAACTTTATTTTCCTTCTCCTTTAGTTACACAGCAGGTTTAAGAATTCATCCCAACACAACGTTTAGGAAATTCCAATTAGCTTCAGTGCAGGATTTACTACCTGTTAAAGCATGAGACCAGATTAACAGCCAAAAGAAGTATTTAAGCTTCTTACAAACAACTTTCATTAATTTTTAGTAACTGCCTTTACAGTTTAAGGTTCCAGAAACACACCCCACTATGGGCTTATTCACCAAGAAGATCCCATGCTACTGATGCAATTAATAGCAGTGGCTATTCCCTAAGTTTCTTCTAATAGCCATTTAGTTTAACAATTCTGTGTAAACTGCAAACCTTCTAGTATCTGTGTGTTGAACCCAACACACAGATCTTCTTATAACAATATTGGAATTCCTCTTCAAATAGTAGCTTTAGCCATTGTGCAGGTGCTCCTAGCAGATCTTCAAGAAAGCCCCATTAGTTGCAGGCATGCTAATTAGCATACTCCAACCTCCCTATCATGCAGCTTTTCCTAACAAGACTATCAATTAGGGAAGTTCTGCTAACTGCAACCTTCTGAAGCAGTGCTTTTGGACTAAACATACAGTTTTGCTTAGTAAATCACTCAACAAGCCCCTGTTAGTTTCAACACTCTAAAGCTGTCCTCGGTTCATTGAGAGTTTAGATTACAGGGTCACTGTATAACATTACTAAAGGAACCCACAGCTCCTGTATTCATAAACTACTCAATGTTGCACAGCTAAGCTTAATCTGCCTGTCCTTTTCCCTTCAAGATAAGTGTTCAACAGACTTGTATATAGATCACTTTGGCTTTTCCCTAAAGTTAGTCTTTGGTAATCAAAATAAGACAGTCTCATTCTCAATAAACATAACCTTTAACTTAAATTCAGAATGGTTTTTCCAGTCAGTCTCAGTCTTCTGTTGTTGTTGCCGCTGCTGCCTCCATAGCTGGGGCTGGAAAGGAGCTGTTGGGAACTGCTTGCTCTCTTTGATCCCCCCTCTTAGTGTTACTGCAGACACCTCTTATACACTAAGGGACCGATGCAATACAGTGCGCTCAGACGGCAGAGTTAGGAAAACCGATCAGGTTCTCGTTAGCAAGGAGGCATGAGGGGGCAACCCCCTAATTTAAATATTGCATGCATGGCGCCTGGGGCGCATTAAGAAAGCGGGCGCTGACTGTTCAGTGCCCGCTTTCTACGCCCATTTATTGCATCGGCCCCTAAAGCAGCTACCAAAGGAAGTGTAACTAGCACACCCAAGGCTCATTCCATCCTGCTGGCGCTCACACAAAATCAGTCAACTAGGAATTCTGGGGATGTAGGCTGAAACCCAAGTGATCTCAGTTTCTCAGCCCTGGTATTCTTAGACAAGGAAAAGAAATCCTGCTTTTTTAAAGGCACAGTCCCTTTTCTACACAGGAACTATTACCAAATCATCACAGGAATACATGTTTGGATCTTTGTCTATCCCCCTATGCTTTAGAACAGAGACCATTGACCATTTTAGTAGCCACCCTCTGGACCCACTCCATCCTGTTTATATCCTTTAGAAGGTGCGATCTCCAGAATTGTACACAGTATTCCAAATAAGATCTCACCAGGGACTTATACAAGAGCAATATCACTTCCTTTCTTCTGCTGACCATACCTCTCTCTAAGAGATTTCTTCCCAGGAACTCCACTTCTGTCCTACACACAGCTCGAACAAATTAATAGTTGGAAGCCAATTACCCCAGTGTGCATGCAACAGTATATGGGACATTCCTCAGCAAATACAAGAAATAGAAAGTCTGCTGACTTATTAAACAGAAACATAAAATTGAGGTCTCATTCTTTTGCAGCTCCTTCAATGTGGACTACCTAGTTTTGAGAGTCAAATGTTTAAGTAACAATTTTTACATGGGTGGAACAAGACAAACACATACATGAACATGCATTATACTGCATTAGAAACAAATGCTTAGATTCAACAGTGGGAAGGCACAGGATGGAAGATATGTGGGGTGGAACGGTAATTCTAAAGAAAACCAGGTATTTGATAGGAAATCTTTTTGCTCAGATAGCAGCATATCATGAAGTGAGTATACTTTCTTTTCATAAAGTGTTTCACATGCAGACAATGTAGAAATAATATATATATTCCTATAGTCTATAAATCATATCTTGGTGCCACAGATGGAACAGAGAAAGGAGCAAGCCATCCCTCCACTGCAGAGGCAATAATGAGGTCACACATCTCTTAGCTGTATTGTATGACAAGCCCCTTCTGTATTGTGTTGGGACATGAGTGACGAATCTCTCTGCTGTATTGTGTGGTGTTTTGCAGATGGATCTCTGCCATATTGTATAATATTGTGTACTAATACATTTCTCTATTGGTATTCTGTTGAGCATTTACCCATCTCTTTGTTGTACTATGCTATGCAGCTGCAGGTAGATGCATTGACTGAGAAGCTCCGATCTACCCAGGACCAACTCTTGGCCAGTCAGCAGAAGGTGGTGCTGCTGGGAGAGGAACTAGCGAGTGCATCATCCATCCGAGACCGCACTATCTCTGACCTACACAAGAGTCGGCTGGAGACTGCTGAAGTCAATATCAAACTTGCAGACTTGACCCTAAAATGGAAGGAAGGGAAGGGGCAATGGTGCAAGGAGAAAGCAGTCCTAATGCAGAGCACAGAGGTACAGCAGTGCCAGGGAAGTTGTAGTGCTGGAAGGAGAGAATTCTATTAACAAATATCTGTGCTAAGAAATCAAAGAAAAGGGTTAATGGTGAAAAGAGAGGGCATCCCTAACACACAGCATGGCACAAGAGCAGTTACAGGGTAGCGAGAGGGAAGGGCTTCACTTTTATTTTGCATACTTTTCTAGAGCTGAAGTCTAAAGAAAGGTTTTTAATCAAATTGCCTATTATACATGGAGGAATTATAGTTAGAAATTCTATTTTTAGGTGTTTATAAATTGTACATTTAGGTGTTTAAACTTAGATTGGGCTTATATGAATATTAAGAACATAAGAAATTGCCATGCTGGGTCAGACCAAGGGTCCATCAAGCCCAGCATCCTGTTTCCAACAGAGGCCAAAACCAGGCCACAAGAACCTGGCAATTACCCAAACACTAAGAAGATCCCATGCTACTGATGCAATTAATAGCAGTGGCTATTCCCTAAGTAAACTTGATTAATAGCAGTTAATGGACTTCTCCTCCAAGAACTTATCCAAACTTTTTTTGAACCCAGCTACACTAACTGCACTAACCACATCCTCTGGCAACAAATTCCAGAGCTTAATTGTGCGTTGAGTGAAAAAGAATTTTCTCTGATTAGTCTTAAATGTGCTACTTGCTAACTTCATGGAATGCCCCCTAGTCCTTCTATTATCTGAAAGTGTAAATAACTGATTCACATCTACTCATTCAAGACCTCTCATGATCTTAAAGACCTCTATCATATCCCCCCTCAGCCGTCTCTTCTCCAAGCTGAATAGCCCTAACCTCTTCAGCCTTTCCTCACAGGGGAGCTGTTCCATCCCCTTTATCATTTTGGTTGCCCTTCTCTGTACCTTTACCATCGCAGCTATATCATTTTTGAGATGCGGCGACCAGAATTGTACACAGTATTCAAGGTGTGGTCTCACCATGGAGCGATACAGAGGCATTATGACATTTTCTGTTTTATTAACCATTCCCTTCCTAATAATTCCTGACATTCTGTTTTCTTTTTTGACTGCTGCAGCACACTGAGCCGACGATTTTAAAGTATTATCCACTATGATGCCTAGATCTTTTTCCTGGGTGGTAGTCCCTAATATGGAACCTAACATCGTGTAACTACAGCAAGGGTTATTTTTCCCTATGTGCAATACCTTGCACTTGTCCACATTAAATTTCATCTGCCATTGGATGCCCAATCTTCCAGTCTTGCAAGGTCCGCTTGTAATGTATAACAATCTGCTTGAGATTTAACTACTCTGAATAATTTTGTATCGTCCGCAAATTTGATAACCTCACTCGTATTCCTTTCCAGATCATTTATATATATATTGAAAAGCACCGGTCCAAGTACAGATCCCTGAGGCACTCCACTGTTAACCCTTTTCCAATGAGAAAATTAACCATTTAATCCTACTCTCTGTTTCCTGTCTTTTAAACAGTTTGTAATCCACGAAAAGACAACGCCTCCTATCCCAAGACTTTTTAGTTTTCTTAGAAGCCTCTCACGGCCTAGTACTAGGCAGTGTTTGGATTTTGGATTCTTTTCAATTTAATTACCTGCCTTGTCAAATCTTTGCTCAAGACAAGTTACAGTTCATGTAAGTAGGTAGGCCCCTGCTCAATATGGCTTGGAATCTCTGTTGGTACCTAAGGCAGTGGAGACTGGAGAGTGAAGTGACTTGTCCAAGGTCATAAGAAGCATCAGTGTATGAAGTGGAATTTGAATTGTGGTTCTCAGTCTTCTGCTGTAATCACTAGGCCATTCCTCCACTTACTGTAAAGTAAGAGAACTTAGATTTAATTCTATCCTTAGGAAGACCACTGTAGGGAGAGTAGTACAATAGCACACACTCCCTCACTACCACTTCACACCTGTAGGAGACATCATTCCAGCTAGTAATTGGCCAAAGAGCAGTGCCAAGTGGACCTTAATCTCTGTTAGGAAACCTTAAGAGGACCACCTATTTAGGGGTAACCAGCTGTTCTGCATTTAGAAGAACGACAGCCTATTTTAAATTTTTGATTAAAATAAAATAAAAACAAATCAAAAGTTTTTTTTACTCTCTTGCAAAAAAATCCAAGAATGATTAATAAACATATGAGTTGATTAATGCACATTTTACTCTGTTCAGCCCCATAGTCTTGAACAGCTCCTATGAGAGACAGACAGGCATATCAAAACTAATGGCATTTTTCAAATGTGCTAAAAATGTATTCAACCCTATGCATTTTACTCAGGCTGTATGACCTAGTCCTAATATCGATCTCATGCATGCTGACAATGGCCATCAAAGTATCTTTGGAAAGATAACATCATACCTGATAGCACCCCGATGAAATTTGGGTGGGGATGGAGTCTGCAGAAAAGCATTGCATGGCTTCTGCATATAAAAAGGACAACCTTGAAAAGGGGGAACTATAAGACATGATATCTAATGTTTGCCTTTTTGTTTATGGTGGTCTTCATTAGTGATACTGCCTCATTTTCAGGTGGAGAAGGATAAAATCCTGAAGCTAAGCGCAGAAGTGCTAAAGCTGGAAAATAGTCTTCAGGAGGAGAGAAACCAGATGCAAAAGTTGAACCACGAGCGCTCCCGGGAGAGGGATGCCAGCCTGGTAAGTGCCACCAGGAGCAGCTCCAAGTCAGGCTGTGGGAAAGAGGGGGGTGCCTGCTCTCTGCATCCTGGGGAGATGTTATTGACCTCTTGAGTCAAAAGATCCTCCACTTCATTTATTCTTAAGGAAGTGTCTGGGGCATTAGTCAAGATACTGGGGATTAGCATATGTTGATGAAGTGTGAGCAGCATCTGGACCTTGCAAGATGATTGCTAACCATTTGCTTACGTTTCATCAACGGTCATCCAACATCATCCAGATACGCTGGACTATGAAGTCCAGGAGTGAATATAAAGACAACTAGGATGGCAAAATAAAGTAAAGGATCATTTTCCAACCAGATCAAAATGGCTGCCTGGCTGGTCAACTGGTTATTCAGCACTCTTACCTCAAATGTGAGGATCCTGCTGCTGCTGACAGCAATCATTTTGTGCCAGTGGCAGCTGTTCTAGTGAATTCATCTCATCCCACTCTCTAGTGGAAAGTAGGTGACAAGGTGATATTATCGATTACTCTGCAGCTGACAGCACAGGATGGATGGCCAGAGGTTCTTCAAATCCAACTTTCTTCCAAATGGATAAGAGCTATCTATATGGTAGTCCAGGAGAAGGCAACTCTCCCTCTCCATACAAATACACATAATGCATGTGCATACACACAGACACACTCTGCATCTGTTGGCCTGTTATTTATTTATTTAGTTTTCCATACTGGTATTCGAAACAACATCATATCGGTTAACAAAGAAAACAAATATAATAACAGTATAAAAATAAAATAGAGCATACACATCATACATAAAATATAAAAAAACAATGTTCATATAAAATTCAATAAAATACAAATAAAAGGCTCAATAAAATACTAAAAGAAAGCAAAAGAGGAAAATCAGTCTGGGAAGGCTTGCTGGAATAGCCAGGTCTGTTATGCAGCACAGTGAAAAATAATTCCTTTCAGACCTCAAATAGGGTGATCAGCTTTAATCACTTAATTGGCATTTTTCTTTACCTGTATCATGATGTCTACTCAACCATTTTTCTTTTCTGTCTATTTAGTATTGTAACAAGTGATGTGCTGCCAGTTTTTTAATGAGGGGCCCTCACTTGGGAATTATCATACAGCACAATGAAGCAAGAGTCATCTATTGTCCTAAAAATGTCTGATATCTATATATTCATACATAGATATTTTGATCTGTACAAGGAATGGTGCATCACACTGCTATAATAAATCAGCGCCATCCAGGATTAACAACACACAGGAACACTTTGCATACATATGATAGTGCTACAAATCTCAGTATAGGCACTAATTCACCTTTCCTACAGGTAGGTGCCATTCATTACATAAGCAAAAGGAGACATGAAGAGACCTATCTTATGAGTGATGCCTACCTAGAGGAGAGGAATATCAGCACCTACCTGGCAGTTTCTAGCACAGTTGTGGGTACCAGAAAATGCTGAGTAACTCCCTGCTTCTTGCACTTCATTTATGCTTCATTTTTTGCTCTCCTTCTTGTTCTTTCAGTTTCCTCACATCTGCCTTTACTCCTCATCTTCTCTGCAGAGGACTTGGTATTTCCTCCCAGTAATGGTGCAGAGTCATGAATTCTTCTACCTGCAGCATTATTTCTCCATCTCAGCTCGGTCTCTTTTGTGTGCATCTCTCCTTCCCCATCTCTCTTCCTGCTGTAACATTTGGCTGGTCGTGGGTTAGCCCCATGACTGGCCTCACTCACCCAGCCCCGGGTTGCTGTTGACACTGAAGACCATAGGATGCTATCGATGTGGCAGTACGCCGAGCATGCTGGACGCTGCCATGTCTCTCTCCCCTTAGGCACACACACACATGCTGAGTCTTAAAGATCCCACAATGGAAAGATAGTTATGGTGCACCCTGATGACATCACCAGAACCTGACTATTTAAAGGCCCAGTCTTGCAGTCCACTGATGCCTCAGGAACAGGTTCCGTGCCGTACCTTGCCAGCAGTGTATGTTGCTTCTTTTCCTAGCCTCGCTCCAGCCTGTTCCAGTCTTGCCTCATCTGTCTGTTCCAGCTTTGCCTTCTCCTTGTCCATCTCGCCCCTGCCTTGTCTTCTTCAGCGTTGCCTCGTCCAGCTCGCCCCTAACTTGCATCAGTCTTCGCCTTGCCTTGCTCTAGACTCTCCTGCCCGCCTTCATTTGACTGACCACCATGCTTGTCCTCTGCCTGGATCTAGACTTCGCCTGATCACCACCTATGTAGACCATTGCCTGGATCCTTACACTGCCTGTTCTCTGCCGGCCCTGACCTTGGCTTGGTTACTGACTTCACCTGTGGGATCTTCGCCTAAGTCCTGCTTTGAATCCAAGGGCTCAGCCTGCAGGGGAAGAGATTGATAACAGTGATGTCTAGCTCATGTCCCAGTCTGGGCAAGTCTGCCTACTTTTGGTGGGGGCCCAGCTGGTTTGCGAGCCAGGCAACACCAATCCCACCACAGCTAAAGGGTTCACACTCTATGACGCTTCCCTCCATTCTTCCTCTCCCAATTCCTCCATTGCTGTCTCTCCCTTCTTTGCTCTCTTTCTTCTTCTCCTTTCTTGCTTGCTCTCCTTTTTGATCTCTTCTTTCTCCATTGGCATGCAGGCATGAATTAGGCATTAATCATGGAGGTGACGACATCTGATGGTACTGGCACAGAGAGAGACCCGGCTCTCTGAGCTCAGCAAAGATTTAGCATTCGTAGGAGTTCCCGCACGCTGCCTTGTGAGCCCCTGAATCTTTCTTCCAGATACTGCATGAATTTGTCCCAGTCTCTCTCTTACATTTTTTCAACTTTTGACCTTGTGCCTTGCTGCTGCCTTGGCAGCCCCTCAAACAGAACTTTTCAGTTCTAACAAAAAAAAAAAAATTTAAGAAAAGTCAAGGCCAAGAAGCCCATGCCCAATGGTTTCAAGGCCTGTATGTGTAAGCGCTGGATGTCTATTACAAATATACATGTTGTCTGCTATCATTACCTAGGCCTGGACCACAACTCTTCCAAATGCTACAGCTGTGGTTTGATGTCCTCTAGGGCGCAGCAGCATCGCATTTGGAAGATGGAGGCCCTAAGAAAGGGATCGGTGAGCAAGAGCTCCAAGTGTTGGCACAAGGCTGGACAGTGTAGCTACTCTTTATTTAAGTGTGAGGCATCATCGGGCTCTTGACACTGGATGTTGAAGTGGGAATCCTCCTCATCTTGATCCTGAAAGCCCGAAAAGGCTCCCCTACACTGTGGCACTTGTTTCTGGATTCCCGTTCAGGTCAGGGGTTGAGCATGGTATGGAAGTTTTCAGCGCTGGACAAGGCACCAAGAAGAGTGTCTAAATGACTCAAGGGACTCCTTCCAGGGTTGTTCCCTTGGAGCCAAAGAAAAAGTCAGTACTGTTGGCATAGGGCTTGCCGCAGCAGGCCCCTCTTCAGTGCCCAGTTGTGTGATAGATTTGTCAACCCTTCATGCTTCATGATGTGGAAGATTCATGGTGCCAAATAATTTGCTTTACCTGGACCTGAGGCTGACTATGGTGCCATCTATTTCCTCGGCACGGAACTTGCACTCTAAGGCAAGGTTATATTCAGCAAGCATGCCAAGGTACCATCAGTTGTATCAGAGCAGAGCATTATGGCAAGTAAGCTCAGGAGTCTAGCTGCTGAGGCTAGAGTGCAGCAGGAGATTCCGGGGCACCATTCGAGGACTTAGGCACCATTACATGGGACATATCAACATAACTAGCATAGAGCACCTTGAAGCCAGCCACAACAGAGGCAGCCACTACAGTGCATAGTTCCTCCATGACTACAGACTGCCTTTGGTGATGATGATGAACCAATGTGGGTTTCTAAAGAGGATGGTTGCTCTTCTTACTGCAGGGCAGAGGGTTTCCAGGCCTACAGGAGCCCAACTGTTGGAACTAGTGAATTTATTTGCATCCTTAAGCCCTGGAGATCAGAGAGGGAAATTAGAACCTCTCCCATTCTAAATGAAGGAATTTATTCACATAGTGAGGCTGCCCAAAGTCCTATACCAGTGTAGGCCTTTCCTCAAGAGTTTCCAGAGTTAGGATTAAGCCTTCACCATGAGGTGGTGGACTCTTCTCATCTAGGTGAGTCCCCTATCAAGTAGGAAAGGGATGCAGTGGACTCTGTCCATTCTGAGTTCTTACCAGATATTTCTTCCTCAGAATAGCATAAGCTTCCTCCTGAATTTCCCTCATTCTCTTCGGGGTCATGTCTTAGTGTTCCCCAGTGGTTGGGAGATCCCCTACCTGACTTGCCTCAGCATACTTCTCCTTTAGAGGATCTCTGCTACTCCAATTGCCATCCATCAGCATTGGGAGAAAAACCCCAAAAACATATGTCTTGGGGCTTATTCAGTTTCTTTAACCTCCAGAGGATTCTGCAGCTATCCCAGTTCACAAGCTCCTTCAGGACCTCCAGATTAGGATGTGAAAAACACTGATGATATGCCTGCTGGTGGCCTGGAAACCGGATGTAAAATACAGGGTCCAAGCTTTCCCAGGTTTTGGGGTCATTCAACTTCTACCACTCGGTAGTTGTGGAGTTAGTGTTGAAATATGCTAAGTGTACTTGTGATCATTCCAAAAAGTTTTCCAGGCATCCAGAGCTTACCAACTGTACATAATGCAGTTTCTGTATAAATGCATGTATAAAGCCTCTGATGGATTTGGCAGATTCATAGCAGGCAGACTTCCACTGAGCAGGGGAGGAATGTGAGAGCACCTGATCCTTTCTGCTTATGAAGCCTTTTTATACTGCATTGAGGATTTTGATTGCTTCTATAGGAGCCTGATGGCTCACATGGCTACAAGCAAGTGGCCTCCAAGAGGATGTATATGATTGTCTAGCTATTGGATGTAACCTGTATAGGGGGTAATTTAATCAGTAACAATATTCAAAACATAGTGGCTTATCAGCTGCAGCGGGGGACCAACTGGCTCCCTCCTGACACCAGCATTTTTCTTACAAGCATCCATTCTTTCAAAGATGGCCCTTCTGCTCAGAGAATTCAGGTTATAGGAGCCTGGATAGACTTGCTTCAGGAGAAAGCATTTCTCTCTGTTGAAAGAACTGCTTTGCTGAGGGAACTGATAAGGTCTGTCCTTTAACAGGAAAAATCATCAGCAAGGGCCATCCTGATCCTCCTTGGACACATCACTGCTGTGGTGCATAAGTTTCCTCTGACTCCTCTGCATATATGGGGCCTTCACTGAAGCCTTCAGAACCAGTGGGAACAACTCTATCAAGGTTCATCAAGTGAGAGCCATGGCAACTTCAATGGCTCATCTCAGAGCTACTGCTATTGAAGACATTTGCAAAGTTGCTACTTGGTTATCTGATCACACCTTCGGATCCCACTATTGTTTGGACAGCATGTCCGAAGAAGACAGCCTGTTCACCCAGTAGTCTATTTCCACCTAGTGAAATCAGGTTGTCCTTAAGTGCTTCTGCAGTACAACCCTCAGTTTGGGACTCCCCATGCATAATGGCTAATTCATGCCTGCTTGTCAATGGAAAAAGCAAGTTTGCTTACCTGTAGACAGAAGAATGAAAGCCATTCTTAATATCTGCCCGCCTCACTGAAGAGTTGACTACCTAGCTGAAGCTAAGCTCTGGAAGAAACTGAGGGGCTCATGAAGCAGCCTGCATGAACGGAAAGCCCCAAATGTGATCACTAAAGTCTTTACTAAACTGTAAGAGCTGAGTCTGTCATTGTGGATGAATATTAAAATGGAAACCTTCTCACATAATTCCTCTTTGGAAATACTAGTAATTTCTGCCACTAGTTTATCATTATGCTTAGTTTATGCTCCCCCAAAATTACTTGCTAATAATTTATCACCCTTTTTTGAATTGCTAATGCTCTCCAAGACTGATATATAATCATTCTTGGAGACTTTAACTTTAACTTACAAATTGACATCTCTCCTCCTCTCCCTTGCTGTACTTTATTTCTTGATATTATGGATTCACTTGGTTGGAGTCAATTAATTTCTGAACCTACCCACAAACTAGGCCACACCCTAGACCTTGTTTTCATTAACAAGTCCCTTTCTCAGTCTGCTGTCTCTTCCTTAACAGTTAGTCAAGTTCCATGGTCTGACCATTTTTTGATTCAATTCAGTACTGCAAACAACTCATTCATCACTCTTCAGAGCACTGCCAATCATGTTAAACGTAATAAAATTGAATATGATATTTTTTTCTTCCACTATTACGTTAGCCAGATCATCAATGTCTTTTCTTAACATTTCTGAATCTATCACCAAATAGGACAATATACTTCTTTCAATTCTTAATACATAGGCTCTAATTAGATCCTTTTCCTCAGAGTCCTTTAAACCTTAGCCATGGATGTCTTCTGAGGTTAAATCTGCTCGCCCAATGTTGAGAAAATCAGAACGTGCTTGACGTAAACACCCCTCCTCTCTTCTTGACAAGCCTTCAGAGCATGCTTAAAGACTTATCAAACCTGTATCTTGAAAGCTAAGAAAAGGTACTTTTTGAATTTAATCAGTAATGCTAGTTATGACCCTAAAGCTTTGTTCAACATCGTTAAATGTCTCACCAATTCAACACCACCGAATCCGCTATCCTCTAACAACCTCTTTGCGGATTCTTTTCTCAAATTTTTCAACTTAAAGATTGAAAAATTATGACCCAATTTTGTCAATATTCCCAAATGGTACTTAGGAGAAGTTGTCTCCATAATACCTGCCTAGTCTGACTGATTAAATATCATCAACGGAGGTCCCTGACCTCATTGCTAAATCTAATATCACCATCTGTCCAAAAGCTCTTTGTTCATCTGCTGTGTTTAAAGCTGCTGAAGATTCGATAGCTCCTCTCTTTACACGTTTAATTAATTTGTCTTTAAATGAAGGTACTGTCCCTAACAGTTGTCCTCTGCTGAAAAAAAACAATCTTGACTCCTCTGATCTGTCCAATTATAGGCCAATCTTATCATTACCCTTTTTCTCAAAAATTCTCGAAGCTTCAGCATTGACTCAGTTTGAGGTTCTCTGTACTCAACAGTTTGGATTTTGTCCAAACTCTTACAGAACTCTTACTTCTTTCTTTAACTGACACCATTAGAAGAGGTATTATTAATGGCCTTCACTACATATTAGTCTCTCTCGATACTTCCTCAGCTTTTGACACTGTGGATCACAACATACTATTCTTTTGTTTACAAGAAAGCTGGTTTATCTGGTACAGTACCCAACTGGTTCCTTTCTTATTTATCTAATCGCTTTCAACAAGTAAAAATGTATACTGACGTCTCACATGTTTCTCAGATTAAAACTGGAGTTCCTCAAGGCTCCGCTCTCTCTTCACTACTGTTCAACATTTACTTAGCACCCCTCTGTAAAATTCTTTCAAATTTGACAAACACAAACTATATGCAGATGACATTCAATTTCTCGTTCTTATTCGCTCATCTTGGGATGATACTTTAAGTCACATCAGTATTTGCTTTTCTTCTATTAAATCATGGCTGGAACACAATAAATTAATACTAAATATGTCAAAAACTGAATTTCTTGCTCTCTACAATCCCTACTCTCTAGTCTCTGAAACGACTATATGCTTTAACTCCGCTCTTTTTACAATAAGTAATCAGGTCAAAAGTTTAGGTATTATCCTAGACAGCACTCTCTCATTGAAGCCTCAAATCAAACATGTTTTAAGACAAGGTTTCTTTAGACTTCGTCTATTGGCTGGTCTCAAGAAACTTCTCTTTCCATTTGAATTTCGTACAGTGCTCCAGGTCTCTGTTTTTCCTATCATTGATTATTGCAATGCTCTTTATATGGGTCCCCCGTTCTTATTTATTTTTATTTATTTATCACAGTTTTCTATATCGGTGTATGGACTTAACCTTCACATCGGTTTACAATCTTGTAACAGTAAAACCAAATAAAATATACATACATCATAAAATCAAAAAACCAAAGTTACATTTTCTTATACATAAAATATATTTAAGAACTCTGAAGAGCAAATTTACGCCTGCTTCTTCTTTTGTGCATTGCATAAACATAATTCATAGCTTGCTTAGCTGTTACTCTCATTAAAGGCCTGTTTAAATAGCCAAGTTTTCAATAGTTCTCAACTTTACGGCCCATTCAACTACTCATTAACTCAGCTGCATGGCTTCTGTCTGAAAATAGGAGGGGGATTTTGGGGGGTACTTCTTATTTTTCCCCGGAATTTGTGCTTTTATTGCCCAAAGGGTATCTGGCCAGTAGGTCCAAGAGGAGTTCTTCCCCCAGGTGCAGGCTTTCTCAGGGACCACCTAATAAGGTGCCTAGGCACTCAGAGATGGTGGGGGCCACAAAGATCTGGAAAGTCAAAGGTCCAGTGGTGCGGAGTACACAGATGACCTTTCATCGGGGGAATCTGACCAGGGGGTGCCCTCGGGGGATGGGCTTCATGGTGTCCCCCCCCTCCCCCCTCCTAACAGTGGTCAGGATCAAGAGGAAGAGCTGGGGAAGATTCCTGCTATGGAAGGGGATGATCCTAAGGTCGTTCGCTTATTTCAAAGAGAAGAGCTGGGCCCTATGATCCTGCATATCCTGGCGGAGCTGGGAATAGCAGTTCTGCAGGAGAAGCTGGAACAGGACGCGGTAGATCCGGTCATGGCGGGTTTATGTAGCCTGGCCATGACTTTTCCTTTCCATAGGATGGTTAAGCAATTGATGACCTGGGAGTGGGATATCCCTGAGACAGGTCTCAAAGATAGTAGGGCTATGGACAAACTTTATCCCGTGCCTGAGGAGCTCTTGAGGGTGCCGAAGGTGGATGCTTCCATGTCGGCAGTCAAAAAGAGAACTACCATCCCAGTAGCTGGCTCAGCAGCTTTGAAGCATCTCCAGGATAGGAAGCTTGAGGTGCACCTCGAAGATTTTTGAGGTTTCTGCCCTGGGCATCTGAGCTGCAGTGTGCAGCAGCTTTATGCTTCGAGCAAGCCTGAGATGGGTGTAGTAGTTACAAAGTGCCAGAGATTTCTCGCCCCAAGAACCTGAGCAGGCAGAACCCTTAGAGGCAGCAGTGGTTTATGGGACAGATGCCTTATATGATCTTATTCGCACCTCTTCTAGGACAATGATGTCTGTAGTCTCGGCGAGGAGACTCTTGTGGTTGTGAAATTGGTCAGTGGATGTTTTGTCAAAGGCTCAGCTTGGAGCATTCCCCTTTAAAGGCAGGCTCCTTTTTGGAGAAGACTTTGAATAACTGAAAAAACAGCTTGGAGATAATAAGGTGCACAAACCTAAGCGGGCCAAACGTTTTCTGCATGTTTGCTCTCGCTTTCAAGGTCAAAGGTGATTCCGTCAGAGCAGGGCTTCGGGCACAGGCTAGAGACAAACCTCGGGGAGGTCTCAGTCCTGGTCCCAGTCCTTTTGTGGACACAGAGCAAACTGAGACGCTGCTGGCCAAGGGCCCAGCAGAGCCAAATCCATGCAATGAAGTGAGGCCGACCCTCTCCTTGGTCCCAGCCATCGGGAGTCGGTTGACTCTTTTTTTTTTTTTTTTTTACGAGGAGGGGTCAAAATCACCTTGGACAAGTGGGTTCTAAGTGTGATAGAAAGAGGCTATGCTTTAGAATTTGCTCGTCCTCTAAGAAACCTTTTCATGGTATCTCCCTGTGTTTCGCCAAGGAAGAAACTGATTGTTCAAGAGACCATCCATAGACTGAGGATGCTGGGGGCCATTGTTTCCATTCCCTGGGAGGAGCGGGGGACAGGGCATTATTCCATTTATTTTGTGGTGCCAAAGAAGGAAGGAACTTTCCATCCAATTCTGGACTTGAAAAAGGTGAACGTAGCTCTCAAAGTTCCTTGTTTCCGGATGGAGACACTCAGGTCTGTCATAGCAGCGATGCACAGCGATGCTTGGCTTCCTAGATTTGACGGAGGTGTATTTACATATTGGGATCCACCGGAATCATCAGTGGATAGCAGTGGACGGCCCCATGAGGTTGGGCCATCTATCAAATCTTCTTCGGCAAGGCCCAGTATTTTTAGATCAAATGGATCGCTTTTGTCTAGTGGATTGGTTTTTGAAAGGAGGCAAACTGAGGAAGAAAGGTTATCCAGAAGACGTTATTTCCACTCTGCTACAAGCTTGTGAGACCTCTACTTCCTTGACGTATGTCCGGGTTTGGAGAGTCTTCGAGTCTTGGTGTACTGAGTAGGGGGTTATTCCTCAGCAAGCATCGGTGGTGCAGATTCTGGACTTTTTACAGAGAGGCCTAGCCTGAGAGTGCAGGCGTTGGCCTTGGGCTGCCTGCGGGGCAAGATTCATGGAGCAACTCTGGCTGCGCATCCAGATGTGGGGCGTTTTCTTCGCGGCGCAAAGCATTTGAACCCTCCTGTTCATAAGGTGTGTCCTTCTTGGAGCCTTAATTTGGTCCTCATGGGTATGTGTGAAGTGCCATTTGAGCCTCTTAAGAGGGCCACCATAAAAGATCCGACTCTCAAAGTAGTTTTTTTGGTAGCGATTTGTTCAGTCAGAAGGGTGCCTGAGCTTCAAGCCCTGTCATCAGGGAACCCTTTTTGCGGATTTCAGACTGCGGAGTTTCGCTCAGGATGGTTCTGTCCTTTCTGCCGAAGGTGGTTTCAGCGTTCTACTTAAGTCAGTCAGTGGAGCTTCCGGCCTCATTCTAAGGAATTGAGACGTCTGGTTGTCAGAAGGGCTTTGTTGTGGTATCTAGAGGTCACTAACAGTTTCCAGTTGTCGGATCACCTTTTTATGCTATTGAGTGGTGCTGAAAAGGGTCAGAGAGCGTCAAAGGCCACTATAGCACGTTGGTTGAAGGAGGCTATTGGTTCCACTTATATCTGTCATGGTCATCCTGTCCCAGAGGGGTTAAGGGCTCATACGACCTTTTCGTAGGCAGCCTCTTGGGCAGAGTGCCAACTGGTTTTGCTGCAAGAGATTTGCAGGGTGGTTACTTGGAAGTCTTTACATACCTTTGCCAGACACTACTGATTGGGCATCCAGGCCCTGGATGTCGACCATTTTAGTAAAAGTGTTCTTCGAGCAGGACTCTCGCAGTCTCACACAGGTTAGGGAAGCTTTGGTACATCCCAGGAGCCTGGACTGATATGGGTACATACAGGGAAAGGAAAATTGGTTCTTATCTGCTAATTTTCGTTCCTGTAATACCACAGATCAGTCCAGAGTCCCGCCCGGTGGGGGAAATGGGTTATGGAGACTCCGCTCAATCTGTATAATTTAATAACTCTGATTAAATCTGAAAAATGGCACAGGTTTCTCATTAGTCTTTTTAAGACGTATTCTAAATTTAATTATATTTCTTAATTGCTAATTTCCTTGTCCTCTGCTCGTTCAGGGGGATATAGTAGAGTTAATAGGTTTCAAGTTTTTGTTAAGTATTTTCTGCTTGGGTACTGTTTAATGCTGAAGAGATGCAGGTGGTACACTGGGTTAAGAGGCGGTGCCTGCAAAACTTTCTCTGTCTCCATGTGTTGGAAGGGAGGCAAAACCCAGGAGTCTGGCCTGGTCCTGGTACTACAGGAATGAAAATTAGCAGGTAAGAACCAATTTTCCTTTAGTGGGTGTAAAGATATAGTTAGACTTAGGGAAATATGCTTATTCAGGGGCTTATGTCATCAGCATAATTGGGACTGGGAAGAGGTTTATTTACTGGAGTAGACTTGGTAACAAATGTAGAGGGCTTTTTCACTTTACCCTAGACTAGTCTTTCTCAAGCTGGTTCTGGAGTACCACCCAAGCCAGTCTGGTTAGGCACAATGAATATGCATGAGAGTATGTGAATGTGGTAAAAATAAATATAAAATTATTTACCTACCGGGGAGGGGGGGGGGACTGTGCTATTGCCCGGGCTGTGTCCTGGCTCTGTGGTAGTGATGAGGGGCTATAGTAAGCCCAATGTTATGCTGGGGCCCTGAAGCATAAAAAGAATTGGCACAATTAAAAAAATATATATAATTGGGAGCCTAGGAGGACTGGAGGGCTCTGGGGGCCTGGGGAACATAGCCGCAAGTTAAAACAATTTTTTTTTATAAGGCCTGGAGGGAGAGACAGCATCATGATCCCAGCGTCTTTGAGCTGTGATTAAAAAATGAAAGCGGTGGTCTGCCTTGAAGGAGAGAAGTGCTGCAGAAGCCTGGAGAGCTTCTCGTGGCAAGAGAATGTGGTCACAGTGAGGCAGGAGCCGGAGTGAGCGGCTGATAAGGCTGCCGTTTGATGCTCCCACTCCCCCTGAAGTGAGCAGGGCTGCGGTGGTGTTTGCGATCAGCTGATTTCACATCAGCTGTGCATCACTGTGTGGCTGAAGGCAGCCATTGCATTGGAGGTGGTACACGATGCTGGGGGCCTTAAACGCGATACAGGTATTCAGAAGTTAGCTAGCTAAATGAATATTTGGGTACTTATCCAGCTAAATTCTAGCCCGCTAATAAGATAACTGGCTAGAATTTAGCTGGCTAAGTTAGGGAAGTAACTGAGAGGGGTTAAGTTAGCCAGCTAACTCCAATATTCAGAGTTAGCTGGATGACTTAGCCAGCTGATCAGGCCAAAGAGCTGTCCTAAAGTTAGGCGGCTATAGTTAGCATGTACAAAGAATATGCAGTAAAGCATTCCACAGTGATCAACAAAACAACCCCTTCCCTCTCCCAACAACCCCCCTCCCCCTACCATCAGACTGTAACATTTTTATTTAGAAAAGTTTTATTAGCCCCTGAATTTTCTTTTTGATACATTCATATGTACTCGAAGAGTTTTAGCCATATTTTGGGGGATTGTACATTCTATTTAAATAGGTTCAGCACTGTTTTCAATGACATCATTAAGTCAGTGACATCACGGTTAAGAAAAAAGCTAGCTGACAGTTTGGAACTTGAGGAAGACTGACTGATGCTGTGCTTGACGGCACAGCTACTGCATTGCTAGAGCCCTTATTTGAGGCCTAGCAAAAGTAAAGAAACACTCAATTTACAGCTCGATACAGTAACATTCAGTTGAAGTTTTCTCGTCTGTAACGAGCTCCCTGCGCACAATTCGGACGCGTAAGGCAAATCAGCGATACAGTTTCCAGTTTCGCGCGTCCGTAGCGCTTCTTAAAACAGACGCGTAACCCTTCCCGCACCCGGCATGTAAATGAACGAATTAGCTGTATAATGAAGGAATTAGCTATTCCCCTCCGATACCGTAACGCGCGCTCAAGTTATCTCATTAGTAACGCACTGTTTTGCCGCGGCCGTAACGTGTTAGTTTACCGCCTCCCCCTAGTAGGAGTTAGGACTGTGAGTCTAGTAACAAATCCATCGACACCGCTTAAGACACTCAAAAACAATAAAACACAATTAAAAAAAAAAGCGATACAGAGATGATCGAGAAAATGTAATGATGTGGGACACATAAAACCTGTCAGAAGAAAAAAAAAATTTTAAATACCTGTCTGAGGGCCGCGTCGGTCCAGGCTGCCGGCGGGATCCGGGGGGCCGGTGGTCGCGTGTTAAATCTAGGCCGCGGGCGGGTGGGCGCCTGTTCCAGGTGGCGGCGGCAGCGGCGGCGGGGGGACACGCGTTAGTTCGAGACGGCCGGCGGGCGGCGGGTCGCACAGACGCGCATTCATCCAGGCGGAGGAGCCGGCGGCGAAAGCCGCCGGCTCCTCCGCCTGGATGAATGAATGCGCGCCTGTGCGATCCCTGCGTTTCGGCGCTCAAGGCAGTCACATGCCGTGACGTCACGCCTTGAGCGCCGAAACGCAGGGGTCGCACAGGCGCTGGCGCTGGTACCTGTCATTTCAAATGTCATTTGAAATGACAGGTACCAGCGCACCCAGGTTACTGTATAGGCGCTGTATTAAGCGCCTATACAGTAAAATGGGTTACGCGGCCATAACCCTTCCCTACCGCTTTAAAGCCGCGGCATGCATTTGCAGGCGATTAGAGGAGAGTATTGGGGAGTTAGTGAAGAGAACTGTGCGTGCGGGGAGGAAGGGTGCGCCTGACACTACCGCACTGTTTTTACCGCGGCCTTACTGGATCGAGCCGTTAGGAAACAGAGACTTGCATGTGATTGAATGAGAAATAGTATTTAAAGTTAGGCAACCTTTTAGAAAAGGTATGAAAGATAATATTAGTTAAATGTAAAGAATTGCCAAACCACATGTTTTATTGGCATTTTTAGAGGCTTGCAAGTGAAGTGGAGTGCAAACAAATATTGCATAGTGTACTGACACTAAAGATTATTGAGGAATTTATAATCCTTTAAAGAGCTAAATTCTGATAAATCAAGTTAATCCTCCTGTATATAAAAGATAAAAAGGATTGAGCTTTACCTACAATCTGGTTTTCCTGTAGCTAAAGAAAAAGGAGCGATGATATAATTCAGCTGTTGCTAAGAAAATCCTGTACAACATTTTGAGCCCTTGTTGACAGGGAAACTGTAATGGTATGTCCATAAATGATAAAGCCTAATAAGCTCTAATTACTCAGAGAAAGCCTCTGTATTGGAACCCTGATGAGAATATATAATGGAACAATTTTTCTTTATTTTAAGGTTATTGAAGAATTTACCAGTGCTGATAAAATTACTTTGAGAGACAAAGTTAAGAAAGAGAATGTGAATGAATACATGCAAAGGTGTATGAATGCTTTATTATTCCATTATGGACTACACCATATTTGAATCAGCACATATCAGTTTAAGGGTACATTCGCCTGAAGTTACCTTCAGTGATTTAGATAGGGCCGTGAATTATTTTTATTTATTATTTAGAGTTATTGTCCACTAACACATCCAGACACACACGCACAGCCTATACTTAAAATACAGAAGACAAACACATAAGAGAGAATTAGTTTTTCTTTTTGAGTCTTAAAGTTAGGTTAGTAGGTGAATAAAGATGACAGGGTCAAGAGAAAAGAGTGCTGTAGGTCAACACACTTCAACAGCGCTCCCTAGCATCACATTTAGTACCGCTAAAGCTACTCATCATCCTGGTGTTCCTGTTTCTCCATTCTAAATCTACGAGCTCTAGCTCTGCCCCTAGCAGCTGCTGCAAGGGATTTGCAAGCAAAGGGCCTGATTTTAAAATGCATTTACACACGTAAAACTTAAGTGTAAATGCACTTTACTCGAGTAAGTGGGCTTTTGAAAATTGCTATAAAATATGCCATTGAATTGTCCACATATTTTACTTGCATAAGTGTGCTTCACCTGAGTAAATGGCTTTTGAGAATTGCGTTAATAGTATGTTAAAGTTACATATGTAACTCCTTTGAAAATTACCTCCTAAAAGGCGAATTCTAAAAGGCGAATTTTAAAAGCCCTTCGCATGCTGAAGTTGGGAGATAAGTGCAGAAGTCAGGCCGTGCACATCACGCAGGTTTTAAAACATGCACGAGTATGCGCGTATCGGGAGATAACACACACCAAACATTTTTCAAGAAATAAGTGGCATGGACATTCCTAGATTTCTCAATGAAATCTGCGAGTAAGTACTTACATGCACAAGAACGCGTCAGTGTACCCTACCTCGTAACCTTACTTTTGCTATGGATGGCATGTAACTAATAAAAGAAAAAAAAGAGGCAAGTTAGCAACGTTTTAAGGATTAAGGGTAAAAGGAGGCTTATTAACTAGGGGGGATTAGGAAATCCTATCCTTTAACTGGGCAAAGTTTGAATGGACTGGGGAAACTGGTAATTGCATTGGTGCATGTATGTACCAAAATCCCCCCACTTATACGGTAGAGGCAGCATTTGTGCACACATGCGCATGTCCATGTAAAATTGCGTGGACATGGATAGGAAAATGGGTAAAGGGAAGCAGGAAGGGCACTCAGTTTGGGAATAAGTGGCAGAATTATAGTACCTGCAGGAAGGGAATAGACGTGTGGATGTTAGGTCTGACTGGAGGGAAGGAATAGGGTAGGATTCTGACTGATGATAGGGTGGAGGAGGGGGGAGTATAATATGTTGATATGTCCAGGATTAAATTTGTGTCTCTTAATGTAAAAGGACTAAGTTTTCCATTTAAATGTCAGCTATTGTACCGGGATTTAATAAGATTGCAAACAGTGGTGGTATTTATACAAGAAACACACTTGCAGAAGAGGGATGAGTGTTTATTCTCTTCAAAACTGTTTCTTCATCAGTTTCTTGCTTCTAATTCTCCAGGAAATAGGTATAGTTGGGTTGGAATTCTTATTTCTAAGAATGTACTGTTTTGGGAAATAGTGATTAAGAGGGATTGGGGGGGGGGGAGATATATAATAGTGCAGTTAGATTTAAACAATAAGATGTTCACTTTAGTTAATATATATTGTCCTAATGTAGCCCAAAGGATAACTTTGGATGAGGTTAATAAACAATGCATTTTGCTGGAGGATGCAAGTAGTGGGGGAGGTTTTAATCTTTCCAGAATACCCTCACTGGATAGCTCTTCTGGAGCTGGTATAGCTTCAAGGGGAGATAGATTGTCCCTTAAAAAGCTGGTAGAGAATTGGAAATTAGTATATGTATGGAGGTTACTTCAATCTAATAGTAGAAATTATACTTTCTATTCGTGTCCTCACAATTCATATTCCAGAATTCATATTCTTCTTTGTTGAAAAAAGATTAATTTCTGAAACTGTGGGTCGGATATTGATTGTATAACATGGTCAGATCATGCCCTGGTGTGGTGGGAAATTACATTAAAGGTTAGAGATATGGGTCAACATTTTTGGAGGTGGAATGACTGTCTACTAAAAGATGAAGTTTATGGTGGTAAGATAAAACAATGTATTGTGGACTACTTAGCTATTAATGATACTGCAGAAATATCACTGTTGATCTTGTGGGATTGTCTAAAAGCTGTAGTTCAAGGGAACTTGATAGCAGTGGGCCCATTCAACAAAAAGGAAAAAAGTAAAGAGAAGCAGTTGCTACTACAGAATCTGGGGACCCTAGAGCAACAATATAAAGCACACCCTGGTACTCTAGCTGTGGGTAAGTTGGATGACATCAAACACAAGATACGTCTATTAGACATGGATAGTGTGGTTTACAATTTGGATCAGATCAAACAAACATATGAATTCAGTAATAAAGCGAATATATTTCTAGCCTTAAAACTGAAGGATAAATTTATGTAAACTCAAATTGTAAGGATTAAAGATAAGGAAGGGCTCTTGATATTGAAGAATGAAGCCATAAGATCTAGGTTTGTCCAATTTAATGATGACTTATATTGAGAAGAGACTAAGGTAACTAAGGAAGAGATGGAATCTTTCTTAGATAGGATGACTTTGCCTAAAGTGGATTCAGAGGTGAGGGAAATACTGGGGAGACCTATATCGTCCCTTGAAAGCAATTAAGGGGCTTAAGTTAGGGAAAGCACCAGGAATTGATGGATTTACTCCCTTGTTTTATAAAAAAATATATAAAGATTTATTAGTTTCCCCTAGTCAAAATGTTCACTGCAATTAGGGATGGGGGACATTTGTTACCCTTGGTAAATGTGGCAGGCATTACAATTCTCCCAACCATTGTGTGGATCCTATAGGCCATTTTCTCTGATAAATATTGACCTTAACTTGCTGGCCAAAATTTTGGCCTAAAGATTGAGAATTGTGATCGGGGGAATTATTAATGCTGATCAGGCTGGTTTCAAGCCGGGGAGAACTACAGTGGATAATGTGCGAAAGATTATAAATTTGATTCATGTGGCTAGGGAAGGTCATCTTTCTTCAGTACTATTCGCTGTTGATGCAGAAAAAGCATTTGACAAGGTTGATTGGCCTTTTTTGTTCACAGTTATGGAAAAAATGGGGCCGGCAGGATATTTCTTGACCTGGGTTAAGGAGCTGTATAGAAGACCTGGGGTCTGCATAAAGATTAATGGGGACTATACAGAAAATGTTTTGGTGAGGAGAGGCACGAGGCAGAGGTGTCCTCTCTCCCCCTTGCTGTTTGCTCTCAGTATTGAACCCTTCGTGGGTGGGCTCATTCCTACATGTGTGGTGGCTGTGTCCAAACGCGATTACATTTTGGGGAGAAATTAGGAAGGTGGTGGAAAGTATGCTGGGGGTGAGAACTTCATTCATGCCAGATGTTTGGTTATTAAATACACCAGATCCAACCCTTAACAATTAGCAACAGAAATTATTGACTTTTATAGCCATAGCTGCACGGTGTGAAGTGTCGGCGTGGTCGAAGAGGGAGGAAATGCATCCTCTAAGCATGGTGGTGGGTAAATTGAGAACTTTGCAATATATGGAGAAGTTAACGTCCATATGTAAAGACAAGGAGCAGAAATATATGAACATTTGGGATCCATTTGATAAAAGGGTTATATCACAACAAATGGGCTAATTTTCCTTTCCT